>NC_091177.1:11723480-11730980 GCF_040958095.1 Procambarus clarkii
AATGCAGCAGTCATTTCCAACTGTTTTTAGCATCGTCATCTGCTTCCTCAGTGTCAGGTGTTCCTAACAATGACATTTATATTTTTCCCATTAAGATACTATCGAACGCATTAAGAGCGTTTTCACTCCCGTATTACTCCAGTGATATTGGTAAAGAGCACAAGGGCTGTGTATGAGTAAGGCAGTCTGTTTTGTCTGTCTGTCTGTCTGTCTGTCTGTCTGTCTGTCTGTCTGTCTGTCTGTTTGTCTCTCTCTCTCTCTCTCTCTCTCTCTCTCTCTCTCTCTCTCTCTCTCTCTCTCTCTCTCTCTCTCTCTCTCTCTCTCTCTGGTACACAGTTTATTACAGGAGAACATTTCTTAAAAATATCGTTAGCTGACTAAGAGCTCTCCATTACCGTCAATCCATTTACAAACAGGTCCCAAGTCACATCTGGGTGATATGAGTCGAACAGTTAAGGATTGGTGCCCAGTCGATCCTAGTTGTTGATATTATCCGGGTGATTTCGTAGATCCCTTACACTGATTTTTATCTCCATACATCAGCAGGAGTTTAACAAAGTGATGCTTGACCTTGCAAGAACTCCTAGTGCACACACACACACACACACACACACACACACACACACACACACACATCAACAGGTGTTGTTATAGGGCTTGTGAGATACATCAACAGGTGTATAGGCTCATGAATCTGTACACCTGTTGATTGACGGTTGAGAGGCGGGACCAAAGAGCCAGAGCTCAACCCCCGCAAACACAACTAGGTGAGTACAACTAGGTGAGTACACACACACACACACACACACACACACACACACACACACACACACACACACACACACACACACACGCACTTTGAGAACCGTTAGCGAATGAAGTTAATTAGTTGAAGAAGTTATCGCAGCAAATACGATACACAATAACAAATGTTCGAAATGTTGAGGTTTTAAGAGTTGCCGCTCGATCCCGGTGGCACAGACATGCACGTATATATAGATGAGTACACCAAAAAAAAAAAAAAAGGACACAAGCAGAATGCTAATGTACCGCAGAGATTCAGAGAACTCAGTACGTCACTAGAAGCTTAAGCCTGAGAAATGGAAGACAGGGTGAATCATCAGAGTCTCAGGCTTGCATATCCTGCAAGCGTACTGGAAATAATAATTAGTTGACTCATAAAACCCCAGGAGATGAAAGATTGCATAACAGCAGCATCACTACATAACAGAAGGGAAACCAAGTCATAGAAAACCTATTAGATTTTTTGACTTGGATGATAGATATCTAAGAGGATAGGGGAGGATCAGGAGGCTGCATTTTCTCAAATTGCCAAAAAGCTTTTTGATTATTTCCCTCTTGGGACTGACGTAGAAGTAGAAATACTAACTAGAGTGAGGCATGGAAGACCATGGTGGTGTAGAGTTTACACAACAAACAGAAAATATAAAATATGAATGAGAGGGAATAAAATGGCAAAGGGATACTACTTACTTCCCAATAAGTTTGTAATCCCAAATCTGTAAACTTTCAAACACTCAAACGGGTCTACTGAGTTTATTTGTTATGAAAATTTAATCAATTTCGGCTCATAGCGAGGATATGAAAAGGGCGATTCACTGAAATGACATCATGTCTAACTTCACCCAATCATGTCTCCTGAGCAACTGCACATGTAATCTTTAAATCTCACTTCAGTTAAAGTCTCGGTCTCTCCTGAATTGCTCTCTCACCATCATCAATCTCAACCCATCAAGCTTGTCAACACCGGAAAGATCTTTTGAGATATGTCTTCGTTGATGTCTTGAGCATTCTCAGCTGACAAATGATGTAAAACTTTTCTCTGTCAAGTTCCCTTCTATTTGAAGTGAATAATCAAGACCTTAAGACTGAAATCATCATCATCCTAATCAATTTTCACACTTCATTGTCACTTCACAATTTGTTTTCTCAGAATCTTAAATGTTATCATACTTTCAGTGCGTCATCACTGTCTTGCAACAGATATTAGTTGGAAAGTTTTCCATTCTCGTTCATTTATAAATTCCACTGAACTGTAGTATGGATTTTTTATTGCATAGGAGTACAGATATGGTAGACTAAACTGATGGAAATGTAAGAGCACACGGGAATTATAAATGACCCGAATGTGCGCGTGTGTATATGAGCGCGAGTATGCATGTATGTGAACTAACCTGCGCGTTCTCACCAGTAAATACCTGAAAGGCATGATTTACCTCCTGAAACCCGCCTTTCAGTAAACGTGTGCCAATTGCAATGGTTCCTGACTCTCTTACCTGTTATCATATCAACTCTTTAAACTTTCTACGGAATTTCCCTCAACTACATCTATTTCTAGCTCAATTCACTTTGCTCACTACTCGAAGTGTTTTCTTATATTCATATTAACTTTCTAATTGCCTAGTCTCCGCATATGCTCTAGCGTCCCGCTTCTGTTAATACTGTGAATTCTGTTAAGGCTGCCTATCAATGTATCTTTAAATCCTATATATATATATATAGTTTCTTACCCTTCTAGTTTCCAGCTTTTCCCCTATTCCATCTATTTCTTCTAGCTCAGTGCTCTCAGTTCAGGAAGCAATTTTGTTGCTAACAATAAAGGAGAAATGACAATAATTTTGCTGAAGTAACAGTTTGTATTCCTTGTAGGATGAGATGAAGAGAGATACCACAAGACCATCACATGAGACATTCTGATAAACAACGCCGAAATAATCGAGATAAAAGCATTAAAAGATTTGAGATTGCCAAAGCATTACATATTAAAACTCTCATCCAACTATCCACACACATGCCAAGACAGTACTGCCAGTTTGCACTACATCAACCACCCCAGCCGATATAAACTGGGCGTATAATACCTCAATTTATTCACTCACCCACCTACTCCAACCCACCTGCACCTACATATTCACCCACCTACACATACACATTCACCCACCTACATGCGTAATTAAGCCAGGAGTCACCAGCTACCGTCTATCAAGCCTCACCCAAATGCCCTTCACATTAATATCAAAATCAAAGTAAAAACTGTTCATTACAATTATATTAACAGCAGAATAGTCAAGACTGGACGCCACCAGAGCTCTCTTATAGGGCTTGTTTTTGACGCATATTGCACAAGTGAACTTTTGTAGAGCACACAGCAAACAGTTTCCTCTTGCAGAGTTCTTGCCGAGTTCTTGAAGAGTTTTTGCAGAGTTCTTGCAAAGCTGGATCAGAACCTTCAGTCGCATCTATTGTGACGTGATTTAATACTGTACTACATGAAGTAATACAGTACTGCATTATATTGCGTGATAAATCACTGTACTCAATGACGTGATTCAGTACTGTTCTAAATGACGTGATACAGTACTGTTCTAAATGACGTGATACAGTACTGTTCTAAATGACGTGATACAGTACTGTTCTAAATGACGTGATACAGTACTGTTCTAAATGACGTGATACAGTACTGTTCTAAATGACGTGATACAGTACTGTTCTAAATGACGTGATTCAGTACTGTTCTAAATGACGTGATACAGTGCGGTATTAAATGACGTGATACAGTACTGTACCAAATGGCGTGATACAGTGCGGTATTAAATGACGTGATACAGTACTGTACCAAATGGCCTTCAAGTTACGATTTGTTTGTCTCTAAGTATGAAGGATATGTATTATGTATTAACGTGTACGCGTTACGTTTCGTTATAGTGTATCGTGTATTTTTATATTATGAGCATACACAGTGTGTATACCATTAAACACAGTTAACAGATAAACTTGTCCATACTGCTGCCAAAACCCCACCTAGCTATATGTAAATCTTCACACACGCGTATCACAACCAAAGAACACGGAATCAATCTATATTAGACCCTCGTTTCAGACCGTTTTAGTCATGAACGGACCGAAACGTCTTCGGTTTCTGTCTTTCCAGATGTGTAGACTGATTGACCAATTTCCAACCACATTATTGTGGTTGGAAATCACTACCAGTCTTCAATCAACAAGACGAGGTGCAAGAACTGCTTATTATAATGTACATATCTAACACGAGGTTCTGAGTGACACTCAGAGCTGACAAATAGTTATCTGTGTTAAAACTTCCACTTTGAGGGAATGTATCTTACTTTTTTACCATGAGAGTACAAGTAAAATTAAGAACACTATTAATAAGAATCAACATTGAACACGGATAATAACTTCCTTGTTTCGTGAACCAGTATTGATTAGTGACGCTTCTCTGACCTGTCCCCCCCTGGTGAACCAGTATTGTATAATGACGCTCCTCTAACCTGCCCCCAAGCGTGTATCTTCTGACACATACAGTCCCAGAAACGTACAAAACGTTTCTCCGACAACACCTACATAAACCAATTTTGGGAGGCTAGTTATATAAGAAAAAACAAAAGAAAAAAGTTTAGATATTCATCAGGCTTAGGTTAGAATAGTTTGTATGCTAATATTTTTACATATGTAGGCCTTTGTTACATTACTTTGCTTTGTTACGATGACAAGTGGAGCCAATTTCCGGCTAAAGCTTCAACATGATCAAGGCCAGGAAAAGAAAAGTGACTTTATCCATTACTAATATGTCAGTATTAAAGTGTAACATTATGAACCCGGCCAGAATCAAGGACTGCTTTTTCACGTGCTATTTATCGAGTTACTGAATCACCGAACTGCTCCTGGTGAGTGCTGACACAACAGGAGCTGCTCCTGTTGAGTAGCTGCTCCTGGTAAGTGCTGACACAACAGGAGCTGCTCCTGGTAAGTGCTGACACAACAAGAACTGCTCCTGGTAAGTGCGGACACAACAGGAGCTGCTCCTGTTGAATAGCTGCTCCTGGTAAGTGCTGACACAACAGGAGCTGCTCCTGTTGAATAGCTGCTCCTGGTAAGTGCTGACACAACAGGAGCTGCTTTTGGTGACACCACGGAAATTGCCTCCAGTGAATCCTGACATCACAGGAGCTGAACAAATCTACGAGGGCCGTGATGAGGGAGCTGTTCCTGTGGCTTGATCTTCACAGGAATTTGTCCTATAATTTGATTGGTAAAATGTTTATATATACTCCTGGTCGTGCTGGAGAGTGTCAGTAGCTGCCTGACACTAAAGTTAAACAATTATTCAGTGGAAATAGAATATGATTCGAGTAAAACACCAAAATTAGTTCAAATTATCAGAAAAAACTGTCTCCATTTGACTGATGGCAAACTATAGGGACAGACAACCTACCTCTCACAAGTCAACACCAAATGTACACTTAATCATTTTTGGAAACTTGTTTATGGTTTATTTCGAGAGTTGTCCTGCAACCTGCTTTCTTGAAAAAGTACTTCAAATTTTGATGTATAGATCCCCCCCAACGGCCAAAAAAGTGATGTACTATAAATCGAAACGGTTCGCCAAATTGACGGTCTGTTCCGTTTTCTATTCGTGGGTTAGATTAGGTTAAGTTTGGGCAATTTAGTACATCATTTTTGTGACGGTGTGAACGCTCGACAGAATGGACTATTCAGACAATACAAGACAGGGTACCAGATATTGTCAGAATTAAGCTTATTCTATTTGAGCCTAAAAATTGTGTTTATCCTACACAAGAGATCTATCACTAGACTATGAAGGGTTTTTACCTCTTATTTTGTACGTTGCGGCTCATAGCGTACATAAATACGGTGCATTATCTAAGAGGACAGGTTGGTAAAAATAACACACCAAGTATGTGATAACTAGGTAGAAGTTCCCTTAGTGACATAGAACAATTTCACTGTTCGTGTCATCCAAAATTAAGCACGATTAGGGAACTTGATTTTGACGGCGTGTTGGCCACTAGAACATACAGTCCCTGCAACACTTCAGCCATCTCGAGAATGTATAGTATACAATAAATATCATACATACCGACACAGCTACAGACAACTGTACTGACAAACTGCTATTCTAATTTTCAACAAATAAGTAGCTAAACTGTTCAATAATAATAATAATAATAATAATAATAATAATAATAATAATAATAATAATAATAATAATATTATTATTATTAGTAGTAGTAGTAGTAGTAGTGTTACGAGAATCTCACTAGAAAAGGAGATTAATTCCATCATCACCTGTTCAACCAAGTAACGTCTGCATGGAGAAATTACAGCAAGAGCAACAACTCTAGACGGATGTCTAGACAGTGTATCCTCCCCTTCCCTACTCTCCAGTACCCATGACCCCATCACACCTGGCGACGGCAAGGCTCGCTCGCCGGTGAACAAGCACCCCGATTGTTTCTACCTGCCGGCTTGCCATTATCGAGACACCAGCGCCACTTGGACGGCCGTTTTTCCGTATGTATAGAAGCTAGCCGGCTCATTTAGTCAGAGAGGTCACGACCTCTGCGTAGGGTGCAGTCGCACCTCCACAGATCTCCAGTATCAGCTAATGATACTACTAATGGCTCCAAAGGCCCACCACTTACGCGGTATTCATGCTTGTGCCACATTTTGGGTGGCTTAATCTTCGTCATTTATCAATCATTAAGTCAGAATATTCTCAGTGCTCCATTGCTGGGCATCTCTGCCTTCACGCTACCTTGGGTGATGGTAGATTCACACGGCTTAGTATTCAGTATTTTCAGCACCATTTATTTCTTGTTCTCTTACGTAACGTTAACTTGTCTGTTTGATTGTTTTGTTTGATATTTTTTCACCCTGTAATATAGCCAAGTTTCTTAAGGAACTATTTTCAGTATTGTTATTTGTTAAAGTTAATTTTTCATATTAAGATATTTAAATTTTTCCATTCCCTATGTTTTATCCTGCATTTACCACACTGTGAAGAAGTCAACATAGCAGTTTTATTTTAATTTGTTTTTACTCTTTTTTTATATGTTCGTGGCATTCCATCTCCCCTAAGCCACTGCTCTTAGTAATTTTACTGAAACAGTATTATTATTATTATTGAGAATACAGATAATACCATAATTGCTACTACTAAAAATATGCACATATGCAAATAATTAAATAACACATTTAAAATTACATTAAGTATATGAATAATATAAGGGGATATTTGATATTATTGTTTGATAATATTATTATCATAAAAATCATTATTTCAATATTATTATTATTAGTAATAGTAGTAGTAGTATTTAGGATAAAAATTCCACACTTGTGTATTTGTGAAATTCATGTAAGGAATTTACACCAAGTCTTTCACACTCTCCTGAGTGCGAAAGGTCTGAGTGTGTGATTAGGACGAGACTTACATCACAACGTCTAATCACAATCATAAGTCTCATCCTAATCACACACTCAGAGTGCGAAAGACTTGGTATAAATTCCTTACATAAATTTCACGAATACACAAGTGTGTGGGTTTTTATCCTGTTATTATGTCTGTGAGAAGACAATACCATTACTAATTATTATAATTTATTATTATTATTATTATTATTATTATTATTATTATTATTATTATTATTATTCGGG
>NC_091177.1:11735980-11788480 GCF_040958095.1 Procambarus clarkii
TCTTCCCTCTCCACCCTCTCTCCTAATCTCCCCCATTCTCTCACCTCTCCCCCACTCTCCTCCTTTTTCCCCACTCTCCTCATCTTTCTCAACCTCCTCCTCTCCCATCACCTCCCCCCATCATCCTCCCCCATCTCCTACCTTCTCAGCCCATCCCCTTTATCTATCACATTCGTGGCCACCTATCATCTCTGGCCACATCTCTGACATCTGGCCAGCTATCAAATCTCTGGCCACATCTCTGACCTCTGGCCAGCTATCAAATCTTTGGCCACATCTCTGACCTCTGGCCAGCTATCACATCCCTGGCCTCATCTTTCACCCCTGGCCACCGATCACATCCCTGGCCACCTATCATTACCCAAGCTAAACTCACTTCTTATCTTCGTCCAGGATCTGCCGCGTATCTCTGAGATCTTACTGCTCCTCATACTATTTTTTCTCCCCTTCACTGCAAGATCATATAAAGCGTTACACAGCAGCTGATGCCTGTAAGCCGGCTACAATTATTATAACCGCATCACTGCATTATATGTTTCGCTTTTTTTGTTCCGTGAAGTTAATGGTCAGTACGAGAAAAGTGACCTTCGCCTAACCAGAAAATAAACGAGTTGCGAACGAAATACAAAACAAAAACAGTATAGTCAATTGTATTGATGTGGCATTGCGGATGCAGGTTATACAGTACGTGTGATTTTCTTTTGTTTGGGGCGGTGGGGGTGGAGATTTTCAGCTCTGAGCTGAGGGCACCATCAAGCTTCATGGCGGCAAGGTCTTGTATTTCACACCTGCGCCCAAACAATGCCTCTGGCAGTGGGTTTTTATTTTCTTTTTAATTTTGCTCTTCCACAGTCCTTCGCGGGGTGATGCATTCACTGTGCCATCCACCGGTGATATATTCTGTATATGTGGAGTGTTCTCACTGCTCTCTAGAAGTCGTATGCTCTCTGTTCCTCAATATAATATATGCCCCCTACATGTGATGCTTGCTCTATGCCCCAATATGCTCTGTTTCCCCCAAAGATCCCCTTCCCCAGAGATGTTTTCTGTGGCCACTCCCCATTATGTGGGTGTTCCCCTGACTGCTTCTGACTTTCTCTTGATTTCCATTGAGATACAGAGGCAGCACTAGATGAAAACGATTTAATAATATACAATTCGATACTTATTTCATGCAGCAGAAAATTTTATACAAAGGAGATAACATTGTTTTGTATTCAGACTTCATACTGCAGCTTATGAAAAAAAAGTTCATATACAACTTTTCATACTGTTAGACAAATCATAAATGCATTGCTTGAGCAGGGTTATAATTTCTAGTATTACATGACAGTGATAAGTCAAGGAGCTGGAAAGTTAAAAGAATCCAATTAAATTTAACATATTTGACACAATAAACTGCTCAGTTAAAGCCTTTGTCGTGTATATATATATATATATATATATATATATATATATATATATATATATATATATATATATATATATATATATATATCACTAAGAACTCTTTGACCCGGCCAGGATTCGAACCCATGCCGTCCAGGATCACCCCTAAACGTACACAGTACCGTGACCACCGCACCAATGATCGTCTGGTCTCAGGCTGTGCTCGGGGAGTAGAAGAACTCACAGAACCCCTTTCTAGGTATGCTCCAGGTATTATAACATGTCCTCTGACCTATGCTACTTCCTCGCTCCAGAAGGCAGTCCTCATAAATATTAAGATTGAAATTATCAGGAAATAGTGTAGCATCACGTACCACCAGCTTTGGTATCAGAGACAAGCAGGGAGTATGTGACTCCACAGAGAACGAAAGGAATGTTATCAAGACTCTACCACCAGACTGTGACTTTCTACATCCTTAAATGATATGCACTTCCACTTCCAAGCTTGAATAGGTCAGCAAATCTGTCTATTAACCGGGAACAATGCCAGGGTTGTAGCTATATACAAAACCAATAGTATGATAATCAGTGGAAAACAATGGCCCAATATCCTTGTTCTCGTTCATTGGGAAAACCTTCGAAAATTCCTTGTTCAGAGACTACAAAGGCACCTTGATAAAAACTACTTACTAAATAACAAGCAATTTGATCCTAGTGATAAACTAAGCCCTTCAGATCTGCGATTACTGACGACTGCAAAATAGAACAAGAGTCTTGACTGAGGACAGGATACTTATGTCATATCCTTTGATATAGCTGGAGTATTTGAGAGGGTAAAAAAGTACTGGGAAAGAGAGGGGGAACTATCGGGGGAAAGCGCCAAACATACATAGCGCCAAACAAACATACAAACATACAAACATACATAGAGACATACTCGCATCACTGTACGAGATGTTCCCCAATCGCACTTATAATGCAGTAGCACTGGAAAGTGGTCAGGATAAGGATTTGGGACGAGGGGAGGGGATGCATTACCATTGGGACAGTCAGGGATTGTTCGCCGACACTCGTTCAATGCCGAATGAACGATTGAACGCCGATTCAACGTAGTTTCTTTCTTAACTGCTCATGTAACCAAACACTCCACAGGGTCAACAATCAGTCCTCCCGTGAACACACCATAGAGACGAGTCTACTCCTCGATGGTGTACCGCACCACTCCTCTCCTATAGATGCTTCGATGATATTTTGAAGTACTTACCAGAAGCTGGCGCCTCTGTAGATGATTGTACTCTTTCAGAAGATGAGAAAGAAGATGTAAATCATATCAATGAATCCCATAAAACTATTTTATCTTCGGGACTATGCTGGAAAATTATTTTTATCCCAAATATAATCCAATTGACTTATATTTTACGGAGCCACAAAAAAGTCGTCCAATCAAAATAAGGAATTAGAAAGTGCTGACTGGTAATCCATAAATTACTAAATTATCAGCGAATATTGATGAAAAATTTTCTCTATACAAGTTAGTGAAAATTGTTGTAGCCAAATGTGCTGATTTGCGAAAGGCAGCGCATCACCTGAATGCTAAAGAATGTATAGCACTCTCCAACACTCAAATCAGATCTATGATTGAGTATTCATCACTAATTTGGGATTCATGTCCAAAGTCTTAACTAAAATTGTCAGCCTAAATTCAAGACAGTCTTCTGAATCTAGCGAGAAGCCAAGTTAATGTACCTGATCCAGTATAGTACATCTAAGTTCTATAACAGACTTAATGTAGCTGTGTGTGTATTCAGCAGGGTTTACAATATGTGTAGCTCTTATTTAGCATCTCTATAATTCCCTGATTCAAGAATTCCCCACTCACGAGGTACGCTACATGTGTACAAGATACATGTTTCCTTTGCCCCAAACACAATAATTTCAACGCTCTTACTACCCGAAATATGCGATATTATAATTGCGTTTTGGCAACAGGCTGGTGACCAAAATATTCCGTCACTTGAACAATTTATAAATCTTTAAATATATGGCTAATAAATCATAGAAGTGTTCAACAGA
The DNA here is from genome assembly GCF_040958095.1 of Procambarus clarkii. Taxonomy (NCBI): domain Eukaryota; kingdom Metazoa; phylum Arthropoda; class Malacostraca; order Decapoda; family Cambaridae; genus Procambarus; species Procambarus clarkii. Next base: position 11,739,443 of record NC_091177.1, read on the forward strand.
AGTACAGAATTTCCCCCGCATTTCTACACTTATCTGTAGAGAAGATGTAGTTCTAGCTTTAAACTTTTCAAAGTAACCTTTAACAAGCAACATTTAAAATTAATTTGTAAAACAATAATAATCACAACGAAAACAATAAATGATATTGACAAAAATGCAGATAATAATAATAATAATAATAATAATAATAATAATAATAATAATAATAATAATAATAATAATAAATCACATTAACGTGAGGTATCAATGAGAAAATCAATAGAAGCCACTATAAAGGATTCGAACCCCCTTATGGCTCCTGGGAGAACACGTAGCATAGGCTCGAATTCTCCTCATTGCTCCTAATGAGACTCTCAATAATACAACTAATAATAATAAAGAGAGGTCTCTAGGCAAAGTGAAGATGGGTTCAAGAGACGTTTAGACAACTTAGTTACGATGATATAAATTATATATATTACTCTGTACACTGTTTTGACTAAGAAAAGATTAATGAATACAGTTGCTTATCATTTTAAACGTCGATCACTCAACATGAGAAGAAAACCCAGAAAATATATTAAAACTGGGTTGGTGGATATGCCGGCTGATGAAGGTATTAATATCATCAACCACAGGCTGAGGTAACGAGTCAGTCAGCACCGTTGGCCCTCAAGCTTCCTACGAGTTCGTAAACGGTGAAGAACGATTAGTGATCTATCCGGCGTATTTCATCACGAGTGGAGTGAGAGAAGGCTGATTCGAAGCGTTAACGAAGATAAAGCGAACCCGGACACCGATAGACAGCGGCGAGAGGAGCGGTAATTACTATATGTTGCCGGTCACAGTTTTTGTGGCAGGGAGCGCGGCCATTCCCTGTACTTAACGAAACTAATGCAAATTACTCTTAAATTGCTACTCTTCACATTTCACGTGTTCCGCCCCTCGCTCTCGGCAGTGGTGGGGGTGGGGGGAGGGGGGTGGACTGAGAGGGGGTAGGGGATAGTGCTTGCTTTAGGGAGGAGATAGGGGGGGGGGGTAGGAGTTGGGGTTAGTTTGAGGGGATGGGGGTGAGAGTTGGGGTGTGTTTAGGGGGGTGAGGCACGAATTGAGGTGTGTTTAGGGGTATGGGGGGTAGGACATGGGGTTGGGGGGGATTGTGGTTGGCGAATAGGGGGTGGGGTTGTGGTAGGCGTTGTTTAGAGATGGAGGTAGTGGTTGGAACATGGCTGGGCTGATGGGGGGGGGCTGATGGTTAGTGTGTGTGTGGTTCTGGGTTTGGAGGGGGGAGAGAGGAAAAAATTGAGAGTTTAGATAAAAGGATGAATTGGGGGGTTGCTGGCGTGGTTTGGGGCGTGATTAAGGGGAGGGTGCTAGTGGTGGTAGATACTATCGAAGTGTTGGTGTCGATTGTTGGGAAAGGTGGTAGTGAGAGCGTGTTTGGTAGTGTAGAGGAAGTTGATAGGATGGTGGTGGTTGTAAATGTGCTTAGGGTAGTGGTGATGCCAGTGGTGGTGGTGGTGACACTAATCTTCACTGTGATAGTGTTGGGGAGTTCAGTAGTGGTGATGGAGGCAGCAATAGTTAATGCTGGGAAACATTAATATCCTACATCCATATGAGAAAAATAAGTTAGCAATTAGTCTCAACATTTGTGTGAATGCTATGTGAGTTAACCCTTTTTTCTCAATTATTTTGCTCCCTCATACACCTGTGCCTATACACTGAGTTTCCTTTAGTCCTAGACTAAGTTCAAGTGTGTGTGTGTGTGTGTGTGTGTGTACTCACCTATTTGTGCTTGCAGGGGTTGAGCTCTGGCTCTTTGGTCCCACCTCGCAACTGTCAATCAATTGTGTGTGTGTATTCACCTAGTTGTATTCACCTAGTTGTGTTTTCGGGGGTTGAGCTCTGCTCTTTCGGCTCGTCTCTCAACTGTTAGTCAACTGTTTCTAACTACTACTACTACTATATTTTTTTCACATCACACACACCCTAGGAAGCAACTCGTGACAGCTGACTAACTCCCAGGTACCTATTTACTGCTAGGTAACAGGGGCATAGGGTGAAAGAAACTCTGCCTAATGTTTCTCGCCGACGCCCGGGATCGAACCCGAGACCACAGGATCACAAGTCCAGCGTGCTGTCCGCTCGGCCGGCCGGTCTGTGTGTGTGTGTGTATGTGTATGTGTGTGTGTGTGTGTGTGTGTGTGTGTGTGTGTGTGTGTGTGTGTGTGTGTGTGTGTGTGTGTGTGTGTGTGCGTGTGTGTGTGTGTGCGCGCGCGCGTGCGTGCGTGTTCGTAAAAAGGACTCACATATTAGGTGGCATCTGATCATTCAACACTCAGCAACACTTCGATCTTCCCTAAGTTATTTTGAACCAATTAGGATGATCCTAATAACCCACCAATACGGCGTGCCGACGAAACAAACATGTATCCATTAAAACCTCCTCGTTATCAGCGCCTATTGCCAGTGTCGTGATATATGCACCTCGTTATCCGGTCAGTTAGCATGCAACCCCGTCATTAAGTACAGAGTACCTGTGCATGTTTATATATGACTGTTTTGCAATTAACATGGCGGTCGCTCGTTCGGGAACGAGTTATATAACGAGGCATAAGAGTCATTCGTTTCGAAACAAGTTACGCAAAGAGGGCCTGAGGGGTTATTTGTAATGGAATAAATGACACAAAATAGACAGTTCTTTGTTAAAATACGAGTTACACAGAGGTCTATTAATCGTTCATTAAGGAAGAAGTTATGCCAACAGGCCTTTTTTAAAATTGGTTCGTTACTGAACGAGCGGCACCTAGAGGCTAGGTGTTACCAGGTGATAACACAGACTTTTTTTAATTGTTCTAAACTATTTATGTACAAGTGAGTCAATATATCTTTACGAATTAACCTTTTAAAGCGTTGATTCGACTCGTTAAGTACATTCCGAAAGAATAAATGTAGTTATAGTGCTTGGCATGTTATCTATCCGCAGTGGAAAATATACAGTGTATATCCTGACAAAACATAACGATAAAAATCAGTAAATAGATAAACTAATAATAAATCCATCAAACTAAAAACTGCATTTACATTACATAAATGTAAATACAAATAATCGCCATTTTTTTTATAATTTTCGTTTTTGTTTCCTAAGAAGACATATAATCTTTAATGAGACAATAGAGAGAGAGAGCAATCAAGGCTTGGTGAGGCAGACATGACTTCAGGAGGTTTGAAATAAATGCGTTTTAATGCACTGATGTCTTAAAAAAAAAGCCATGGGTGGTCTGACAACACAAGTGCTATTTAAAACTTGCTTTACCAGTCTTCCATTACATCCTAGAAGGGGAAAACGATAATAACAGCACCAAACAAAATAAAACACATATGAATGATAATAAAAGGCCGTAGCCTGGCCATTAATTACACTCAGATGAAAGGACAGAACCTGCCACCATCATATATAAAGTTATTAACTCTTGGGGCAAGTTTAAACTACAAAATAATTATTGTTTAATCACTGGAAATTATTAGAGATGTTTGCCTGTCACACCCAACTCTCCCCCCCAGGGTTGACAACCTCTTAAAGCTCGTCTCTACACAGTTAAATATATTCTTTACTTAATTGCTAATTACTCTTTATTTAAAATGTTACATTATTAAAGCAAGTTTTAAATGCAATTTTACTTTAGTATTTTAGTATTGGACTAAATTATACTTGGCCAGCAAGCTCTTGTGGTACTTGCTTATTAACCTTGCTAAACACCAGACTGATTATAATTTATTAGGCCACGAAATAAAAAAAAATACCCGAATCTACAGTGGTCTTAATAATATCTACAAGCCTTGCCACATCCTAATGCCCAGCAGAGAGAGATCCTCGATATTTTCAGGCCTAAAAACTTGACATAGCCCAAACGATATCACAACATATCTCTGGAGGAATAGTAAACATCTGGCATAGATGTTTATTTTTACTATGTTTACCGCTGTTTACTATGTTTACTATGTTTACAGATGGGGTCATACATCTTCACATGCATGCCCTCCTCTGGCTGATATCTAATACTTCCTTCAGGGTGGGTTAGCTCGTGGTGCTGCCAACTATAAGTAAGAAGTGAAATCCACCAGCAATTGGAAGTAATCCATTGTTATCTTGAGGTTATCTTGAGATGATTTCGGGGCTTAGCGTCCCCGCGGGCCGGTTCTCGACCAGGCCTCTATTTTGTTACACACCCCTAGGGAGCAGCCCGGAGCAGCTGCCTAATTCCTAGGTACCTATTTACTGGTTGGTAACAGGGGCATTAGGGTGAGAGAATCATTTTGCCCATTTGTCTCCGCCTTCACCGGGGATCGAACCCGGAACCTCAGGACTACGAATCTGAAGTGTTGTCCACTCAGCTATCAGGCGCCCATCGTTACAGATTTGTTCCCATAGTATCTGAGACACTTAGCCATTAGGGTAAGAGTGCCATGAGTCTTCTCGAGAATTAGGTTGTAGCGTCATTAAGGTAACAAGGGAAGAAAGGGCTGTCATTTTTCCTATTTTAGCGTCTCAAGAGAAGCTATTCAGAGCGAAAGCTAGATATACGCCTGCTGTGTGCTCGGTTCCTAGCCGAAATATATGAGGAGTATGTGTAAGTCGGTGAACATGTGTATTTCTTAAGAGTACGTAGAGATTCCCCCTCCCCCCCCCCCCCCCCTTCATACTCCCACTGTATTCTAGGGTAATCCTGATGTGCAGGTCACACACACACACACACACACACACACACACACACACACACACACACACACACACACACACACACACACACACACACACACAGAGTCATTACACTAACAAAGTGCTCAGTGACAGATCCATTAATCTTCCAAGATCCTGAAACAACGCCGACGTTTCTGTTACTGCTGTTCTCTCAGTTACTTCCCGAGGTCTGGCCGCTCTAGTGCACCCAGCCTGTAGGGCACCACCTGGTAAACCACCTCACCTGAAACTCTACCTCTGACCAAATTATACACTTTATTTTGTATTTTTACTAAGGATAGTCTCAAAATATTACATTGGTTAATACATGTGGGGAGGAATTTCTCAGGAATCTGTACACCAGTTGATTGACAGTTGAGAGGCGGGACCAAAGAGCCAAAGCTCAACCCCCGCAAGCACAATTAGGTGAGTACATGTTGTATGCATAGTGGGACAGTGTGGGGTATGAAAAGGATAATGAAAGAGAAACGATGCAGAAATGAGCAAAAATGGAATACATTGACATGAGAAAAGGAACTAGGAAGATCATTTACCAATTGCGCCTGGAGACCATTTAGAGTAACCATCGATCAAAGTCGGGATGAGTTGACTTTGACTTGTGTACAAATTCAGGAAGGGTAACAAGGGAACGAATGAATTGATGGGAAATAAGATCCTCGAACATCAACACACACTGGAATGGAAATAGGAGACGAAATGAAGAATCAGAGGAATAGACTTGAGACCTGCCATAAAGAGTATAAAGAGAAAATTGAAAAGAGGAAAAAAAAGATTGGGAACACACATTAGAAAAGCTGGAAAGTAAAGGAAGCTAATTTTAAAGAAAAGTAAGCCTAGCCGAGGGTGGTCCAAACCAGAACGTGGAGAGAAGATTAAGCTAACTAAACTATATAAACAAATTCGAAACATATGTCCAATGTAAATGTTTCAAAATATGTGTGCAAAATTATGTATGTTAAATAATGCCTGTAATTATTACAATGTTTGGCACAGATCAATATGTCTATATCAAAATACGAGCAACAGAACTCCATGCAGCGACGGTTATAGACAAAGAAATCTAATTAAAAAGGCATGCAGACATTGGCCACTGGTTAAAGTCCTTCCATTCTACATTACCCGGCCACACCACCGCCATTAACCCCTCCCCACCTAGATACACTTTGTTCCTCAACACCTCTTTCTCTACCTCATCACTCTTCTCTACCTCTCAACTCCTCACTATCTTGCAATCTTTATCTGGCTTTCAAGTCTTGTCTGACCCTCACCCATCCTTGTCCATCAGCCCCCTCTCTGCCTCTCCCCCTCTCTGCCTCTCCCCCTTTCTGCCTCTTCCCCTTTCTGCCTCTCCCCCCTCTCTCTGCCTCTCCCCCCTCTCTGCCTCTACCACTCTCTGTTTCTGAGCCTCTCTATGCCTGTCAACCTACCTCTGCCTCTCAGTTTGTCTCTCAGACCTCTCTCTGTCGCTCAGCTTCTCTCTGCTTCTCACTCCCTCAGTGCGTCATAATCCCTGTCACCTTCTCATTCTCTCTCTCTGCTCCTTAGCCCTTCTTGGACTCACAGCCCCTCTGGGCCCCTCAGCACCTCATGTTGCTCTGCCCCTCTTAACACGTAGATGGTGATACAACATGTATAAGTTAACTTAACATGTAAAAGATGAAACAATGAAGAGAGAAGATGTACTTAGTCTACTTGACTTGATCATCACCCACACTGAGGAAGACATCAAGAACTTGGAGCATAAAGCACCACTGGGAGTCAGTGACCGTTGTATCCTGGTCTTTGTTATCACGACTGAACTTAAATCAATGATAATAAATAACGGAGTCGTGAAAGAGGAGTAGACTACCCCTGAGATACACACAGACGATAGGAGGTACATACCAACAACTTGATTTAAAACGTTGAGAAAGTACAACAATCAGCCGACAATGCCAAAAGTTATATGAAAAACGAGAGGGCAGTGGGAAAATGTTAATTACAAAATATAGCCAAAATAGATGCAAGAGAGCCTTGCATCTGTTGTATTCGTGACAATAGATGCAACGAAAACAAAAACGTGAGAGTATCAGTAAAAAAAAAAGGTCAAACTTAGAAGAAATTACAAAGCTGTGAGGAACAACTTAACTGCTCCCTTGGAATATATCACGACTGAGTCGGAACAGCTTTCAGTGACTAGAGAGGAGGAAACTCAAGACGAGATTCTGTCAAAATATTAAATATTAAATATTGTCAAATAGAGATAACAGCAGAGGAAGTAGTCAGAGTGGAATATGAAACAAAAGGTACTGAAGTAAACATTTTATCACTATGAATGTTAACAAGAGGCTACACCAGGCCCTCAGTATATCTCTAGCTCTAATCTTGAGTTATTTATTGCGAATGGATAGTTACTCTGATGCTGGAAGAACTAAACAATTATATCAGTGTACAAGAGGATTGAGAGAAGGCCTTTAACTGCAGACAAGTGCCGCTGACCAGTATCCCCTTCAGTGTGCTCTGAAGAATAATGATAAAACTAGTGAAGCATCTTGTGAGGCTTAGGTGCGTAAGTAAATAACCAACACGACTTCTGGGAAGAAAAAATTATGCCTAACATACTTCTGTAATGTGAGGAAACTCTTGCATTATGATAGCCTCTTTGTACCATTGGAAGCTTCTTTGCCATGATGGATTTTTGTACCATGAGAGGCTCAACGTGCGACGACAGACTCTTGTTTCCTGATAAGCTATTGTACCATGATGGAAACTTTTACCATAAGAGGTTCTTATACAATGAGGTGAGCTTATATTATAAGAGGCTCTTGTACTACGAAACTTTTACCATGAAAGGCTTTTGTAACATAAATGACAGTTGTACCATCGGAGACTCTTGCACCATGAGAGGCTCTTGTACCATCTTACTTTTCTGGTACCGTGATGACGTTGTGTTTGTGACGTAATGTTGGGCAATTATTAATGTAATGTATAAATGTATTATTTTGTGCTGATGTCCTTAATACATGTAACTGTATTGCAATAAACTATTTCTGCAATGACGTTTTAAATGTATTATTTTTTATACTGATGTCTTAATTTCATATATTGCAATAACCTGCACATATATTTCGTGCCCAGCAATGGGCTCAATCACTTGGACTAGACGGTAGTGACAGAAGAGTTCCTTTTAGGTCGGCATTCATTCTCCGACCGTCCAAGTAATTGGGCACCATTCCTTCCCTCCGTCTTATCCCATATCCTTATCCTCGTACCCCGTCCAAGTGCTATATAGTCATAATGGCTTACTGCATTCTCCTGATAATTATCCCTTTCCTTCCCCACTGTATTGTGTGGATGTTCCCACATTTTTGGGACTGATGTAGCTACGTATTGGTAAGTTACGTATCAGATCATCATCGTGACAGTGTGTTTACATAATGTATCCATGTTTGGGGGTGTCATTTATTCTCTGTTCCACATTTCACTTTATTGCCAAGTGTGATGAGGAAAGAAGTCAAGAGCAGCGATAATCTTATACGTGCAGACACTAGGAACTGCTTGACGTGTGGGTGTATATTATATTATATTATATATATATATATATATATATATATATATATATATATATATATATATATATATATATATATATATATATATATATATATATATATATATATATATATATATATGTTGACCATGGGACCTATTGGCGTGTGGGTATATAAATCATGGGGCTTTTTGATATGTGGGGGTAATGATTTTAATTAAAAATAAGAGCCCATTAGTTCAAAATAGATTTCTTTACTATCATTCTTAAGTTCTTCACAAAGATACTCCTTTTTGTAATGCTATATTTGCCTCAATGTAGCAAATTTTTTCTTTTTCTTGTGTCCAGACTCATAAATAACTCTAAGTATTATAAACGGACTTATGATTTTAGTCTTTATCCACCATTTCTCACTGCTCATTGGAGCATTTAATTATCTTCTTCATGGTTTCTTGCTCTTCTCCGTTATTTTCTGTATATCCTAATTTCCTTCATGTTATCTTTCCAGATCACTGCCTCCATACCCCCTGTCTTTCACCCCGAGGGCTCCTCACCCCTTGGCTTTTCAACCCTTTGGCCTTCACACCCCTTTTCTCTACCCTGTGGCCTCAACACAAGACTCGTACCTCGTAGTCTTCAACCCATGGCCTCCAGATATCAATTCTTCACCCTAATGGCCTCCTCACCCCTAAACCCCCCCCCCCCCGGTGGCCTTCAGACATCAGTTTTTCACCAAGTGGCATCCACACCCCCATCACCCCCATCCTATGTCTAACCCCCATCACCCACACTATGTCTACCCCCATCTAATGTACTCCCCCTTGTGACTCAAGAACTTGAGTCTGTTATCTACGGCTGTTATCGAGCGAAAGTCTTGAAAATTCGTTACTTTTCATCCCAGACCTTTATCAATGGGGCCTCGGCGAAGCGGCACTTTGCGCCCGAGTATAGCCCAATAAATCTGGCTGAATCTAACGTAATCAAGGGGCTCTCTTCTTGCTGATACCACAACCGGCTTCTGCAGCTGTTACTCCTCTACCGCAATATTGATTCAATTATTTACCTTTTTGTCTGAGTGCTCGTCTTTTACTGTAAGTTAACATAAGCTGTTATTTGTCTGCGTGGCTACTGAACCCCGTTTAACATCCTATTTAATATTATTTTGTTTATTAGGTTATATTATAGTGAATGTTATTATATTGCTTTTGTTCCTCGCTATTAGCAATGGAATAATGGTAGTCTCTGGCATGGCATCACTCCCCCTTTCAACCACACTATTCACCACTCGCATCTCTTAAAGAATTTCGTTGGACTAAACGAACTATAGGGATCATCTTCCCATTGTGTCAGATACTTTACAATAAGACATGAGTCCAGGTGTGCGGTCTGGAAGAAACGATTAGTGTCTCCTGTTGCCAGAATCTGATGTAATGGAGATGAAATTTACTTTTTCGGGAATCCCTCCATTCTTTCGCTTTTTGTTTATTTTCTTGGGTTTTGCATATTGACTGCTGGCGCTGTATCTTCTCATTGTGGGAAACATCATTATCACTGTACAGAGCCACCAACTCCTCGTTATGAGAAAGAGCATCACTTATCAAGATTGTTAGAGCATACAAGTGTAAAATCTTCTTCTCTATATCTCTGATACACTAATTCCATAAATAATAAAAAGGAATACCACCTAAGAATCTTCACTGCTTGACTCTCATTGTGGGAAACATCATTATCACTGTATCACCAACTCCTCGTTATGAGAAAGAGCATCACTTATCAAGATTGTTAGAGCATACAAGTGAAAATCTTTTTCTCTATATCTCTGATACACTAATTCCATAAATAATAAAAAGGAATACCAGCTAAGAATCTTCACTGCTTGACACCCAGCCAGTCAAAGCTGGGCGACCTTGGGTCAGCCAACCTCTCTTAACATATTAATGAACTACAGCTTTTGTTCTACTAAACCGTCAATTTAGTGACGGTTTAGTGACGGTTTCACAAAATCCCAGTGTTACTGTGAAAATAAAGGCACCTTGATATTGACCCTTTCTCAAGACTAATAAACATCGTCTCTGTTAACTCAGATTTGTACCTAGATTCAAAGACGAAAAAAAAAAAATAACCCCATTTTCTTACCTAATACATCGCATATTTTTCACGGAGTCTGTCAATCAGTTAAAAATGGAGTGTGTGATAGTAAAAATTAGAAAGATGTAATATCGAAGTTATCTATATATCTTATGTATAGGTTAGGTGGGTTGCTTGGGTTGGTACCTTTCATGTTAGGCTAAACATTGTTTACATTGTGGCAAATAGCGTATAACGAGAACGAAATAATTAGCGATTGTCTGCTCTAAATGATAAACAAGTGAGATAAATATGTAAACGACTGATATAATTATGAATTATATAGATATAAACAATTATACTTTAGTCCTGATAGTACAGTCGGGTTCGTTATCGACCCACAATCCGGAATTCTGGGGTTCGGATCCAGGGCATGTCAGAAATGATTGGGCGCGCTTCCCATCAGAATAAAGCGCCATGGATTCCGGTACTAGGAAGGGATCAGGATAAGGATTTGGGATGGGATGGTGCCCAACCACTTGGACGGTCAGGGATTGAACGCCGACCTGCATGAAGCGAAACCATCGCCCTAAAGGCCACCCCCACATCCCACACTCCCCCCCCTCAGGCGACCCCCCCACCCCACGATCACCCCACAGGCCACCGCCACCCCATACACCCATCTATCTGTTAAGGCAGGTGTCTGGGATTCACCAGAACGCAGGTTCGAATAAATCCATTGCCTCAAAATTATAAATATATATATATATATATATATATATATATATATATATATATATATATATATATATATATATATATATGAGAGAGAGAGAGAGGGGGGGGGGGGAGAGTGAGAAGAAAAGGTACAAACTTACCATGATAATTTACAGCCTTATTCACTTTAAAACACAATGCTCTCATTATAGCCACTTTCACTCTGACACTTATATAAAAAGAAGCACATTCTTAGATAAAATAATAAAAACCACAGTGGGCAGTCATGATGATATATTATACTCATAAAAGCTCTTAATAATAGCTTATCATGATACCTTAAATTTTCTTGTCTAAACTCGAAAAGATGTTACACATATTCCTTTTATGTAGACGAACTCTTTATGGGGTGATTACACACACACACACGCTTTGGTAATGAATACACGGGGGGGACATGGTATCAGATTGTTCAAAAGGTCAAACATGGCTGAAAATACGATAAAATTTTGAGATAAGGGTTTGTTGTTGGGGGGAGAGGCGGGGGGATTTATTTTGCTGGAGTTGCTTCTGCTCCACCAGCCTCCAGCAAGCCTCTGTTTTGCTTCCCTGGGTGAGTTCACTGCCGATTTGGGCATAATAACAGAGTCTCCTCTCGAACTAGTGGCGAGTTTCCATTTTTTGTTGTACAGTCATCCTTTTTTTTCAAATTTTCCTTTTTATTTGTTCCAGCTTTCTCCATAAATCATCTTCTATTAGAGGCGTATTTTAGAGAGAAATATAGACGCACGCCCACATACACACACACGCGCACACAAATACACAACTAAACCTCACGTCTTTCGAAGAAAGAAGAGTTAGGGAAGACATGATCACAACATACAAGATTCTCAGTGGAATTGACTGGGTAGATAAAGACAATGTATTTAACATAGGGGGACACACGCACAAGGAGACACAGGTGGAAACTGAGCACCCAGATGAGCCATAGAGATATTAGAAAGAACTTTTTGTATCAGAGTAATTAACAAAAAGGAATGCATTAGGAAGGGATTTGGTGGAGGCAGACTCCAAACACAGTTTCAAATGTAGATATGATTGAGCGTAATAGGCTCAAAAATCTGTATACCGATTGTTTGACAGTTGAGAGGCGGGACCAAAAAGCCGAATCTCATCCCCCGGAAGAACAACTAGGTGAGTACACATACACATCTTAAAAACACATTAGGAAGCTCGAAAAGGTGCAGAAGTTTGCAACGAGACTCGTCCCAGAGCTGCGAGGGATGAGTTACGAAGACAGACTGAAGGAACTAAACCTGACGACGTTAGGTTTCTATGCGACTTTCGGTCTCTACTTTTACTTCCCATGTGATGTTTTTCTCAAGTAAAATCTAACATGGTTGAAGTCCTCCATAATAAAACAGCATCGCTATCATTGAATAAGCACTATCACACTATCATCTGCATGCGATAACAAACACGAATCCAGTGTTGCTACTGCAAATAGTCTGTAAGATATTTTCTAATAAATTTGAAAAATGCCAAGCTGCTTGGGACGCAAGTCAGTAAATTTTCTTATTTTACTTTACAGACAGCTTTTTTTTTTTTTTACTTTCTCTCTACTCTATTTCCTTTTCCCTTTCTAAATTTACTAAGTGGAGGGTAGGGATAGATCCTTCGGCTGAGTGTGTGAGCCAGAAGGAGTGGAAGATGGGGATGGAGTAAGGACGAGGATAGTAGAGAGAGAACCTTTTCATGGCATCATAAGCCGAAAGGAGTGGAGTACATGGCTGAATCATTATTGGCAGTCCGTGTTTACAGACTAAGGCCAAATGCTCATTAATGTAGCAGCTAAAAACTTTGTTTGTGAATTAAATACTTTACACGCGGCTTACAACTGATGACATTCGAACATTTCTTTAACAACGTTTCGCCAATGTCCTCTGTTCGAATTGAACCTCTGGAAATATGCTTAACCCAGGTACTACAAAATAAAAATAATTGCCAACAGAATGTAAATACCTAACAACCAAATATAGACCTAAATTTAAACCAAATCACAACATATAATGATGTTAATATATATGAGAAACACACAGTACGTAAAAGTTGATGAATGGGTCTTAGTGGCAGGTAGCTGCATGAACGGGAACAGCCTGGGGATAGGTTCGAATCTCATGCGTAAAATGAGTTTCCTCTTCGAACAGGAGGTTTGGCGACTGGATATATTTAACGTTATAGAACGGGACGTGGAAGTGGTTTAATTTGCCGTTGCTCAAATATGTGGTCCGAATATCGAGATGTAAGAAAAGAAAATGTCTTGAGCACCTGTGAGACAATTGTCTCTTTTTGTCACTATTCAATGAAGGGTTATTGAAGGGTTCAGTGGATTTTGGTTAGGGATAGAAGGTTAACATTAAAATTTCTTTGCAGCTTTGTTTTGTCTAATGTTTAGTGATGTTTAAATTAATTAGCCTGCCAGAATTACTCCCAATTTTTTCAATAAGATTATTGATTAATATCATGATTTACCAGGAAATCACTCTATTCTTGATTGTTTATATGGTAAAACCATTCGTGTAACTCAAGTCCAGGAGACAGCGCATATTCTGTACAAACTTTGCATGATTCTCGTTCTACTCGAGTAACACATTTATTTGCATTTATTTTCGTGACTAATATTTATTGACCAGTTTATTTGTGTTAACTGACATTTCCATGTTAGCGATTATTTCTGGTGTTTGCTTATTAAAGTTTCCATGCTAATGCTGAGTAGTGTCTGCATGTTGATGCTTGAATACTGATAAGGAGTAATAGTGTGCATGTAAGTCTTGCAGTTAGAACGTTAAGAGAGCATAAACTTGATTCACACTCACTATTTTTACAAGAAAGAATAATTTATCACTGATGTTGTTAACATATTTGAGTAAGGAAAAGAAGATCATTTGTGTAAGCTTTTTCCTTGCTGTTAAATATTTTACTTAGTATATTATAGTAGCCAACCAAGCGTGAGAATTAATAACTTATTTTTGGGGAGAAGAGGGAAGGTTGGAGGTGTAGGTGGTCTCTGACAATGTCTTCATCTACTGCTGGTTTTGCAGCGGTGATTAGCTGCGCACATGACCAGACTTATATTACTGTAAATTCCAAAATTTAGACGTGAACACAAACACTGAAAGCTGAGTTGAATATCTATGGAAGGAGTGAAGAGAATAAAATGCTGACAGCATCATAGATAAACACCAAGAAGAGAGGAGACCTTAATCGTAGATGACCAATCGCCTGAAAGAAGAGCTTTATCCAGCAGAGATTGATACACAGATTTAGTGTTTATACAGGGAATAACCGGGAGAACCGATACCAGGAGTATAGGGCAGAATGTTCTAAATAAACTAGGTGTCTAGAAGAGTAGGGAATATCGTGTATTGCCTGTGAGGGCTAAGAGGTGAGTCTGTGCTTAATGCTTTACTTAATAACCTGACAGCCAGTCGAAGAAGACCATCGAAGGAACTGAGTATCAATGGGGTTTAAAACGAGTGATTTGATATATCTATTGATGATACCTGGTTGGTAGATAATATTTAGGTAAATTATACTTAGGTACGGTATATCCACAAGTTGTGTAAAGTGTAGACTACTCTTAACCCCCAATGAAATGGAAGGAAGATCAGAAATTTTTGGTTATTAATTACATTCCAATCACCTGGACTATAGGAGACTTCGAACTGTGTATCCCACGCATGTGAAGCCGAAGCTCTCTACCGAGCTATTGAGTAGTCTTAATAAGGAAAATTTTATTAATTACAATAATAACAGTGAATTATCCCTAACGTAATTCTATCAATTATATCTTATTAGAAGCTTGACCCAACAAAAAAGTATGTGACAGCCGCTTATATGTAATATAGAGAGAGACTTCTAATTACCGGGGTAAATCATTGTTGCTTGATGCCTCTATATTTTAAGACCCATTGTTCCCCGGTAACACAGACGTACATGCTTAAAATTATGTGCAATAAAATGTTCCTTATCTGGGCAAAAGTGGAGTTTATAGGTAAATTGTTTATCCACTCGCAGGCATGTTCTCAAATATATAAAGTTAAGTACCAAGTAAAAAGAGCTGAATCAGTGACAAATTAAATACTGTAATTCCTCAATGGTTACACATACTTCATTTTATTTTAATATTTTTAAATAATTTTATCTGAATTTTGATACATCTTGAAAATACCAGATTAAAAACTTTGAATCATAACTTGACGATTAAAGTTTTTTTTAGATACGATAAGGAAATTTAATTTTCATGTCTTAATTAATATTTTTAGTCATCTTTCAGTTTCTGGAATTAAGAACATTAACATATGACAATATTATTATTATTATTATTTGATAATTTCCCTCATATGTCCATAACGCTATTAAAATCAAATTCAAAATAATTTTTTGTATTTACAACTTATTGTACACATTATTAATTATTACAATTATAATTATTATTATTATTATTATTATTATTATTATTATTATTATTATTCAGTTAATTAGTTTGTAATTATAATAATAAAGATTGATATTGAATGATTGCATTTTCTTCTTATTATAATGTTCTTTGTATTTTCTTGTCATTATAATGTTCTTAACATTTTCCTATCATTATTGCTCACATTAAGTCCTTGATCATTGCTCACGATCTAAAGGTGAACTTCCCAATAACTTGTTATGTGAAAGTCAATTTGAGCTCAAAGCAGTTTGTACTTTTGGAGAGGCAGTTGTCTTTTCTTAACTCCAACGGAATTTTAGTGTGAAAAAATTATAATTCACAATCTGTGAATGTGACCGTTGATTCACTTTAAGGAGCCCAATATACTGTGAAGTTAGTGTAGTTGATTTATTATATTTATCAGAAATAATTATAAATCCGTGAATTAGCTTTAATTAGCATTTACTGGATCTGAAAAATTACAATACCAGTGGTTAATAGTGATTAACTTGAACCAAACTCATTGTGAACACAAGCGTCAATGGTCCAGTTATTAGTGTGTCTGAGACGTAACCCCCCAATTCAATCAATCAGCCAGTCACTCAGCTAGGCAATTAATCAACCAGTCAATCAGCCAGCCAGTCAGTCAAGCCAGCCAGTAAATCAGGCAGTAATCATTCATCTACTCAACCAGTCAGTCAATAAACTTCTCAATCAATCAGGCAGTCAATCAAAAGATCAATCAATCTAGAATATAATGTATATACACAGCAATGACCTAGCTTTTGGAAAATATAGTATACTCAGCAATAAGCCTTCTCTCTCTGTAGCACTTACAATATAATTGCAAAAAACTATAAATCAATAATCGTTGATTCAGTAACGAAAATCAAGTAGTCGTTATTGATTTTCTTGGTCTTTATTCTCTGTAAGTTTGCCACAACTGAATACACATTACTTTTAGTTTTTCCACGTGTCATCATAAGAATATTTAGACACCGAGCAATTCCCTGAAAAAATGTACTAATCCTGATAACCTAACAGGATAACAAACCATAACGAACTTCGTTAAAGAAAAGGATCATTATGATCACATATTATACCATGATATTATTTCCATTTAACATCCAGCTGAGAAAAAAATCCAGGAAACACCAGGAGGGACTTTTGACAAGCCGACGGCTTTCTGTTCTCGTTGAAGTCACTAGAGAGATGGTGGCCTTCAAGAAAATTCTGGTAAATTATTTGAAAATTATGGCAACAGGCATAACTTTAATTTTTCTAAGCCTATAAACTTTGTATATGCTTAAAAACTTTACCTCTCCTCTTTAGTTCAGCCAGAGTTATATCGATTAGCGTAAGACCATTATTATAAATATATTCCAGAATAAATTAATTATATACTTGTAGCTTTGTAAGCAAATGTAAATTAATAACTATACACGGATAAAGTTCATGAATTTGCATTGAATTACATCTGTCAGTTGTCAGGTATCTCTCTCCTTCTCTGTTGTACACTGAGATGAATATTTAATTCTAATACGATACGTTTTCTATAGTATTAAAATGTTAAAATTGAAAGCCATTTCTTCCATAAAACAGAAATTCAAAGATATTTCTATCTGAATTGGTGGCGTGTCAGGCACCTTTATGACGCCATCCTGTAGCTGGTCCTCCTTCTGCTCCCCCCGTTGTTCTGCCTATTTTATTGTGTTGGTACCGCTGGGTAACTGGCTCTCCATCCCTCATATCACCCACGTTACTCTCGTGTCTTTTCTTTCATATTGCAATGTAAATCTCTCTTTCTATCTCTGTCTCTTGCCTTATTCCTCTCCTTTCCCTTTCTCCATCTCTTCCCTCTTTCAGATCCCTGTCTTTCATCTCTCTCTCTCTCTCTCTCTCTCTCTCTCTCTCTCTCTCTCTCTCTCTCTCTCTCTCTCTCTCTCTCTCTCTCTCTCCTAACGCCCCATGATTTATAGCCAAACAGCCGAGCCGTCAAGATGCTCCCTGCTCCGAATACCTCCTCCTTGTTTATCAGCCTCAACAACCCGGAACCCATCTGGTCCTTCATATATCCTATACAGATATGCTTGGGTAATTAATTTCTCGAACTGTGTTCTCCTTTGTAGGAATGTCTTCCCGAGCCGGCCGTGTCATGCTGGCGATCTCTCATGACTTTGGTGGCTGTTGGGGCTATGACCTATAACACGGTCGGTCATGACTCTGGTGGCTGTCGGGGCTATGACCTATAATACGGTCGGTCATGACTCTGGTGGCTGTCGGGGCTATGACCTATAACATGGTCGGTCATGACTGGTGGCTGTCGGGGCTATGACCTATAACACGGTCGGTCATGACTCTGGTGGCTGTCGGGGCTATGACCTATAACATGGTCGGTCATGACTGGTGGCTGTCGGGGCTATGACCTATAACACGGTCGGTCATGACTCTGGTGGCTGTCGGGGCTATGACCTATAACATGGTCGGTCATGACTCTGGTGGCTGTTGGGGCTATGACCTATAACATGGTCGGTCATGACTGGTGGCTGTCGGGGCTATGACCTATAACATGGTCGGTCATGACTGGTGGCTGTCGGGGCTATGACCTATAACACGGTCGGTCATGACTCTGGCCGCTGTCGGGGCTATGACCTATAACACGGTCGGTCATGACTCTGGTGGCTGTCGGGGCTATGACCTATAACACGGTCGGTCATGACTCTGGTGGCTGTCGGGGCTATGATCTATAACACGGTCGGTCATGACTCTGGCCGCTGTCGTGGCTATGACCTATAACACGGTCGGTCATGACTCTGGTGGCTGTCGGGGCTATGACCTATAACACGGTCGGTCATGACTCTGGTGGCTGTCGGTGCTATGACCTATAACACTGTCGGTGAAGCCTCACCAAACACATGACGAAACAACGACGTTGCTACATTGTTCGAACTACTTGTAATACTTTCTAACAAGTTGTAACAACCATCTAGCATTTTGTAACAACGTTCTAACACGTTATGAAAAAAAATATAACGAGATGTAACAACTTTGTAACAAGCTGTAACAGGGTAACAATAGGGACCATTACGTTGTGTGTTTGCAGGGGCCTCCAAGGCGTTTCGGCATTATCAATTACAACCAATATATTGGCGACTTATCATCTCTTCTAACTACTCATTCCTTATTCCCGCGAAGGTACTTAGATCCCACTTTGAGCTCAGGACTCAGTATCGTGTTTCGGTAGTTGTAATGAATCTTCCTCTGTCGAAATTGTTCCTTGTAATGTGTCTCAAGATAGAGTATATCATCTAGATTTCGGTAAGATTCAGAAAGCAATTTCAGGATTAGGGACCCGCAATGGGAACGCCACTAGTCAAGTGTTGTCGAATTCCTATGTCAACCACTTGGGCTGGACGGTAGAGCGACGGTCTCGCTTCATGCAGGTCAACGTTTAATCCTCGACTGTCCAAGTGCTTGGACACTATTCCATTCCCCATCCCAAATCCTTATCCTGAACCCTTCCCAGTGCAATATAGTCGTAATGGCTTGGCGCTTTCTGCTGATAGTTCCCGTCCCTTCCTATGTCAACTGTGTTCTCCCACACAACTCCTGTTGGAAGCAGGTTGATGAGGTACTCAGTAGAGTGACGTAGGAATTTGTCAACTAGGGATAACCTAACGGATATGTCGAAGATATTAATTGGAAGGTGAACGGCCATGATACCTCTAATGAAATGGTCAACACTACAGATCTGTCTTACCTATTAAACTCTTTTCAACGTATCACAAAAAAAGAGGAAAAGTCCTAGAACGCATCATTGAAAGAAATCTACTGATCTGAATATGAATGAAATACTGATCCTAACCGGGAGATATCGCTCACAAGTTACTACAAGACCAAGAAAGTCATGAACTTGCTCGTGAAAACTTCTCCCGATACCAAGTGAAAAGTCTTGAAAGGTACGAATGTCATCTATGTCTTTACATGCTCACTTGAGGACTATCAGCCCAACTATTTCAATAAACAGACAAGACAATTGGCTGATAGTGCACAAATAACAAAGGCTCCGCCAATGAACACGTAATTTGTACACACAATCACACCACCATCAGAGATATCCTGACCAACAAAACCGAAATACTCGACAGATACAACGATAATTGAAAATTAAACATAGCCGAATTTAAGAAGCTTAGAAAGCAAATAATGAAAGATAAAATTCTTAACAGCTAACAAAAGATAAAAGTTTTAACTGTCAATAAAAGATAAAAGTTTTTTATATTTATTTTATTTTATTTATACGTGAGTTTTTACATTCTTTTACAGTCAGTAGCACGTATAGCGTTTCGGACAGAACCTAAATCCTAATTTTCCCCGGAATACGACCCGCCAAATCGTTTAACAACCTGGTACCCATTTTACTGTTGGGTAAACAGAGGCTACAGTTGAGATTGGCGCCGAGTAAATCCTCTCCGGCCAGGATACGAACCCAGGCCAAAGCGCTCGCGAAACGCCAGGCGAGTGTCTTACCACTTCGCCACGGGGACTGCGTAACTGATAACTGATAACGAAAAATAAAACTAACAAGCCATGAAAGTGAATAATTATTCGTGCAAAAAAGATTAAGCTAATTTTTTCATCGTTATCTTTTTCAGATATAACCAATATTTTGTTTTCTAACAATTATCATGGATGTTCATAGCGTATGAACACTCAAAATGATTAGCATTATAGACAAATATATTCACTATGTGTACATATAAATACTTATAAGTATTTCTTGCCTTACTATTGACCTAACGCAAACCTGAAGGCCGTGGTAAGTGTCGGTAATCAGAGGATCTTCAGCCACAAAGAACACTTTAAGAAATAAAAATAAAATAATCTCAAGCAAAATCCTCTTCAATGTCCCTTCAATGTCTGTATATCTAATCCACCCCGAAGCTAGAAGTCCATAATGGCCCCGAATAGAGCGGGACGAGCGTAGCTAACGCGGGTGATGGATGCCCCAGTGTTCAGCGGCTGTAACACTCACAAACTAAAGGTCAGAGTTCCTCCTTTATGGCTTACGACCCGCTAAGGTCACTCACCGCGCCCGACACAACCACGGGCGGGAGGAGCTCGCCAGGCGCCGGTCATGCTGCACGTACGGACGGGAGAGATGCCCACTGTCTCTGGCCATGCTGCACGTACGGACGGGAAGGAGATGCCCACTGTCTCTGGCCATGCTGCACGTACGGACGGGGAGGAGATGCCCACTGTCTCTGGCCATGCTGCACGTACGGACGGGAGAAGATGCTCACTGTCTCTGGCCATGCTGCACGTACGGACGGGAGGAGATGGCCACTGTCTCTGGCCGTACGTACATGTTGTACGTACACTTTACCTAGACAGTGGTGCCTACGTCGTAGGCCACGCTGCACGTGTACGTGCACAGACCATTGCCAATAACACAACAGCGAGTAGTCCACGTCCGCTTTAGGACAAAACAGCAGTAGTTGCAGCCTGACAGGCGGAATAAATTACTAGAAGCTGGGAACTTTGCATCATCCTGTAAACATAACTCAAGAATTCGGAACCTGTTAGATAGCAAGTATCACCAGCAAGCAAATATGCATCTCGCATTCCTATGCTTGCTAGCTTAGATTAAAAAAAACAAAGGCTTCGCTGCAACACTTGCAACGCACGTCATTGCTTTGTGTGAGAAAAATAACAACTATTAAAAAATCCTGCTAACTAGGAAACTAACTACGGCGCAGCCTACTCTGCTATTCTTGTTAGCAATAATGAACATTAAAACATCATCATAAGACTCAGGAGACAAACTTTACTGTTTACATTTTTACTACTGCATATTAAAAGAATAAAAATCACCGCTCGTAGCAACACTACTAGCGGAGCAGGGGGAAGGGGAAAGGGGGGACTAGGAATGCCATTGTTAGCGGGCATCACTTCTCTTTGTTTCCTTCTGAATTTACCTGGGTGAAGGTGTTGAAGAAAGTGCTTGGTAAACGTGGGTTGTAGAGAGGGCGAGGGAGCGATGGCGCCTGAGAGACGGGGGTGTACCCAAGCCTTCATCTTAATCCTCAGCCAGTAGGGAGTCACTGTCACCTGGAGCGCTTGTATCTGTACCTCACTTTGGCGTCGCCCGCTCTAGCACCACGCATAAAAGAAATGGATTTGGCTTTGTAACTGTGTGTGTGTGTGTGTGTGTGTGTGTGTGTGTGTGTGTGTGTGTGTGTGTGTGCGTGTACTTACCTATTTTTACTCACCTATTTGTGCTTGCGGGGGTTGAGCTTTGGCTCTTTGGTCCCGCCTCTCAACTGTCAATCAACTGGTGTGTGTGTGTGTGTGTGTGTTGTGCCTGTATGTGTACTCATCTAGATGTGCTGGCAAGGTCAAGAGTCTGCTTTCAAGCTACGCCTTCTACCAACAGTAGTGCAATGCAACGATTCTTTTCACTCGTTTCTATAATTATATATACCTTTACAACCGTGTATACAATTCGTCTCGGCAACTTTCTCATCTAGTCTGTTCAAGTTATTTTCGACTCTTAGGCTGAAGAAACTCTGACAATTCTCAGTATCATTGGTGTTTCTTTTTTCATTTATGTCCCCCTCGTTCTACTCCTCACTCTGAACATTGTTTTTTTATCTAAAAGGTAAATTTATCTTTGAATCATGTATGTCGCAATCATTTCTGACCCCCTATTCATTTTTTCTTCTAGTAAAATGAGATCCCGTTCCTTCATCATTGATCATCGCTCAGTCCCCTTTGCTCATGAACGAGCCTTGGTGCATATCAATGGATTTTTTTTTGTATGTGTGTTTCTTTAGGTAAGGTTCCATGACATGGCAGAATACTCAAGAATGGGTCTTACATAAATCTTTGTCTTTGTATTCAAAGAGCCTCTGAAGGCTCTTTGTTCAAATTCTTAAAGCCTTTCCTGACATTTGACAGTCATATGCTGCCGACGTTATTCTCCTAACATGTGTCTCTGGTGTTAGATTAGGTGATATGCCTACTCCAAAGTCTCACTCCTTTTCAGAAGTAGGAAGCATCCTTTCCTTTATTTTGCACTGTATTTCAGGCCTTCTTACTCCTGTTTCTGTTCTCATAACCTTGCCATTGTCTGGTTAAATGTCCTGTAGCTGTTCCTAAGACTATCTCTGGAAATTGCCTGATTCATCTTGCAATGTACTGAAGGCCTTCTCGTTAATTTAGCATCGTCAGCAAACATTAATAAGAATGAGCTTACGTGATAGCTTACTGAATATTGTTGAATAAGCTTACGTAATATTGATACAGTTAATAGTTTAGTCGCTCCTGAATATAAATATATATATATATATATATATATATATATATATATATATATATATATATATATACATATATACATACATATATATATATATATATATATATATATATATATATATATATATATATATATATATATATATATATATATATATATATATATATACGAGGATCTTAACCATATATATATTATATATATATATATATATATATATATATATATATATATATATATATATATATATATATATATATATATATATATATATATATATATATGCAATTGACGATCACAAAACACTGATCATTTTATGCGGAAAATCCACAGAGAAATATGAAAAGAGGTGAACGTTTCGGCTGTGTTAAAGCCTTTGTCAACACCAGACTCCAGTCTGGTGTTGACAAAGGCTTTAACAGAGCCGAAACGTTCACCTCTTTTCATATTTCTCTGTGGATTTTCCGCATATATATATATATATATATATATATATATATCCATATATATATATATATATATGGAGAGAGATAAGAAAAAGAAGATCAGAATATCTTCATTGACAGTACTGTATGTGATGAAGCCGTCAGACTTCTCTTGGTGTAAATCTTGAGCTCTGCTCTACACCTCTTTAGTGATTCATTTGAGGATTGAATTCTTAGAATAGCTCATAATATAGCATCGTAAAAACCACTTACCTACAGCCAGAGGACCTCATGCAAGTTTGCTCAATCTATTATTACGACTTCTTAAACGACCGACAAAATCCCCCATCCCTAAAGCCCATGCCTGTGCTAATGACTAAACTCCAACCTATACTTATACAGATCAGGATACGCCCACTGCCATGAGGGTAATCAAGGACCACCTTGTTACTATATCTGCTCGCGTGGGAGACGATGGCTGGCTTCAATTGCTGCTGCAAAAACACAGATGACGATGATGTAAAGTACACAATGAACGATGGCCGTGGATATCATCCTGGGGTGCAGAAACCCGTCTACAAGGATGAACCTTTAACGCTCTAGGGTTGGTTTTGGTCTGTTGTGCGCAGTCCCTATATTTATAAGATATTCGACCTGTTTCGACATCGTGAAAGGCTATCAAATAATTACTGTAACACAAGACGGTCAGCTAATAGAAGTATTTATCTGCAAATACCTTATTCAAGGGTCTAAATAAGTGAGTATTACTTCCTCGAAGAGCTTGAACATCCAGATACTATTAATTCCTGGAGGATTTTACTCCTGCAGTTAGTATTACTTCCTCGGGGATTTTAACCAAGTAATATTGCGTCCTAATATCTTGAAAATGCTTTTGTATACTTAAATTCGTGATATTAGTCAGATAATTACACTGAAATTCTGGCCGTCAGTGGATACTAAGAGAGAAAATGAAAGACAGGAGATAAAATTTAAAGAAAAAGCAAGATAACGAATAAGAAATACAGAAAATGAGAGAGGGAACAGGCGGCTTGGACAGAATAAAGAGATGGAAGACAGAGATTATGTTAGGAGAAAGATAAGAAAGGAAAAAAAAGAGATACAGAAGAATAGAGGTAAAGATGGGGGAAGAGATAGACATTGTGTGAAATGTTTGATGGAGGAGAAAATGGGAGAGTTAAATGGGAGAAAATAAAGAGCTAGAGAGGAGAATGAAGAAAGAGAGAAATATACTGAATTAACGAATAAACTCAAAACGCGGTGATGCAGGACAATACAAACTCTTTAGCTGGCAAAACATTAAATGGCAATATCATGGGTTAACCTTATAATCACGGGGCTATTCATGCCCGTGCTACCTCATGGTCGGCTTAATCTTCACCAATCAATCAATCAATCACCAACACAAGACGAAAAAGAACCCTCACCACATCCCCTCATCCATTCTCTTTTCCCCTCTTTCTCATTATCCTCTTCCCTTCCCTCCTCCCAGGCGAGGCACTCGTAAAAGGAACCTCGAGCCACAGTAACAAGAACAACAACAACCATTTAGATCAGGGAGATAGGCGCCGACTGCGAGTGAGATAGAGGCGATAAGCACTAACCAAGCGTAATGAAGACAATGGCCGCACTAATCTTGACTCTCATACTGCAGAGGTTATAGTGATAATTTCATTTGGTAAGGATTTAAGGGGGAGGTCTCGGGATAACGTAATCGATTATTAACTTCTTATCCAGAGTCTTTCTATCTGGCGAGGGAGGGTTATTGATGCTATATATAGAGAGTTACCGGGATGAAGAGTTACCGGTATGGAGAGTTAATGGTCCTGGAGGGTTAATTAAGGATCCTGGAGATTATCTTGAGGTTATCTTGAGATGATTTCGGGGCTTAGTGTCCCAGTGGGTCCTCGACCAGGCCTCCACCCCCAGGAAGCAGCCCGTGACAACTGACTAACTCCCAGGTACCTATTTACTACTAGGTAACAGGAGCATCTGGGTGAAAGAAACTCTGCCCATTGTTTCTCGCCGGCGCCCGGGATCGAACCCGGAACCACAGGATCACGCGTCCAGTGTTCTGTCAGCTGAGCCGCCGGCTCCCTGGCGGCTGAGCTGGAGGGTTAAGGGTCCTGCATGGAGGTTATCTTGAGGTTATCTTGAGATGATTTCGGGGCTTTTTAGTGTCCCCGCGGCCCGGTCCTCGACCAGGCCTCCACCCCCAGGAAGCAGCCCGTGACAGCTGACTAACACCCAGGTACCTATTTTACTGCTAGGTAACAGGGGCATAGGGTGAAAGAAACTTTGCCCAATGTTTCTTGGAGGGTTAAAGATCCTGGAGGGTCACCATAGAAGGGGGGTTACCAGTATTGGAGGTTTACCTGTGTTAAAGGATTACCGGGGATTGAGGGGTAACAGGTGCTGGGAGATCACCAGTTCTGTAAGGCTACCAGTGCTGGAACGTTACCGGTGGTGGTTAAGGGAGCCGGTCGGCCGAGCGGACAGCACACTGGACTTGTGATCCTGTGGTCCCGGGGTCGATCCCGGGCGCCGGCGAGAAACAATGGGCAGAGTTTCTTTCACCCTATGCCCCTGTTACCTAGCAGTAAAATAGGTACCTGGGTGTTAGTCAGCTGTCACGGGCTGCTTCCTGGGGGTGGAGGCCTGGTCGAGGACCGGGCCGCGGGGACACTAAAGCCCCGAAATCATCTCAAGATAACCTCAAGATAAGGTTACCGGTGTCGAGGTCTGCTTGGTATTGCTCCTTTTATAGTTCGTGTTATGTTCTTGAGTGTGGGCTGTTCTTGCTTTATCTGTCTCTGTATTTGTTTTTTCTCTTTAATTTCTGTCTCGGTCGGTCGCATTGTGTGCCCGTCTCAGACTTTTGTTTTGTTTTTGTTTCTATGCTGTAAATACAAAGGGATTCTATCAACCTGTTTACTTAAAATTTATCTATTGTAAATGATTTAAAATGAATTTGTGGTATTTGTTTCCTCAAAATATGTCAATATTTAAAATGTTCCTTTGCTATAAAATTATGACAAATATTATTAGTATTATATTATATTATACCCTAAACAAAATCTAAATGATTTTTACGCCTGTTTGTTGATTTAATTTTTGAGTAATTCAATGCATTTGTTTATGATAATTTATACTGTTTACGTTTAATAATGAAAAATGGCTTTTGATTTCGTAACATTAAGCCTTTTTTACTTTGTCCTTCGGTCAATTTTCTTTTAATTCAGAGTCGAGGATAAAGTCTCACAGGACACTTAAGTGGACAAAAGAGGGGAATATATCATAAAAGAAGCTTAAGCTTAAGAAAAATGTAGCCATTAGTCTGCGGCTCACGCTGAGATTAAATTGAATTACAGAACTTGGGTTTACGTGTGAACATTTCTTGTCGGATCAACTGTGACTCTTATATTTAAGCTTCAGAAAGTCTCATCCACAACTTACTCTTCCGTTTGCATGTTGTGTTTAGTTAAGCAACCTTCCCCAATTAGAAAAATATATAAATTCAGGAAAACTTGGCTTATTAGGCAAATTGGGCCTTGCATTGTAAGCCGAGTATGACGTTCTGGCTACTAGGTATAACACACACACACACATATATATATATATATATATATATATATATATATATATATATATATATATATATATATATATATATATACTAGCAGTACCCGGCCACGCGTTGCTGTGGCTCAGCAACGCATGTGCGTTGCTGAACCACAGCAACCTTCCCTGTTCCCCAGTTCTCCCAACCATTTCCCACTCCACCGTCCCCCTGTCCTTCCCACCATTCCCCACTCCACCATCCCCTCTTCAGCCCCACCATGCCCCACTCCCCTGTCCCTTTGTCCTCCCCAATATTCACAATTCCCCCATCCCCCCATCCCCTCGTCCCCACCATCTCAAACTCCCCCGTCCCCTCGTCCTTCCCTACCATTACCCCCTCCCTTGTCCCCTCGTCCTCCCTACCATCTCTCACTTCCATCCCCTCTCACCATCCCGTCCCCCACCATTCCCCGCTCCCTCGTCCGATGCCTTCCCAAATGGTCTAATGTTCCCATCGAAAAATTGGGAGCATCAAGTGATCTGATGTTCCCATCACTGAAATATAAGAAAAACAGTTAAAAAATTAAATAAAAATATTAAAAAATATAAAATAAACTATACTCACGAAATGAACGGTATGGTAAACAACACAGCTCAATTTCAACGCAATTCACACAAAACAATTTAATCAAAACGAAAATAAATCAAAATCTATGAAAATTCAATTTATCAATGCAATCGGAAACATTGAAATGGAATTGTAACACGTTTAGTATAGCATGTGTGTTGTTCTTACATGCAACAGATGGCGCTGTTTTTCAAGAAAAGCATAGTTTTACCTTGTCACAGGTGTGGCATCAATACTTATACATACGAAATGAACGGTTTGGTAAACAACACAGCCTAATTCCAACACAATGTCACACAAAATAATTCAATAAAATATAAAATAAATCGAAATCTGTGATAATAAAATTTATCAATGCAATCGGAAACATTGAAATGGAATTCGTGACATATTTAGCATGCTGCTATTATGTGCAACAGATGGCGCTGTTCTTCAAAAACTCATGGTTTTACCTTTCACAGGGGGGGGGGGGGTCTCATTTATATAGCAGGTATATAAAAAGACGCGCCTATTCGAATGCAACGTTGTGTCAAAATTTCAAAGCAATCGGTGAAGAATTTTCGGAGATTACAGCGTGTGTTTCCTCTTACGTCCAACAGATGGCGTCTTTTTCTTTTTTTAAAGCATGTTTTTTTCCTGTCACAGGTGAGGCATGTATATAGTAGATATATAAAAAGACGCGCCTATTTGAATGCAACGTTGTGTCAAAATTTCAAAGCAATCGGTAAAGTGGTTTCGAAGATTTCCCTCACACGAAAAACACATGAAAAACACATTTTTTCAGAAAAAGCATGTTTTTTTTTTTTACCGTCACAGACGTGACATCTATATAGTATGTATATAAAAACCTGGCCGGATGCGAATGGAACGTTGTGTGAAAATTTCAAAGCAATCGGTGAAGAACTTTCGGAGATTAGCGATTTTGAATACACGAACATTTCCATTTTTATTTATATATATTACTCCACACAGACGCATAAGCCTGAGTTTAAGCATACAGGGCCACCATCTCCTAAGAAACATTAATGTCATAGCTTCTTACCTCTTCATTGAGCCAGACGTCCTGTTGGCTGTTTATTCAAAAACCTTTCTGATCTTTTCTTCTTCACATTGTTCTGGTAAATAAAGCGCCTGAGGTTGACGCTAATAATGTCTCTCTGATGCTATCCGAGTGCGCTGTCACGAACCATAGTCTCTTTGCACCACTGGCGAGAGGAACACTGAAGTCAGGTTGGAGAAAGACGAGGCGAACACACACACTGGCCAGTTCAGTTGTATGATACTGCTTCATGACGTCAGAAGCTCATTCACCCGAAGCCCAACACCTCTTACGCCAATATCAATAATAATTAGGAAATTTAAAAGGGTTTTTCATTATTTATCCATTTGTTTGTGTTGTGAAAGGCAACACACTAGTAAATACAACACCTGCCGGGTGTTAACTATATTGTTAGACTCGTACGTACACCGTCTACCAGTGGAAGGATGACACGGTAATTGCAATTCACGAGATGGAGAATCCACTGTTGTGTGGGTGGTTTGGAAGCAGCGAGAAGCATCTTAACCCATTGTTGTGTTGTTGAACGCAGATGACCAAATCTTGGTCTAGTTGTCTCGTGTCATTCTTCCTCATATTGGTTAATAAAACCCATAAGGCACCTGACTTCCTTAATAGACTTCCCGTATGCACACAATGAGTTACAATGACGTGGCTGAAGATATGATGACCAAACCACACACACCTGGTGTGTGGTTTGGTCATGATAGACTTCATGGTATCTAGTAACTTCATGGTATCTTGTAACGATATACACCTCCGAAGCACCTCAGGCTGCTTGTATCTGATGCGAGGACGCCGACTCCAGTGTACTATAACTACATAATGAGAAATATAATGTATAAAAATGTTATCTATAGAAAAAATGTAATGTATATAGAAGTTTCTCTACATAGTATTGAGAAAAAGTATAATTATAGAGAAAACGTAATCTATAAAATAACATTTTACATAATTCACGTAAGTTAACCTATTCATGCATAAAGGCCGCATTTAGTGGCCGCAAAGGCCGTTAAATTAAGTGATTTAACCTGCATAAAAAGTTATTAAATGAGTTCTTAATAAAAATGGTGATAATGTTTACCAATATATATATATATATATATATATATATATATATATATATATATATATATATATATATATATATATATATATATATATATATATATATATATATATATATATATATATATATATATATATATATATATATATATATATATATTTATAGGGAAGGGAGTACCACTGGCTGGAAGAAGGGGGACCCATAGCCTCGGAGGAAACCACACATAACGCATTGGAGGGAATGTAGGTCCCCTCCAATACAGTTTCTGTGTGCTTTTCTCCTACCACCCCCTTCCTTTTTTTTTATATATATATTTTTTATATACATTATATATAAAATCTCTAGTAAGAGATTCGGCCTGCTCCCTTATCGCCTATTCCACTCATTCACGTCTATGTAATCAAGAACTGCAGCCAAGAACAACTACTACTTCCAGACGGCTAGACAATAGCACCAGTCTCCCTCCTCTTCCAGGGCCCGTCACCCCACCTCGCACCTGGGGTCGCTGTGAGGCCACGCCCTCCCAAACAAGCAGTTAAAGCAGCCGGTTCCTAGTTAAAGGAGACTATCAACGCCCTCTGGCCGGCCAATATTCTGTATATATAGGGCTACTAAGCTCTCCAAGTCTACGGGCTCACCATAGCCCGTGTTACTTGGAACTTTTTGTTCCATGTAGCGAATCTTTAACAACAACAACAACTCTCCAAGTTTCAGATTACTCCTGTGTGCTCGTCTGAGTGGACCTGTTGACACATCTCGGTGTGGTAACAGATTTAGTCAGACTGGCTCATGGTATTCTGCACCATATATTATTTTGCACCTTAACGTAATGTAAATTTGATTATTCATCTTGTTTGTTTTGCACATTTTGTATTAAAACCAAGCCTGGATATTATTATATATTTTGTAATTTGTTTAAAGTAATTTCTATTAAAGTAAAGTATTTTTAAATTTTTGTTCTGTATGTTTTCTCCTACAGTTAACCTCACAGTGAAGATAACTTGCAGTTTAACTTTTTTTTCTTTAATTTTTAATTTTGTGACAGGCATTCCATCAGCCTAGGGAAAACTGCAATAACACCTATTTTTTACTGTCACAATATATATATATATATATATATATATATATATATATATATATATATATATATATATATATATATATATATATATATATATATAGTGTAAAGGATTATACTAAATTATTAAATATTAATTATGTATATTAAACAATTATTTTAGTATGTAAGAAATAATGATATGAGAGCAACGTCTGCAATTTATGAGGGAGAAACAGGGAGAGAAAGATGAATATTTAGAAATAGAGAGGTAGAGGGAAGGAGAGGAAAAGAGAGAGAGAGAGAGAGAGAGAGAGAGAGAGAACATGGCCAATTCATCTTTATGCAACTTTCCACCCTAGGGTTTTCATATCCTAATAATGACATAACCACGGCTGCTTTACAATTATGCTCTTGATTCATGGGTAGGACGCTTGAGGAAGATGATTTAGAGTGGAAATGAGCTCACAGATGGCCGGAAAAAACCCTGACATAAAAATATTAAATAAAAATCTAGGAAGTGCAGGTACGCATAGTGTGCTAAGACTGCATTTGGGAGTTATAACCCTTGCTAAGTCCTTGTTTTCTAAGCCAATAAGTGTTGACGTTGGCACTACGAAATATTAAAGCATTATCAGTTTACTATGTTCCACCTCAACTCTCTTGGTATAATCCTTTACAGCAAGGAGAGACAATTTTCGACTCGTGTGCAAGTCTTATTTGTATGATTGATACCTGACAATTTTATTTGTTTATATATATTGCTTTCCAACAAAACAAAAAGGTAACAAATGGAAATAATTTGTAGTTATTCTCATATCTGTTGGCGCTGGAGTGAGATTTATGGCTTCGGAGTGACGAACTTTCCTGATGTCGTAAAGCATCACGAGACTACTGAACTGCCCAATGTTGACCAAACCTCACACTAGAAGCTGAAGAGACGACGACGTTTCGGTCCGTCCTGGACCGAAAGTCGATTGTGATGAGACGAGGGAGGCACGGGCGTCGTCGTCTCTTCAGTTTCTAGTGTATGGTTAGGTCATCATTTTTCAGCCACGGTATTGTGACTTTTCATCTGCTACTGCTAAATGTTTGTTCGAATGGCCGTTCTCCAGCCCTGACTTCGACGTCTCCCTCGCCATAGCGTAAAGATATTATGGACCATGAGGGTATGTCAATCTATCTAATGGTGAGTCAAATTCCGATATTTTATCTCTGCTGCTTTTAGGAGTGTACGTCAACCTCCCAAATGATGTCACATAATTAGGTAAAATCATCTGAACGTCTCACTGACACTGCGATGCTCCTAATCATATTCCTGATTAATAAGAATGAATCGTCATGATTATTTTTTGCCTCTGGTTTCTGTAGCTCTGTGTATTCCAACTTTAGCAGCTTTTATCATCTTCGGTTGGAAGGGAAATTTAGCCCCGATCATGTTACCTGCAATAATTTGTCTTGTATGGGATTGACATTAATTTGAATTTATATTGTAATGACGCATCATTCTTTTCTCGCATTACACTATGAACTCTGCATTTTAAAATGGATCTCGTTATGCGTTCATTAATTATAGTTAACTGAAGAAACATCTCGTTGCCCCTGACAGAGACAGAGTTATTGTGGTTCGTGATGGGGTTCCTATTAAAGTTATAAGAATTAAATTCTTGATCTCGTTGCTGATTTAGAAATAACTATCGTGAACGTGCAATGGCGTTGCTTCACGCATTCCATAAGTTCCATCGCTAATGCAATTTTCTCCAGGAATGCTAATCAGCCGAGTTGCTCCACCTTCACCCCTGACCTTCAGCTGTAATTAGATCAGCCATTACAATGTTCTCCTCCAGCGCATCCAGGCTTGTCTGCCAGGTTTCTTTAAACCAATTTTCCAATTATTTAAACCAGTATTTTCCAGTGAGATAATTTATCCTTTTTGCCTAGATTTACAATTAATACTCTAGAGATCATGCAATACTGCGTTCCGTTAAACTCTATCAAACACCAAGTCCAATAATTACCATATCTGCCTTCAAGCCACATCGCGATCATATTAACTCCGTTAAAATAAGAAAATTAAAAATTAAAAATTCCAAATTATTTTACAGTCCACCTCACACATTTTCCAAGGAAGTTAAGTTTTAAATTTCTCTAAGTTATTAACCCATTCCATTCGTTGATTATGATAGGTTACCCCCTTCATGCTGACCCCATCACCCAACTGTAGTAAACGTCGTGGGCAACCCGCACTGGCGGTCAGAGTCCTTGCTCTTTCACTTCAAGATTTCATCTAAGGGATTACAAGATCCGCAATATCTTGGTTATTCTTCACGATCAAGCCACCAAGGCAAAAATTATGAAGGGAAAATGATGTATAGATAATTGAAAGATATTTGTTCATTAGCTTTAATATAATCGTGAGACATATTATGGTTGTCATTAAAACAAATGACAAATTAAAACAAATAAACAGACATAATATTTTGCGTATATGGAAATTTAAATCATACAATAAATTTAATTAGAGGTTATATCAAGAAATATGTGAAATAAGAGATAAGAAGAGAGAGTAGACGGAGGAATATCTGGATATTAAATGAGAAAAGAAACAGAATAAAGAGGTAGCGGTCATGAGAAGAGAACTGGTAGATAATGAGTAAATTGGAGAAAACATAATTACGTGCTGAAGTTGGCAAGGAGGAATATATAGAGTGAATAGTGGCAGTCGCAAGTAGGAGAAGGCAGAGAGCAATGAGGGAGGGAACCTGGTGAGGAGGGAGGAAAGTCGACAAGGAGGAAGGGAGGGAAGTGAGCAAGATAAGATAAGGCAATTATTAGGAGAAAGCACTAAGCCATCACGGCTATGCAGCACTTGAAAGGGATACGAGGATAAGGATTTGGAATAGAGCAAAGGAATGAAATGGCACCAAATCATTGGGACGGTCGGGGATTGAACGCCGACCTGCAAGAATCGAAGCCCTCGCTCTGCCGTCCAGTCCAAGTGGTTAGGCGAGGAAGGGATAGGAAGGAATTTTCCTAGTGTGAGTTATTGTTACTGGTGGTGATTGGGGTGGTGGTGATTGGGGTGGTGGTGATTGGGGTGGTGGTGATGATAATGGTGGTAACGATGCTGATTATGGTAATGAAGCTGGTGATAGTGGAGGTGATGATGCTGGTGGTGCTTATGGCAGCTGTGATGATAGTGGTGACAGTGCTGGTGATGGTGGTTGTGATGGTGGAAGAAGTGATGAGGATGATGCCTGTGCTTATCATGGTAATTGCGATAATGATCGTGGCGTTACAATTTGACGATATTGGAAGAGAGATGATGGTGAGGGGATGGTGGTGGTGAGGATGATGGTGATGAAGGTAGTGGTGGCAATAATATTAATGATAATATTTGTAGAGATAATGACGATTAAATTTAAATTGGTGATGGTAATGGGGGATAAGAATATATGCAGTAGGCATATTAGCTCAAACGAGGCAGTTCCAATTTATACACAACCGCACCCACCCATAAATTGGCTTAACCTCCGCTTCACGTTCACCAGCGACTGTGAGGGGAGGGATCACATCTTTATATATATATGTATATATATATATATATATATATATATATATATATATATATATATATATATATATATATATATATATATATGTCGTACCTAGTAGCCAGAACGCACTTCTCGGCCTACTATTCAAGGACCGATTTGCCTAATAAGCCAAGTTTTCCTGAATTAATATATTTTCTCTAATTTTTTTCTTATGAAATGATAAAGCTACCCATTTCATTATGTATGAGGTCAATTTTTTTTATTGGAGTTAAAATTAACGTAGATATATGACCGAACCTAACCAACCCTACCTAACCTAACCTAACCTATCTTTATAGGTTAGGTTGGGTTAGGTAGCCGAAAAAGTTAGGTTAGGTTAGGTTAGGTAGGTTAGATAGTCGAAAAACAATTAATTCATGAAAACTTAGCTTATTAGGCAAATCGGGCCTTGCATAGTAGGCTGAGAAGTGAGTTCTGGCTACTAGGTACGACATATATATATATATATATATATATATATATATATATATATATATATATATATATATATATATATATATATATATATATATATATATATATATATATATATATATATATGTGTGTGTGTGTGTGTGTATATCACGAAAATAAACACGTGATTAAGAATGTGACAATGTCAGACCACGGAGGAAAATGAAACAGGAATATCCTTAAGTACTTTCGTATATTAAATACATCTTCAGAAGGAATGTTTCCTTCTGAAGATGTATTTAATATACGAAAGTACTTAAGGAAATTCCTGTTTCATTTTCCTCCGTGGTCTGACATTGTTATATATATATATATATATATATATATATATATATATATATATATATATATATATATATATATATATATATATATATATATATATATATATATATATATATATATATATATATATATATATATATATATATATATATATATATATATTCCCTCATAATAAATCAATTTGTGGATCCACCCCTCTATGACCTATACACGAGCTATATGTAGTTAAAAAAGAAATTTCATATATAATCAGTCTGATCTGAGATATATGTCCGAGAATTAATGTAATGACAGGAGTTTGGGGTTGAAGTCATCCCCCCAAGATGTCGCTGCCTCTCGCCACCCCAAAAGACGTCGGCCCAGGTGATCTAGTAATTACCCGACTTAGCTAATCCAGGCAAGTCTATATAAGAGCTGTTAGCCGGGCGGGAACCAAACTTACAAGTTACAGCCCCGCTCCTGTGCCAGGTAAGTCCACTACGGGCTCACCATAGCCCGTGCGACTTGGAACTTTTCTTCCAAGTAGCACGGTTGGAAGCTTGGAACTTTTGTTCCAAGTAGCGAATCTTAAACAACACACTTGGTAGGAACCGTCTGATGAGGCGCCTTCTCGCTGTAGAGCGGTGTCGGGAAAGGCTTGGTTGATATTCTTCTATAGTGAATTAGCTGTTTTAAATTTACTCCTGGAAGAACTTTGCAATTAAGACCAAGGGCGGGGGGGGGGGGGGAAGGTTGTGTAAACTGTTCCGAGGAAATTTGTGGTTATTGTAGTTTACTTCACATGTACGGTAAAGCGACAGCTTCCGTTTCTTGCAAGTCGGCGCTCGATCCCCCGATGTTCCAAGTGGTTGGGCACAGTTCTTTCATTATATCCTCTTATATCCCTTCCAAGTGTCATAGTCATACTAGCCTAGCGCTCTCCCATTATAATTTTCTTACCTAATGGTGTAGAAGTGTGATATGGTGTCACGGTAGTGCGGTGTAGTGAGACGCCACTGGTGACAATGGATGTTGCAGGCTTGAATAGTGACAGAGAAGTGATGAGTAGATGCCTATAGTGGCTCTTTATGGAAATATGAAAAAACCTGCACTGGTTAAGGCAAATATATGTACGTAAATATATCATATTACTTATGATATATGTGAGATGAAGGACATGATATTTAAGACTTAGGGCTGACGGTCCAATAGTTCATTATCTATGTTCAAGAGATCTGACAGAGCCACAGTGGTTTAAATAGGAGTCATTCTAGGATGATGGTGTGAATACTTTTGATAATTTTCAGCTGGATTCTGGTAGCATTAGGTCTGTAATATGTTTGACTATGACAAACCATTCTGTGTGTCCATTTGTAGTACAACTTCCTGGATTTTGGAGTATTCATACCTATGTATCTTTGTGTGTGGAGCAGGTTAAACAGTCAAGCAATTTTTCACGAATTTTCACAACCGTTATATTATGTTTGTTATAATTATATATTCAAATTGTTGTGGTAGTTGTGTTTGTGGTGTCGGAAGGGGTGGTGGTGGCGTTGATTGTGGTAATGTTGGTAGTGGTAATGTTTGTGGTAGTGGTTGTGTCAGAAGTGCTGCTGGTGGTGTTGGTAGTGGTAGTTGTGGTTTTGGTAGTGGCGGTGTTGGGAGTGACGGTATTGGGGGTAGTGGTAGTGACGGTAGTGGTAGTGGCGGTGTTGGTAGTGGCAGCAGTGCTGGAAGTGGTGGAGGTAGCGAGTGATCATTAGTGAGCCGAGCCGTGTAACGAGAGGTTGGTGGTGGAGTTATCTCTGCAAGATCACAGGGTGGGGAGGGGAGTGTCTTGGATTACCAAAGTGTTAATTCACTCTGCTTCCAAGATAATGGTGTGGGTCCCCAGGGGAATATGTCTGCATGTGACGGTCGAGCACACACACACACACACACACACACACACACACACACACACACACACACACACACACACACACACACACACACACACACACACACACACACACACACACACACACACACACACACACACACACACACACACACACACACAAACATTCAGGTCCTCACAGCGTTATGGGGTCATAGTCCTAAGGGCCCCGGGTTCGATTGTCAGCCGAGGCAAAAACAAATTGGCAGTTTCTTTCACTTGAAGCCCATGAAGTTTCTTTTACCTAGCAGTACCAGGGAGCTAGACAGCTGTTACGGGGTGCATTCTGGGGATGTGTATCTGTGTGTGTTTTAAAAAGACAAATATATAAAAGAAATAGGTTGGGGGACAGTTCATTGGACGGTTAGAAAGGCGGGGTCCAAGAGCTAATAGGTCGATCCTGCAGACACAAATAGTAAATACCATAATCCTTTAATAGCAACTTGATGGACACCAGACTCATTTCTACCTCTATAATCACACTAACTCTGCTTGTTTTAAGGGTTGACATAATAAGAAGCAGTCGGGGAGTGAGCGAGCACCGTCTGAATGCCTAAGCCAAGGAGCTAAACCTCGTCCTAGAAGCACATGTAGGTAAGTACACTTTCACCATCAAAAGCCTCCCTCATCGCACACTCAATTACACATGTAAACCAAGGTGCAATGGCTTATATCAGCGTGATCACTAAAGGAAGGAGCTGAAGCACTGAGTTGGCCACTTGCCAAGATAAATAACAGGTCCCTGGAAAGAAGAGAGTGAGTGTAGAGCCAGCGAGCCAGTAGTAGTTATGTGAAAGGCATGCAACCTGTGAACCAACAATGAGCATGCGAACATAACTTACCATTGTAAGCTCTCAATGTCGATGTACATTTGTCCTTTGAAAGTTTATGTTTATAACGCAAATGCTACAAATATTTAATTAGAAGAGAGGTGGCGATATATATACAAATGGAGACAAAAATAAACATTTAATTACAGGCTCATGTCTCTAATATGCATACCATACGAAGTTATATCGAGACAATGAGAAAAAGAATAGTGAATCATTTGTACAGAACGGCCATTGTAACGAAACTCAGCCATGGGTATAATGACGGTAAATTCCGCCTCAGAAAGAAGAAAGAATGCTACAACAGGAAGATTAAACAGGAAAGAAATCTCTGAGCAGATTGCACATGTTTTGAGACGAGGATCGAAATAAAGAGCCCACAGAAGAGACACATTTAAATTAGTGTAATACGCTGATGTGAAAGGGTAGATATTTAAATAGATTAGAAATCTATTAAGAATAGCTATTAATGTTTCACAATGAAAGAAGAATGATTAACATGATTATTTTAATTACCATTGAATAATGAAATTTCTAATAATTATGACTATTGCCTGCAATATCATAATTATTTTTAATAATTAAATGAACGCTCAAATTATAATAAGTATAATTGCCGTTACATTCAAAATATATAGTAAAGAAGTGATATATCTGTTATCCTATAGGAAACAGAGTTGGCTCCATAATTACAAATTATAGTTACAGATTTTGAAATCTCTGAGTTCGAGAAGGGTGCTGTTATCATATACAAAGGTGTATATGATAACAGACAAAGCTTGCAGCACATTATTGAGGTGCGTTTGGATGGCATTGTAAAGTAATCAGAATACTGAATTTCTTCAATTTATTTCGATATTTCTCATTTACGATAAGTAGCATTTTCATCAATGTTCGTCCAAGTT
Organism: Procambarus clarkii; assembly: GCF_040958095.1. Lineage (NCBI taxonomy): Eukaryota > Metazoa > Arthropoda > Malacostraca > Decapoda > Cambaridae > Procambarus > Procambarus clarkii. The sequence continues at coordinate 11,778,121 of NC_091177.1, forward strand.
TTGGCTAATTTGCCAGATGAGACAAATTTAATGAAATTTCATTCGCGAAACATGTACGTATTTGTGCTGAAATGTTTACTATATTTCTATTAAGATATTTTTCTTTCTAATCGTAGGCTGAGAGTAAGACATCGGTTTCCATAGAGTAACTAAATCTCTAATTGCTCTCAAACTACATTATGAGGTATACAAGTCGTGTTGTACACAAGACGGATCGCCAACGGATATATAAATCTATCTAACTATACCCAACCTAACCCAATCTAACCCAACCGAGCATAACTGCTTGGTTATTGAACATTTAAGCAGTAAATTAAGTGCAGATTCCGGCTTATTAGGCTCCCACTAGACTATTTTGTCAGTTTTTGGTAAGCCTTCAGCCTGTGAAGACTTGCTGTTCAGAAAGCTTATGTGTCACACTTTATAATTTTCATTTGCACTTTCATTTGCAACATCGATAAAGTATTATAAATAAGTTTTAGAAGTATTAAGGCCAGATAAATTGTGGTAAGATAATAACGAGAAGAGCTATCATTATGTAAATATAGCCCTTGGACAGGGAGCAGGGCTATAAAGACAGGGACAGCGTTGTACTCAACCACTTGAACCATCGGGAATAGAACATCGACCCTGCATGAAGCTAGGACGTCGCTCTATCGACTACGCCAAGGGGTTGGGCAATAATGGTACAAAATGCAATCACTATCCACCATAGGTAATTTCACTTGGAAACCAAATTAAGATCTAGCTGTGATTTCCTGCATTCATTCATGATGAATGTATAACGTTATGTACAGATATGTATGACATGTATATTGTGTTACTGGATCATATCATACATTGTTAGAATATGTATAGTATACCTGCCATCTATACAGCTATGCTTCAGGCTTGCTTGCTACACTGTGTTACTATTGCAGAAGAAAAATATTACTACTCATTTTTAAAATCAACATTCACTGGAGGGCTTCAAGGACTGGTTGGATAAGTTAATGATTGGGAATGAGTTCGTATAAATTAAAGGGGCCTCCTAGAGTCATATATTCTTATGCTCTTCATAATGACGAGTGGTTTAGTGTGACGCAGAGTAGATTAATGAGAGTTAGCGTATTTTAGTGTGACGAAATAGAGATTAAAGTGATGGAGCGTGATTTAGTACGACTCATAATGGATTAATGTGTTGTGCTGTAGAGTAATGTGCTACACTCTAGATTAATGTACTGCACTGTAAGTTAATGTGCAGCTCTGTAGATTAATCTGCTGCACTGTAGATTAATCTGCTTCACTGTAGATTAATCTGCTGCACTGTAGATTATTCTGCTGCACTGTAGATTAGTGTTATGCAGCGTGGACTAATTTCACGAAACTTACATGTATATAAAGCAGCGTGGATAAAACGAATTATAAGTGTGAATTAACGTAACACAGCAGGGTTAAATTGAACGCAAATTATCCGAACACGAGAAATATATTGTTTAGCGTTCCACGTTTGTGCCAAACGAAAAGGTCACTGCCAAGCCCGGCGTGAGCTTCTTTTGTCATGGGAAAATAATATATCAGTAGTAATTACCTAAGCATACTACGTTTTTAGCGTTCTGGCCATAGTAATCCTGAAGCCACACATGTGTGGCAAATTCTTGCAACAAGGATATCTTATATCCACTCGTTATCGACGGAAAGGAATTTCTCAGTGACGGATAGGAATGTATGTAACCTTTTTTGACCTGTCGATGCTGTGAGTTTTGGGAGTATAAGGTAATAGATACCCAGCTATCACCGTGTATAAGGCAGCAGATTCCTCTCCACGCCAAGGGACATGGAGACCCAGGCTGACCGGGTTCGAATCCTTCAGGGGCCATGAGTTTTCAAGATGCACATATGGATATATTTAAACTTACACATATGTTTGTGTAAGAACGCACATGTTCATCCACGCAAGCACTCGACATCAGAACTGCCTTCAGGAACCTGTGTAAGGAATCATTCAGAACTTTGTATACAACATATGTAAGGTGGTACACGAACAAGGGGACACAGGTGGAAACTGAGTACCCAAATGAGCCACAGGGACGTTAGAAAGAACTTTTTCAGTTTCAGAGTAGTTAACAGATGGAATGCATAAGGCAGTTATGTGGTGGAGGCCGACTCCATACACAGTTTCAAATGTAGATATGATAGAGCCCAGTAGGCTCAGGAATCTGTACACCAGTTGATTGACAGTTGAGAGGCGGGACCAAAGAGCCAGAGATCAACCCCCGCAAGCACAACTAGGTGAGTACAACTAGGTGAGTCCGAATGCATGCATACATATATACATGAACAGCCCAGCCGCAAACACCCCCCTCCCTCTTCTTTCTTAAGCTAGATAAGACATTTACCCTTCCCTCTTAACAAAGACACAAACAGATTAATTGTCTTGATCACCTCTTGTTCCCGTCGCCCGACCATTGTCTCGGGATTAATGGTTGCGATTTTATTGGCCTTGCATAACAAGGAGGCCAATATAACTCTCACCTCCCTTTGAGTCCTCCCTTTGTTGCTCATCTTTGTTGCGGAGGGACGGTTCCGTCTCCCCCTTCCCCCATTCCCCATTCCCTCATCCCCCCCCCCCCCCACCGCCACCTTTCAAAAATCCCCACCTCCAATCCAATCTCCCTCCCCTTCATACCCTTCTACCTCCTCCTCTTCTGATTGTAAACAGTTTGTTTATTAAAGAAAATGGTATATATATATATATATATATATATATATATATATATATATATATATATATATATATATATATATATATATATATATATATATATATATATATATATATATATATATACATAGTTCTGACATATATTTAAATAAATTATTTTTTTTGCTGTTTTTAATACTGTAAGAATCAATTATATTTTCGCTAATATGCATGCAACATTATTTTTCTGAGAATTTCTCCAGTCAATTGGATGACTTAAATCTCTTAAATGAATAAACAGTATATTATAACCATGTCATCTCCTATCCTATATTTATGTTGCTTTATTCTCTAATATTAGTGCTTTCCAGTATGTCCCACATTGAATTTATGACTAGCTTCAAAATATATTGTGTACATGTCAATTAGTTATAATTTTATGTATTGTGCTTTTCTTACTTATGAATTCTCCACTATTTCAAGTATCAAATGTATGTACTCTTACATCAATATAAAATGATTATTGTTAATTTTGTTATTATTATTATTATTATTAATTTTATTGCATTGAAACGGTAAATCTGAAACATTCTTTATTAGGTAATTTTCCTAATTTTACCATTTGGGAAAGCTTTCTCAAATGTTTTTGGTTATTTTAATCTAATGATCATGCAGTATTTGACACTAATTAAATCACTGGGATGCTCTAGACAATTCAGAACTTTTCTCCTAAAAACTGAAAACAATACTATACTTCACTCCATCATGGTTGGATGAGTAGAAATGTACGTATGATCCAAAATTAATTAGTTTTTTGTATATTTGTCGAATAATTATATACAAATTTATAAACTTAAACATAAAAAAATAGAGAATTATATTGCTATATTTCTGTTGTGAAGTTAATAAGAGAGGGCAATATTATCTAATTCTTCAAAGATGATTTTAATTTTCAGGTCAAAGACAGAAAACATTGTAAGCATATTTATATCATTTGGTAATAAGGGGAAGAATTCTACCCAGAAGTTAGTTTAATTGAATTCCATGTGTAAATTACTTAAGCCTGTAGAGAGAGACAGAGAGAGTATAGACCATTACATTACCATTTTACCTTAATATTGCACATTAATAAAATAAAAATAGTCGATAGTGCTAAATTTTCACAGCTCAAATGTGCTATGTACCGGAAGTCGTAAATCATAGTTTATTAGTTCATAAGTTGAAACTCATAGAAAATCATCAATATAGTCTTAAGTAAATAAGGAAGTATCATAAGATCTTACAATGTTAAAATCACAAAAGTGTTTTTTCATTGCGTATTGGGTCTTCGTTGACCAGACCACACACTAGAAGGTGAAGGGACGACGACGTTACGGTCCGTCCTGGACCATTCTCAAGTCGATTGTGAGAATCGACTTGAGAATGGTCCAGGACGGACCGAAACGTCGTCGTCACTTCACCTTCTAGTGTGTGGTCTGGTCAACTTACTTCAGCCACGTTATTGTGACTCATCGTCTGCATCGGGTCTTCATTATATATAAATTCCATAGTTTCCATCAACTGAGTATAAAATTTTAATCAACCTCTGAAAAATTTACATGAAAAGAACGTACGGAACTAATCACAGGCCTGACAGGATTATTAGATGAAGATAGATAGCAATCTGTCACTTGCATTTTTGCTACAAGCAGACAGCGAGTCACAATAAACTTAGTTGAAAATTAACTCCTATGCTTTACTTCTCATCACCTGGCCATTCCACCACACATTCTTCCTTTGCCTCTCTTCGCACGACTTGTTAATGGCGAAGTGACGACCGAAACGTCGTCACCGAAACGTCGTCACTTCCTATGTGTCCGGAGCTACAAGTTGGGTGTCTACATTGCATAATCACTCATGTAATCAAGAAGCCTTAAAACCCTGCCCTAAAATACGTATTATTGTTAATCAAAGTTCCTCATCTTCACATGTTTCATCCTAACAGTTTTCAAGATAAATTACAATATAATCTTTTTATAGAATGCAATGATCATTTTCACTTATGTGCTTATACGAGACTAATAATTATTGGTCATACAAACATATAAGGTCTGTCAGATATGATCAATAAAGCTCAGGATAATACATAAAGAAAACACAATCCAAATCTATTGGAGGATTACATATTAGCTTGCCCCCAAAACTGTGACTGTTATTGAAAAGTAATAACAATATACATTTAAAATGCAGTATCCCACATTTTATTTTTATCCCTGGAGAGTGGGTACTAATCAAAAGAAAGCTTATCCTAGTCTGATTAGTAATGAAATATTAAGTTAATATTTTGGGGGATTTTTTTTTAAATAGTGGGTCTCGTGATTTACCATTTATATTTAGGCAAGAAGATGGACATTTCATAACATGGTAATAAATCCTTCTAAATTTTTGTCTGCTTCCCTAAATTTTGCGATGCCCAAGTCAAAGTCAAAGTCAAAGTTGATCAAAACGAAGAGCAAAGCTGTTGCCATGGAAATGAACGCCAACAAAAATGCTAACGAAAAAGAAGGAGCTCTATTTTGCCAGGAGGATAATGATATACAATTTGTTGAGAGAAGATTGCTGTATACGTATGAGAATAGATTATAGCTGCAGTTATACAACCTCATCTTCACCTTACTTGTTTCTAAGTAAAAATGAATTATGCCGCAAAATTTTAATGCTATTTTAAGACTGTTTTTTTTATAATGTAGTGTAAGTTGAGTAGAAGGTGAGACAGGTAGGGGGATGAGACAGATAGACGGTAAGATAGGTAGAGGATGAGACAGGTGAGTGACGTAGATTGTGAGACAGGTAGATAATGAGGCAGATAGAGAATAAACCAAGTAGACAATGAGAAAGGTGAGACGCGTAGAAGAATAGACAGTAGAGGGTGAGGCTTCAAGACATTGAGACAGATAGAGGGTGAGGCTTCAAGACATTGAGACAGGTAGAGGGTGAGACAGATAGAGGATGAGACAGGCAGAAGGTATGACAAGTAGACGTCACGATTAACCCCCATCATGGAGCAACTAACTGAGAACATCTCGCCGTAGTTTAAGACCGATTAAAAGTAACATACTATACTCCCGTTAAATATTATTCCACCAGAGTATAACTACGTATCGAATTTACCTACGAGCATTCGCTGCTCGGATCCTCCTCCGAGCACTGCTTGGGACCCCAAGTCCTCCGAGCACTAGCTGGTGATCGGGTTCACACAATATGAATATCCTGGTAACCATCAATGTCTTATGAATAGGAATTTACGATTTCTTATTATTATTAATTTGATCTTCTTATGGTATCGGTCAAAAGGAGTATTTTATGTTTGTGATTATATAGTAGTTGTGTCACGGCGGACTGTAGGTGCTGTGGGGGGGAGGGGGGAGGGGGGAGGGGGGAGGGGGGGAGGGGGGAGAGAGAGTGAGAGAGAGAGAGAGAGAGAGAGAGAGAGAGAGAGAGAGAGAGAGAGAGAGAGAGAGAGAGAGAGAGAGAGAGAGAGAGAGAGAGAGATAGAGAGAGAGAGAGAGAGAGAGAGAGAGAGAGAGAGAGAGAGAGAGAGAGAGAGAGAGAGAGAGAGAGAGAGAGAGAGAGAGAGAGAGAGAGAGAGAGAGAGAGAGATTAAATTGAATTTTCTCACTCAGCTAGTTTGGCGTCAGTAACTTTTTCTATTATACTATATTTGGTTAATTTTTATGTTGAGTTCCGTAGTTTTGGTATCGAGTTTTACAAATTATTCTTAGTACATTATTGCGAAACTGTAAGTTTTTCTAGAACTGTCAATGCAAGGCAATCCTAAAAAAAAAAAAAATAAAGAAATCAGTTAAATCCTTTTTTAAGTACTTCAAAATAAAGCATTCAGTATTTTATAATCCATGCAATATGAGTCGAATTCTAGAATCAAATTATTACATGTCTTAACGCACTGATGTGGGCACGTGAGGCTCCAGCAACTTCACCCTGACACAACGAACCTAAATCCACAGACCAAGATAAATATCTTAATGCAACCGGCGAGTTTTCTGGCCATTATGAACGTTGTGTTAATAATTCTCAGCCTTGCGCCTTGCTTGACGTGGGAACATGTCCTCCATAAAGCCAGTTGGGTCAGGAAATTTATCATTAGTCATGATTATTCTAATAGCACTTCGGGGGCCCCCCTTCTGTGAATAGGATCCTAGACTCACCGCACCTGAGGCCAGCATGGAAGTCATTTCAACTTCAACTTTTTGGCATCTAATCATATTTTGTTGTTGTTGTTGCTTTTGCACTGTCGCTCAACACGTGATGTAAGTGGATGTCTAATACACGGTCGCCCTACACAGGGTGTGAGAGGAGGAGAGTGATGCCCAATAAATTTACCCTCCTTTATTAGATGCCTACCTTATCCTACCTTACCTCGTCTGCCACCACCACAAGACATGACAGTTATGAGTTACAAAGAGTCATGACACCTGCAAGCTACCACGAGACATGAACACCTCCAAACTACATGAGACATGACATCCACGAAGTATATTATAAGACCTAGACAACCTCAGCATATAAAGTAGACAAGGACACACTGAACGACATCTAGAACATAAAATATCAAATGCATGCTAAATGCAACTAAATTAGAGTTGATAATATTGACCAAAAATCGCAAAAATTTCTAACCTATGTATGAGAAACACGATCCCATGAACCATCATATTCCCCCTTAAAGGTAAACCAATCTAGACATTAGACTCCAAGGTAATGTGGACTACAATATCATTAGCAGAACCATCACATCACACTCTCCACGAGTCCTTAAGAGCTCAACAAACAGATGCTGATCGCAAATACAAAAATTATGAAAACTCTATATAATCCCTAAATTGATGGGATTACCTGTCTTATTTAAACTAATGAGATAACAAGGGAATATAATCAGCCATCACGCTTCAAGTTTTATCTTCACTTCATTAATATTTCACATTCATATACATTAACATTCTTGTGAATGCTAGGACCACTATTCTTTCGAGTCAGAATTCTACAGAACAGGCGTTATATTTCCACCAGGGAAATATATATAGTTTGACACCAGGGACTCCTGGGTGTCAGACTACAGCGCCTTATATTGATTGATAGTTGTCGCCAGCGGCGGTTAATGTATTCTTGACCTACAAACTCATCCGGTGAGAAGTAGCGTAAAGGTCTTATTCAGACCTAAGCGGATATTTTTCCCATTACGTTTAAATTTATCTGCACACATAATGGTAATTTGTAATAAACTTTTTGCACCTTAACTCTTGTGAATTGCAATATATTATTTCACAATGAAGATAAGTCATTCTGTAAATACTTAAATCCTCTTCGATATTTGATATTACTGGATAACAGAGGTGTTGTTATTTATGGTTTTAGTCCACACAGCTCATGCTGTCATCATATATATTCGTCCACTTGAAGCGAAATGTGAATGCAGGGTAAAATTGTTAGATAATTCATTTATATTCATATAATTTGTTTTTCATGCGACTTCTTATTATTTAAACTGATCATTAATTGACTCCGTTTTCACATAGCATGAAATGTAATGGTGTAGTGTGTCGCTTTGTCCACATATTTTACGAAGGGACAAAGTGCTCCTTCACCTGCAACGAGGCATTTACCTACGTGCACTAACAACATATATCAGTGTAGAGGGCAATTAAATATTATCATAAAGAATGCATAAACATGATGGTAATAATGAACACACAATCATAAAATATCAAAAGGCAACCCTTGCTCATCGAGGAATAGATTTAAATCATCACCAGAAATTATTCAGTTCTCTCTTATCTTATAAAACACAGCGTGTAACTTTGCTTCACGGCACCTCAACACCTTTGAACTTTGCTTCACTTTGCTTCTTTTGCTTCACCTGACACCTCAACACTACGAAATAAACATTTCCGGTTTTTAAATATCAACAACCTGGCATTTAATTTTAACATCAACGCGAAATTCAAATTATCACAGGCAGCTCTTTGAACACCGGATCTGTATATTTATGATATTCAAATAGCATTTCCCACGCTAAAACATTTTGAATGTTCTCGCTACGATAGCGAGCTCTCCTTGGATCTTTGCTACTGAATCATCACTGCTCGATAACACGCTTCTGATGAGTCTTGCATCGACTTCTCACATTTCTCATGAAGTTGGAAATAGTTGAATTGATGATGTTGACATACTAGTTTAGCAGCTACTAAGTTAGTATGAAATCTCGTCTACAGTGTTTGCATGGGCCAAACCTTCACATTTCAAATGAGTCTGCCTTTGCTGATTGTTTTCGCATTTCTTTATGATAGAGAGAACACCAATTTCTTGATGTCTTATTCCCCCCATTACCACCATTTCATTCCGGCCGACACACTTTGTCACCTGTCAAAACGAAGCCGGCGGAAGTGCTGAATGACTTCGCCTTACTCATCCGTTGCCAACATCCAATACGCTGTCTGGTCTTTCAGACTAACACATAGACGTTGAAAAGGTTTCTCACCATACCAGCTTCTAGTGAAACTTCACATGCAGACGATGAGTCACAATAACGTGGCTGAAGATATGATGACCAAACCATACATCAGAAGATGGGGAAACAACACACGTTTCAGTCCCTCCTGGACCATTATCGAGTCGTGATGGGGAAACAACACACGTTTCAGTCCCTCCTGGACCATTATCGAGTCGTGATGGGGAAACAACACACGTTTCAGTTCCTCCTGGACCTTTATCGAGTCGTGATGGGGAAACAACACACGTTTCAGTCCCTCCTGGACCATTATCGAGTCGTGATGGGGAAACAACACACGTTTCAGTCCCTCCTGGACCATTATCGAGTCGTGATGGGGAAACAACACACGTTTCAGTTCCTCCTGGACCTTTATCGAGTCGTGATGGGGAAACAACACACGTTTCAGTTCCTCCTGGACCATTATCGAGTCGTGTGTGAGGTCGTGCAACGTCGCCATTTCCACATCTTCTGATGTGTAGTTTGGTCATCGGTGAAACCCCCAGTTTCAGAATAGCATGAAATCGACCTGGAGCTTTCAGACAGGACACTAAGTCAAGAATGCTCTTACCGGGAGTCAAGAATCGGGCCACGATTATGCTCCTTACACAACAGTCAATTGGCAGGACTCCAGCATTACATGAACGAACACTTTGCTGAATGGCAAAATGTTTAGATATCAACCAATTGTAATTAAGCGAACACGTCATGTGATGCCAGAGTTCTGTTGAGCGCCTTTTTTGTCATAAAATATGCATTTAATTACAAAGATGAAATGAAATATTTCCTTATATCCAATCATATCCAAAATTAAATTTGATAGTCCCTCATGCTAGGGTAATATGATGTTACCATCTAGACAAGGAAGAGATATATATATATATACAGAAGTGTCACCCCATTTCAAGGAGTATACATTAGGAATTTACTTTAGTTCTGAGCTATGTTTAGAAATATAGTATACTTGCTTACTAGTCAGTAAGAGGCTTTAATAACCCTATAGAGAATGATAGATCTAAAGCCCAGTACTAAAGCCATTTATAGGTCTTGCCTGTTGTTTGGTCTCTATGTTATTGTTCCCTCTTGTGCTGAACAAGGGTCTATAATGAAGTTGTTGACTTGTCGGAATCTTT
>NC_091177.1:11790980-11803480 GCF_040958095.1 Procambarus clarkii
CTCTCTCTCTCTCCCATTGTCTTCGCCCTCTTTCTTTCTCCCATTTTCTAGCAACCTTGCCGTATCTTTTGAAGGTATTTATTCTGCTTGACAGTTTAGGAACTCGTTTTTGTTTATCTTTGGACGGTGTGGGATGCTTAGGACGGTTTATGAACTTGTTCCTCTGTATCTCTCATCCACATTACAGTGCACGGAACCCTGTCTCTCCTGCATCCAGACTTGAGTGAAAGATAACCCAGTATTCGTCCAGACGCCTAGAATACAGAGAGAGCAGGACATTCCAAGATAGTTAATCTTTCGAATATTCACTCTGGATTTACGTGCATTTAGTTACCAGCCAAACATCCACATTAGAGTAAAATGCAACATTCCCTCCCATTGCCTGTATACAGAATGCGGTGTGAAGCGTCTGATCTCTCTCATCGCTTACATACAGAATGCGGTGTGAAGCGTCTGATCTCTCTCATCGCTTACATACAGAATGCGGTGTGAAGCGTCTGATCTCTCTCATCGCTTACATACAGAATGCAGTGTGAAGTGTCCAGTTTACACTCAGGACCCGTCTGACATATCTAAACTAGAGTGAGAATCACCCACTTCGTTTTTCAAACATGGACCTGGTCGGTAAGGTGACAGCCTCGCCTCTTACTAGTCAGCGTTCGATCCCTGAAAGTCCAAGAGGTTATGCACCATTCGTGTCTTCAGACCTATCCCACCTATCCTAGCTCCTTGTCCTCATATACCTTACAAGTGTTATACAGTCGTACTAGCTTAGTGTATTTTCCTTACAATTACCCTACCTATTCACACGACCTGGAGAACTGTCATCTCCTCCTCCCGCTAGGGCGCCTGACCGCTGTGTGGACAGAGCTTCGGATTCGTAGTCCTGAGGTTCCGGGTTCGATTCCCGGTGGAGGCGGAGATAAATGGGCAAAATATTTATTTCACCCTGATACCCCTGTTACCTAGCAGTAAATGGGTACCTGGGAGTTAGACACTTGCTACGGGCTGCTTCCTGGGGGTGGAGGCCTGGTCGAGGACTGGGCCGCGAGGACACTAAGCCCAGAAATCATCGCAAGATATCACACTGATATCCGGGAGATTTACGTGAGAGTACTAGAGAGACGACACAGCTTCCTCACACCCTTGAATGAGGATTTACAGATATAAGCCCGATATCAGCACACTAAGCCAGAGATACCAAGTGTATTGCTATAGTATACCGCCAGTATATTATACTACGTATTTGAAGTACATTAGTTAATAAAAATACCAATAGGATTAAATATTAATTTTAAAATGATAATAAGATATAATTTATTTCATTTATAATAATAATAATAATAATAATAATAATAATAATAATAATAATAATAATAATAATAATAATAATAATAATAATAATAATAATAATAATAATAATAAATAGCTATAGATTAGAATTTAATACGATTGTTGATAGTTAAATTTTAACGGCGAAGGATACAAAAAGTTAACGTGTAAAGCGCTGAGTAAAGGAAATAATACCTGAACTATGAGACATATTGCATGAAACCCGTTTTGAAAATCTGGATTTATTACATCTATAAAACCGAAGGTGTAAGAGTCGACTTCGTGCATACATTTCAAGTTAACAATGCGCATTGCAGTCCATATTCAGAAAAATAATTAAACAATCCTCAAACATTCTTTAACAATTATAGATTTGTAATTTTGTCTAATGAAGACAAATAATTTTGATTTATTCTAGTAGTAAATTTATTGAGCAGCACATGGAAGAAATTAGAGTGACAAGTTAAACTATTTTTCTTTTTCAAATTCATGATAGTCAGTGATAATGAGCTGCTAATTGAACACTTTTTTTACGAGGAAGAGACAGTTTCCTCCAGAAATCTGACTCTCCCTTAGGACAATAATCAACAGAGAAAGGCCTTTGTTTACGAGTCTGTCTGGTAGAACAATTTGGGACTTTGAGGCAAACAAAAAAAAAAAAAGCAGGAGACCCAGCCGGAGAAAAATGCTATAGAGTATAACCGAGGAATCTATCCTGGGTCCTATATCACGCCAAATATGTCACGCTATTGTGACCTCATTGTGTACGCAGCCGGAGTGTTGGTAAGTGCTGAACAAAAGAAGGTCGCATTACACAACGAACGAAACTATTGACATTGTAAACTCTTTCACTGTGTTTACTGATGAATGCAGCGAGACGATGAAAAGGAAGACGACCTTTATAGACTGCGGGTTCTCAGATAAGTTATTATGGATACAATGTTGTGAGACAGCGACAGGAAGCGGTGGAAGCAAATATGTTTCTTGGGGAGATACATAAATGGTACTGTTAACGATAAGGAATATATGAAGAGCCCGATAATTTACTTAGCACAGGTAGTAATGATGTAGGAAACTGAAGGAGTGAGGCAATGAATAGCTATCTATGGCAATTTGTATCAATTGCCGAGTGGACAAATATTACAAATTTGATTTACAAATTGATTGATTACAAATGTAAACTTAATGCATATAATCAAATGACAACCAAAACACTCTTAAAAGACTTGCATATGTATGGTGTGGATTTTGGCTCGGGTTAAGCAGGTGTTTCCGCGGTCATTTTAATGTACTTCCAAATACAAATTTGTAAATACAAATACAAATACTTCCAAACATTTGTATATGTGACTGACGAAGATTAGGCCACCCTAGAGATAGCACGGGCATGAATAACCCCTAATGTGTATATATATATGTGTGTGTGTGTGTGCTAATTGTGTCAACTGAGGTGCAGGAGGGATCTAGCTCCAGAGCTCCTACCACCTCCCCCCAAGCCACTATGTGCAATTAAACATTTCAGTATTGTCATACTTGCTCGTGAAGCTTCTTTGTCTTCAGCGTTAGAGGCATCCGACTCTCTTGAACGAGACCTTCAGCGAGTCGGCTCCACCTTCCTTAGAGTTCCTGGCTAGCATTAAGTTTATTATTTATCCAGTGGTAATAAGTGGCTTTAACCTGAGGAGTTTACGACGCAGGTCTTCCATAAACACCGCCGATGGGTTTATTAAATTCACACACACACACACATACAAAAAATTAATGCAAGGAAATAAAAATGCTTGAGCAGACATGGCTATCTGGCCTGCTCAATCTCCGTCCTCTGGCATATCACCTGTATTTGCTGTTAAACATGAGCATTTCTTTGCATTTCGTTACATCTTGTTTTTGTAATGTCTGCATAGAACCGGTTTTTTATTTGTTTTGACAGTGTCTTAACGATGCATATTGCGACGTTTGTCACATCAATCTACTAGCAATAGCAGAAAGTAGAGGGAGGTATACATGGCGAGAAGGGAGGAATACATGTCATGGAGGGAGGTATACATGGCGAGAAGAGAGGAATACATGGCAAAGAGAGAGGAATACATGGCAAGGAGGGAGGAATACATGGCAAGGTGAGAGGAATACATGTCATGGAGGGAGGAATACATGGCAACGTGAGAGGAATACATGTCATGGAGGGAGGAATACATGGCAAGGTGAGAGGAATACATGTCATGGAGGGAGGAATACATGGCGAGACGGGAGGAATACATGGCAAGGAGGGAGGAATACATGGGAAGGAAGGAGGAATACATGGCAAGGAGGGAGGAATACATGGGAAGGAAGGAGGAATACATGGCAAGGAGGGAGGAATACATGGGAAGGAAGGAGGAATACATGTCATGGAGGGAGGTATACATGGGAAGGAAGGAGGAATACATAGCAGGAGTAAAATGCGTAGTCTTTCGTCGATAGACAAAAATGTTTTGTTGAGATTCTCCTCAACTTCCTAAACTAGATGTCATTTCCGCTTATTACATAAAACACGTTTAATTTCTCTCTCTCTCTCTCTGTCTCTCTCTCTCTCTCTCTCTCTCTCTCTCTCTGTCTCTCTCTCTCTCTCTCTCTCTCTCTCTCTCTCTCTCTCTCTCTCTCTCTCTCTCTCTCTCTCTCTCTCTCTCTCTCTCTCTCTCTCTCTCTCTCTCTCTCTCTCTCAACAATGGAACGAGACCCACAACAACTCTGGGGCTCTTCACTCCCTTGTCCAAACCTGTCCTTTTCAGTGACACGATAAAACCCAATACACACCATATTTCTCGTGAATTCCCCTATTTCTTTGTATCAAGAGCAAGAGTTTCCATACACATACCACAAAGCTACATGACATAAATAAAAGCGTACACCGAGCTAAACAAATGCCATAAAAACTGTCCTGCACTGTAGATGGCGGTCGTGCCTCAGTTACAATGTCATAAATAACCAAATGGTGATAAACTCAGCAATATATTCTAATTAGGTGTTTATTCAAGCCGCGCCCGAACATTGTAACAATGAATGAAAGGGAAGCATTTGCCTCATTTCTCCGCAGCCGTGATGTTGTAAGTCATCAGGGTTGGAACAGTAACATCGTCCACTGATTAATATATTTGCAGTTACAGGTGTTGACTCTCTGAGGTGTTGAAACCCTTCAGATATTGACGCCTTCAGGCGTTGGCTAATTCACCAAGGAAGGGCAGGGAAACCAGAGTTGTCCTATCTGATTCTTCTAAAGCCAGCATATCCACATCTATGGAAATATTATAATATATATATATATATATATATATATATATATATATATATATATATATATATATATATATATATATATATATATATATATATATATATATATATATATATATATATATATATATATATATGTCGTACCTAGTAGCCAGAACGCACTTCTCAGCCTACTATGCAAGGCCCGATTTGCCTAATAAGCCAAGTTTTCCTGAATTAATATATTTTCTCTAATTTTTTCTTATGAAAAGATAATATTAGTGTTCAGTGAGAAACCACAAGGTCTCCTCTGAATACTTTTTGTTTTCTTCTCCGAGGCTATGGGTCCCCACATTGGCACCAGAGGTGGTACCCTCACAAACTTTATATATATATATATATATATATATATATATATATATATATATATATATATATATATATATATATATATATATATATATATATATATATATATATATATATATGTCGTACCTAGTTGCCAGAACGCACTTCTCTGCCTACAATGCAAGGCCCAATTTGCCTAATAAGCCAAGTTTTCATGAATTAATTATTTTTCGACTACCTAACCTACCTAACCTAACCTAACCTAACTTTTTCGGCTACCTAACCTAACCTAACCTATAAAGATAGGTTAGGTTAGGTTAGGTAGGGTTGGTTAGGTTCGGTCATATATCTACGTTAATTTTAACTCCAATAAAAAAAAATTGACCTCATACATGATGAAATGGGTAGCTTTATCATTTCATAAGAAAAAAATTAGAGAAAATATATTAATTTAGGAAAACTTGGCGTATTAGGCAAATCGGGCCTTGCATAGTAGGCCGAAAAGTGCATTCTGGCTACTAGGTACGACATATATATATATATATATATATATATATATATATATATATATATATATATATATATATATATATATATATATATTATAGTCGTGAGTAATGTCTCTGGTCAACTGCGTAAGCTCTCCTACCGCAATTATTTATGCGTTTCTGAAGAAAGCTGCCTGTCTCATAATCTACCTGACCTAAACTTGAATCATTTGCCTGTAGTTGCAAAGTTGCATTGCCCTTTGCAACTTATAAGATGTGTACAGTCTTCTCCAATGTGACAACGTAATACCTATAAAGTAATATCTTATAACAGTTGCTGTATCTCTGTTGATAAGAACAGAACAGAAAATAAAACACGCAGGTCCTCGCGGCCCAGCAGACAGCGTTGTGTGGTCGTAGCCCAAAGGGCCCGGGTTCGATTCCCGGTCGAAGTAGAAGCCAATGCGCAGAGTTTCTTTCACCAGATGGCCCCTGTTCGCCAAGCATTAAAGAAGTACCTTGAAGTTAGATTCTACGGGCTGCATCCTGGGGATGTGTGATAGAAATTAAAATAGTAAATAAGTCGCGATTCACTACATTAGATAATCGACGGTTAGAAAGACAGATTTCAAGACCAAGCAGGTCAATCACGCAAGCATAAATAGCCAATACACACGTTCCCGTTCCAATCAAACCAGATATCATTAAATTCCTGTTAGCTGAATGCCCTTCAGTATCTTTGTAGACAAGCTTCACATCCTTGGTCTTGCTGAATGTTTGCGTGTTGACTGTGCCACTTAATATGATCTTGGAAACTGCAACAGTTCCCCAAGAAAGTGTTTTGACAAATATTCTCGCGATCCAGTATAAGAGAACAAGACGCTATTTATTAGTGACCAATTAGCCTCAAGTTGATGCAAGTAAATACTTCTTTGACATTAGACAGTGCAGTATTTACAGGGGTAATTAGCTAATTAAGACCAATATGGCTTCCAGAGATTTCAGTCATGTTTAATAAATCATGATTATTTTTTTATGATATTGTAAATATGTGCAATGAAAGCAAGGTTGTAAATACGATGCACCTACTTTCTCAGAAGGACTTTGATCGTTTTCCTCATCACTAACATGTTTAGAAAATAATGGTGACTGACGTAGCCGGATGCATGCAGCCTCCTGTAACAAGTGGAGTGCCAGGCATCAGCCCCAAAACCGGTTGATATAACAGGTGAAGTGCCACAAGGTTTTCTCTAAAGTTCGCGGTTGCCTTCTTGATCTAGGGAACTAAAACCATCTCATCTATCGAGTGTCAGCGATTGCAGTTACGAATTAGAGAACGTTGAATTGGGCTAACATATGGCAAATTAGCTTTAACATTGATAAATTAAAAGTATTACACATTATAAACAATGAAAACTAAAACCTGAATAAACACTGAAATATCAATATTTGTAAGTTTCTCTGATCACTGAGGATTGCATCCTTCAAAGGCCATTGTTCTTTGCAACAAAACATTATACCCAGACTATTGGTGTTCAGTGATGAACAATGAAGATGAAGCCCACATTATAAAGTTAGTCATAGAAGATTAATTAACATGCACTGAATTTAAAAAGTCTCGCAGGACACAAATTCAAAAGTGAATGGTAGTCACTTTTATTCAATGTTATCATGACTTATGATAAAGAGAAATACTTTAACATTTCCTAATCAATCATAACGCGAAAATGTTCTGTTTAAGTATACTGAAAATCTGATTCAATCAGACGAAGCCAAATACTCTTCATTTAGAGCGGTAAACGTGGAACAGATTACGTGAACAGCTTACATGTACATCTTACGTATACAGATTACATATACAGCTTACGTGTACAGCTTACATGTACAGCTTACGTGTATATCTTACATGTACATCTTACGTATACGGCTTAGATGTACTTTTTAAACATATGTTTATTCTCTTGGACTGGTGGGTTGAGCGACGCCCTCGCTCCTTGCAGGGCTTGTGTTCGATCCCGGATGGTGCAAGTGGATGGACCCCTTCCTTCACCCCGTTTCCCTTTCCCAACTCCTATCCCGCCTTAATATGTCTTCTGTGAACTATATAGTTATGCTGCCTTAGTGTTTTCTCCTCATTATTTCATTCCTTTCTTATACAAATTCATTAGACATATCACGTGAGCCTTTTGTTGTTTGCTTTGGTCATAAATCGTTAATTGTTTGCTTTTGGCTTAAACATTCCAGTATTCAATCATACATATATCATCCATTGTTTGCACGACCTTAAGTCTTCGGTTATTTATTCATCTTTAAGCCTTTCATTTTTGACTTAGCAATAAATCTTCGTTTGTGTCTTCCCCTTAATAGTATTTGGCCAGCGACAAGCCTTCAATTATTGTACCGCAATAACTCTTCCGTTGTTTTGATCGTCGCTAATCCTTCTAAATCTTCCCCCTTACTGCCTATAGGATTCGATCCCTCAACCTTAATAAATGCAACAAATAGCTGGTTCAACAAATGCATGCCTAGCTTGTCGTAGGTCGACGTTCAATCCCTATCCTGAAAACACAAACCGAAACTGTTTTTATTTTCAGCTTGTTACAGCTTGTAATAAAATTGTTACATCTTGGCTTAATGTGTTTATGACGTATTAGAACGTTGTTACAACTTGCTCTATTGGTTGTTATAACTGGTTAGGAGGTGTTAAAACTTGCTCGAACGTTGTACCAACGTCGTAGTTTCGGTGTGTGTTTGGCAGGCATGATGATCATCCAAGTGGTTGGGCAGTAGTTTCTTGAATCTAATTTTTCCTATTTTTCTCTCATATCCCTTTTAAGTGTTATATACTCCAGTGGAATATAATACTGGATTCTCTTTTTCTCCTGATAATTACCTCACCTTGCCCCTCTCATCTGGACCTCTGGACCCGGTTCTCATCACAGCGTCCGGACCGGTCCAGAGCCTTCTCACACCTGCCTACAGGAAATATACCGGAAGTCTACCTCATAATTATTTTGGCTATACCTCAAAATTTCACGGGCCAAAAAGATATTTTCCGTAACATATATAACATTTAACTTGTCAAAAACACATATCAGATGACAAGTAAACTATATATTTTTCCACTCCCTCTCTTTATTCCCGGTATCATTCCATTTTTCCTTTCCCTTTACTCTATCATCTTTCTTATTTTTTTATCCGTTCGATTCCATTTCCTTTCCTTTCCTTACTTTTCCGCCTTTTTAGTTTCTCTTTACTATTCTTTTTTTCTTTTAAAAACTTTTGTATCATCGCTTCATAACATAAACTGCATTTTTATTTAAATCAAACCCAATATGAATATATTGTGCTTGATATATATATCGTTGTTGCACTATACTATACATACATATGCGGAAAAACCACATTCTACATACTTGGATCAGTGTATTCGTGATCGTTGCTACGCATATATATATATATATATATATATATATATATATATATATATATATATATATATATATATATATATATATATATATATATATATATGTGTGTGTGTGTGTGTGTGTGTGTGTGTGTGTGTGTGTGTGTGTGTGTGTGTGTGTGTGTGTGTGTGTGTGTGTGTGTGTGTGTGTGTGTGTGTGTGTGTGTGTGTGTGTGTGTGTACAGTATTTAGTCGAGACACGAGTTAGCCTCGTGAGACTCCCCTTCATGTTTTTATATATTGTCTTTTCCAACCATCCCCATTTTTAATAGCTTATTTGAAGCTTTATCATACAGGATGGGTTACAAGGTTGGTTACATAAATGGTACAATACAATAAACTTTAGAAGATGTGGATCTCCTTGAGCTTCTCGGATGCTGGGCAGGAACTGATAATGCAGTGTGCGTGTATCTCTTCCATATTGACAGGCTGAGGCGCTGGAAAAGGCATTTAGAGGCTCTTGGCTCTCGTGTTGATTTCGTTGAGCTAAGAGAACTCCTAAAACATTTATCCCAAACACCGAGTCTCCAAAGCAACTGAGACCAAAATGATACCGATGATTCAGTTTCTGTACTGACGGGTCTTGGTGGCTGATTCCCTTAAAGTGGCCTCACCAATTTCATATCGAACTCCTAAAGTTAATATAGGTATCAACTAAGGATGTTATCGACGTACAGTCCCACACCAACAGCCTATACTGTTCTTCCAGGGGTGCACGAGTGAAAATAGCAGACTTGTGAGATATTAAGAAAGGAGTCTCTGTATTGGGTACCCGGTTGTGGTAATTCTCCCTCTCAGTATGTCCCTGTAACTGATACGCTAAGCGTCTGTGTTCTGGCAGAGCAGATGGCGCACATGTTAGCCTCTGCCTCACCGCAATTTATCCCATATATGGTGAGGATTGGTGGAGCAAGATACAGCAGCACAAGTACTGAGAGTCTGGATCATGGCTGACAATATATGAGACATGGATGTCGTTGCGGAGCAACGACAGTGCTTGAGCAACAGTACTTACTGGAATGACAGTACTTACTGCTTGATGTAACACGCACCTCAGAGCTCCGTTTCAGAGATCCATAATGAAGCATTTTAATATAACTTCCGGTAACTGGTTGGAGGCTGTCTTATTATGGTAATCAATGTGTTATAGACTTGTGATATATGAATTATATCTGAAATGATATTCCAGCCGATCGATATCAAGTATATGTCGTGTCTGTACAATTATGGTGACGGAAAAGTCTTAATAAAATGCATTTTTCAATAACTGGTTTTTCTCTCAATATTCTAGATATTATGCATCGGGAATGTTTGATTACGCTCTATATACTAAGGAAAAAGTAAAATATTAGAAATGTGATATAATTATAGGCATGTACTGTAAGCCCCTTTACTGGAGTTGAGAAACTTTTGCTTTAAGTAGATATCTAGACTAGTACAACAAACGGATAACAGTATACGTAGGAGATTACAAAATACATTCTTAGATTGCATTTACTTGCGAGTATTTTTACAAGCGATGTCTGTGGGGAACGTATAATTTAGCACATCCATGTGGCTGTTACAATTACTGGCAATTGTAAATATTTTTGGTAACATGAGTTATTTTGTTCAGTAGAGATCACCGCTGAAGCAATTTTGTGTTATGGACTGTGCGGTGATCTTAAACATGTCATTGTGTAATCATGCTGGCTCGGCGTCTTATCTTGAAAATGATCTTCCCGTGAGTATGTACCTCAATGTATAGTTAAGTTGAAGTTCAAGTACGTTAATTGAGACAATATAATACTTCTCAAAGGGATAGAGTAGCTTATGCTTGTTCTACTCTCCTTAAACGAATTAGCAAGATTAATAACTTATGACACACTCTCTCTCTCTCTCTCTCTCTCTCTCTCTCTCTCTCTCTCTCTCTCTCTCTCTCTCTCTCTCTCTCTCTCTCTCTCTCTCTCTCTCTCTCTCTCTCTCTCTCTCTTTCCCTCACGCATGCAGCTTAATCTTAGCCAGTATCTCTCACTTCATTATTCAACACGACCCACGCCGGATACACCAATACCGAAAGGAAAACCCGTATGATTTTTTTCCGTCGGCTGAACCTGGCATCACAGAGGTCGCATCGTTAAGATATTTTAGCTGATATTTTGTAAACATTGTTATTAATACAATTCGTGATAACAAAAATGTGTGTGATAATTGCATGGTGATCTTAGAAATAGTAGTGATAATGAGGATTTTGCTGTCTTGATAATAAATTAAAGAATGATGTTAATAGTGATAATAATGATGATTGAGAAAATCAGTAGGAGACACGAGAATGATTCGAACCCGCTCAATTGTTCCACCCAAGCTATGGTGCCCTAGACCACCGCGCCACGACATGGTAAAAGCAATGTAATCTGGGATTCCATTGAATCCTCTAACTGGGATTCAGTGGGATCCTGGTGAGCAGGGTTGAGCGGATTCGAACCTCCCCATTGTTCTAATCCCACTGACTTTCTCAGTGATAAATCACATTAACATGTGATTTTAATGTTCATAATGAGATCATATTATGATGATTAATGTGAGAATGATATTATATGAGAGTAATTGCGATAAATGTGAAAATAATGACAAATTTGACAATGCTGAATGTAAGAATAATGCTGATAAATGTAAAACTTATGATAATATATGTAACAAATAATGCTGCCAAACAAAACAATAATACCTGCCATGCTACTGACAGTGATTGTGATAAAAGATATTATTGATTGTGAAAATTATAATTATGATGTGATACTGAAATAATAATAATAATAGAGCATTGCCTCTTTCATATTATTCAGCCTTTTTGAGTCGTGAATGAATTCTTTCACCCATAAGCAGGCAAATCACATTGGTCCAGTAGAAGAGACTGAATCCATCACTGACCCCGTACAAGAGACTAATCCCAACACAGGTCCCGTTGAAAACACCGGACCGTAATGAATGGCACATGGCAATTCCCCGATTTTTTTACTCTGGCTAAGGAATCATTGTTTTCAATTGAATGAATCTCCTCTGATAACTGCTGATAAATCGTCTTGGTCTGATATGGAAACAATCAGATTACGACGGTCCACTTCACTGCTCCCAAACTCTCATACACTCAGAGTGCTCAATCAGGCGGCTGCACGCACTTTTTGCGTGCAACCAACAACCAACCCTCACCCCTCTCTTCCCACTTGCGAGAGAGCCGCTAGCCCTGATTGGTCTGTGCCACAAGCCCCCGACGAATCAGAATATGCCACGTTATTTCTTAACTTATTTACAGATAAGTACTGAGCAATTTTAGACATTAGTGAACCTGGGCGCCATCTTTAATTTGAGAGAATTTACATTATATATTAAACAGATATTTCAGAAATGGCGAAGTATAAAATCAATGACTATAAAGAAAAACAAAATCAGGGAATATTTTCTGTATATTAGTCAGCTGAATTAAATAATTTGTTACTGTACTCTGTTGAGTGATTGATTTACACAGCCTGCTTCACTAAGTTATTAAATAGCTCAGCCAATCTGTTGCGCATCACTGTTGAGTGATTGATTTACACAGCCTGCTTCACTAAGTTATTAAATAGCTCAGCCAATCT
>NC_091177.1:11808480-11873480 GCF_040958095.1 Procambarus clarkii
TGTGTGTGTGTGTGTGTGTGTGTGTGTGTGTATTTTGGAACGAAGTGCAATTGCGTACTAGTCAACGCAACACATATTCGCACACATGATCAAAACTTAAATGCTCATTTCGTAATAAAATCCTGAAACGTCGACAATGCAAGACCTTAGTTCCTCAGGAGCCAAACTCACCAAAGCTGAGATGGAACTCTCCAAGCTGGAATGCGTCCCACGCTCTAGACACGGCTGGCTGAGCAAATAAATTACAGCTTAGCGTGCGATCCAAAGCACTTGAAGATCTTCTCCTCGGCTAAGTCCCAGACAACTTACCTGGCGCTGACGTCGATAAGATCGCCGTCGGGTCGTTGGAGAAACAAAGGGCGTGTACCTTTAGGTGTGTGTTGCGTGCAACGGCAGAGATACACCGTCACATTCCATTCTTGCAACGTTATGTTGAACTGTGGGTAATTTCTTGCTACATCGACGAATGAATGACAGCTCCCTGGGTGGTGAAGCAGAAAGTAGCTACTACGTAGCAAGGAATAAGCAAAACAAAGTTTGCAAACTTTGAGACTAGCTCATCAATACTGCACAAAGTTTGCAAACTTTGAGACTAGCTCATCAATACTGCACAAAGTTTGCAAACTTTGAGACTAGCTCATCAATACTGCAACTTGCTTAGTTAAACGAATATTGGAGTTCAGTTTCTACGCCCGATATGTGACTATCCTTCACCACTTGCACTCATAATAATATATGTATTTCAGGTATAATTGTTCTGTATCCATGTCCGAGTTCTGGCTATGTGTCATCCATCATAAATGTATTCACTGTAACACTATCCTCGGTTACACTCATCCTGGTAACGTTGTAATGACACAATCACTGGTAACACTGCATTGTAACACTATTTTTGGTAACACTACTCTGGTAACTCCTATCTCTAGTTGTATCATCCTTGGTACAACTATTCCTTGGTAACAATATTCTGGTAACACTCCCTAGTAACACCATCCATGACCCAACAATCAAATGGTATCACAATTCCTGACCAACACGGAGCTCAAAAAGACTATTTCTTATAAGTTATAAAAATATCTTTATACTATAGAACAAAATACAAAGAAATTTTTATCTTCAATTCCTTTCTCTTATTTATGACAGAAACCATCAAAAATCATATTAAAACTTTACTTACGTTTCATTTGTCTAAAAATTAGGTTTGCTAAAATCTGTATTTTTAAAATTATCAATTATAAAACTCCCATTATACCAATCTGCAAAAGAGGAATTAGGAGTTTATGTATTATATATGAACTTCTCACGTTTTCCACTAACAAAGTGGTTTAGTATTTATATCAAATAGAAGAATATATTTTTAGCTTATAGTGAATTGAACTAAACAGTCCCTGTCAGTCGTTATCTACTACGCTCATGCAGTTCGTTCCAATAGCTTAGTTTTCACTGCACTCACTGACCTGAACCAACCGTCAACTCTCACTCCCTAGCCAGGGTGGGGGAAGAGGACTGTGCCACCAGCTGCGTAAGAGACATAATTCAAGCGTATGACAACCAGTCTCATCTAACGCTTTTATAATATATTTATATTCCGCTGAAACTATCCGCCGGCAACAGCGCTTTTCAAGTTACCGCCGGCAACTTGAAAAGCGGTGTTTTAAGTTACATGGCGGCTTAATCTGCTGTCACCTGCATTTATCATCACCGTCACTGCCTGTTCCTGATCTGACCAGGATATATTCAGCCCCGGGGCAGATAGCAGCAACAGATTCTCATATCCTTTACTAATAAACTTCGCAAATTAAACATATAATAATTACCAGCAGGTTATCCATGTTATCTTATCACTTGAACATAAACGAGTTACGTGAGTGGTTGGACCTAACATGACATATCACATTCATCTACAGTCATCTCAACCTGACATTTGTGATATAGAGAAACAGCACCATCAAAATTGGCAACTTTTCACTGATAGCGTGACAGGCAGCATAGGTACTAGCCATATGTGCCGATAACCGAGATCAGTAGACAAAAAGATACTTTTAAATTAGACGATCCCTGATTCAGAGTTCAGCAGGCGGTACTGATTTGTTAGAACACGACTTGTATAGAGTGAGAGATCAGCTTGTTACAGGCCTTTCCGTGTCGAAATTCTTGATGCTAATCTGAGTACGTTGTTCCATAGTGCGATCTTTGTTATGCAGCCGTGATAGGGGAGCAACGCAATTGCCTCAGATGAATAACAAAGCACAATGGGTGATGTTTCTATTATATCTCAATTCACTGATGAATAGACACACTGCTTTAGACCCCATTCATTCACGTGCCATTTTCGTTAATCTTTAATCCCCATATATATATATATATATATATATATATATATATATATATATATATATATATATATATATATATTTGTTATTATCAATATTACTATTATTATTATTATTATTATTATTATTATTATTATTATTATTATTATTTTTAAATGATGGTATGTTTTTGTTGCCAGCCTGTTACCAAAATATGATCCATAATTTTGCATATTTTAGGTGAAAGAAGTTTGGAAATTGGATAGGTCGTGCTAAGAATATACTGGATAGAGTCATATACCTTTCAAAGAGGCACTCATATAATGGCTGCCGATTTTCTTAAAGATTATCTTAAAGTCGTGGGCTTAAGGAACGTCCACCAGGGAAACAATCAGCAGTCTAATCACGGTATACTCCTCTCCCGGTGTCATACTGAAGCAGCAAGTATACCACTCCCCACTGATTAATTATTCGAGTATATTCATCGCACTTGGCAAAAATAAAACTCTTACCCCTATTGTATCTGTCTGTCTGCCTGTCTGTCTGTCTGTCTGTCTGTCTGTCTGTCTGTCTGTCTGTCTGTCTGTCTCTCTCTCTCTCTGTCTCTGTCTCTCTCTCTCTCTCTCTCTCTCTCTCTCTCTCTCTCTCTCTCTCTCTCTCTCTCTCTCTCTCTCTCTCTCTACGAATAAAATGTCGTTCTCGACTGGTTGTGACGCGATCCTCGTGGCCAGCAGAGAGGGAGAGACCGTCACAGGTGGACAAGCCTGACTTAAAAGTGGCGGAAAGATGCACGAACTAAACTGATGTTGATGATGAAATTGATAGTAAAATGGAGGAAGATAATTAATGTCAGTTATAATGTTTTAAATGATAGTGATAGTAATCCCTATAATGATATTGACGGGATAGTGACTACTAGGAACAGTTGCGGAAATATAAGTGATGATAGCGATGGTGGTGAGAGACAGGGTAAGATAAGATAAGTAAGCGCTAAGCCAATATGATTATATAGACCTTGGAAGGAATATAAGGATATAAGGATCTGGGATATTAGGAGGCAACGGCAATAACCAGCCACTAGAAACCTTGGTGATCGAACGAAGATCTTACGTGAAGCGAGGCCGTTGTTGTACCCCGAGTTTGGAAGTGGTGGGAGAGTCCATGGTGCTTTTATCGTTTCTGTCTTGTACCGGAGTAAGAGTGGCGTCAAGCCAACGTATACACACTTGGAATGCATTAGACAGTGATGTGGCGGAGGCTGACTCTATACACAGTTTCAAATGTAGATTTAATAGAGCCCAGTAGGCTCATGAACCTGTACACCTGTTGATTGACAGTCGAGCAATGGGACCAAATTGCCAAAGCTCAACCCCCCGCAAGCACAACTAGGTGAGTACACACACATAATACTGCACTGTCTTCATGGTACTGTGCTGCTTTTATAGCAATAAAAAACAGTGCTTTATAGCACTGTTGCGAAAGTAATTGTGAAATAATGTAATATGAGAACAAGATTGTGCCTATTGCTGTTCATGACATCAATGAGGTGATGATTGAGAAAAATTAATGAACAGAACATTGTTAAGATATTGTATAATTCCTATATATATTCGGCTGATTAAATGGCTGGAAATTAAATCGGCCTTTTTGAGCCCTTATGAAGCGTTTGAATAGTGTCAAAGTTAACTCTGAGTCTTATCCTCAGTCTTTAATAAAACAAAAATCTATTAGTAATTGTAGTTTTCATATTATATTAAATGAAGCTTAGAGCATGAATAGCATCTATAGTATTTAAGATGCATTGAAATTTAGCCTGGAAAGTGAAGAATACATCAACAGTCATCCATAAAAATGAATAAAAAATTGCCAAAACCTGTGGCAGTGTAGTTAGCGTAACAAGAGAAACATTCAAGCTGTAAATCTAAGAGAAGTGTAAATGCTAAAATATACTACTCGCTGTAAATTCCCACCTTATAACTATTCAAAAAGTGCAGTGTGTTGTAAATCAGTGACGCATTATCTGAACTTAGCGAAAACTCATTTGCATTTACAAACTTCATTTGAGGCAACAAGACGTATCTGAACGCGCGATCTTTCATGCTTACACATGCATGAGGTAGATTATTCGTCATGTGGTGAAGCCAGGTCACCACGACGGTAGCCAGGTCACCACCAAGGTAATCAGGTCACCACGACGGTAGCCAGGTCACCACAACGAAAGTGAGACCTATTGTTCCCAGGTCATTGATGAATAGGTAAGACAAGTCTGGCTGCCAAGACAGAGATAAAACACGTCTGGCTGCCAAGACAAAGCATATAAAAACAAAAAAACAAAACCAGGTCACCAGGATGAACGAGAGAACAAACAAGAGCCCAGACCTACCACAAGAACAAAGAGTCAATTCAAGGTGCCGAAAAAGGAAAAAAAAAAAAAAAAAAAAAAAAAACAGACGAGTTTGCTTAACAGGATCGAGGTGAGGTTGATGTATTAAGAAGGTTTGTTTGTGTGAAGGGCGAGAAATCTGGGTACCATCAGAGGAGCCCGTTACTCAAGGATCATTTCCAGATGATAACGTCTCTTCAGCTGACAGAAGGAAGAGATGTGATAAGCTTCTCTCCTTGCTATTCGTGTGGAGTTGGTGTCATTATCAACAACAAGAGGAGAATACCCTTCTACCTCCCTTATCCCCCGACCCGCAGAAACCAGAGACTTTTTTTTGGTACAGCGACGACCCTGCTTCTTGCAGGTTGGAGTTCAATCCCCGATGGTGTCAGATAATGGGGCACTATTACCTGGACCAGGAGTTAGTTCTCAGCAAACATAACTAAACGGGAGTCATAATCGATCTTGGTCAAATAAATTCTTAATGCTAGACTCTTTGTGGGGGATGATATATTTAGCATACTCATGATAGCAACCTGTTATCCAGCATCTCATGGTTGATGCAATATTGGCTGAGCGTGTTGGATCAACATTGATTCACTGTTAGATCAACGCTATTTACCCAGATTTACAACTCATTTAACTCTTCGTAAATATGTATAATGAGAAAGACCAACATAATTTTAACCGGTGGGGAAAATCTTACTTGAGAAAACAAATTGGCGAGTTTTAATTAAATTTACTGGCACAAAATAAACCAACATGGACACAAAAGTTATCCCTCAAAACAAAGTATGAATAATGAAGCAAGTGAAACACGCTTAGATGCTGTTCACTAAGAATTTCCAATCTACGCACTAACACAGTAAAGGCTAAAAGCAACAGTATGGATTCAATGAAGCAATTATCACATTTAATATCATCAGATCAATCGAGCCGTGCTTGCTTACATTGCATAATATGTCAACAGTCGCACGCAAGCGCTGGAATATAAAATAATATTACTACTCTATCATAATAATTAAGCACCATTGTGTTACAAAAATACGCAATTAATTTATCATAAAACAAATAATTTATATATAAATATATAAATAAATATATATATATATATATATATATATATATATATACATATATATATATATATAATATAATATAATATATAATATATATATATATATATATATATATATATATATATATATATATATATATATATGGGTGTGTGTGTGTGTGTGTGTGTGTGTGTGTGTGTGTGTGTGTGTGTGTGTGTGTGTGTGTGTGTGTGTGTGTGTATGTGTTTACCTCAGCCAGATTTTATTTTAATCCATTAAATAATTTTTTTTACTGACTTAAGAGATAATAATGGATTTAAAAGTGCCTCGTAAACTTCAGTCAGTGCCTGTACGAATACCGGATGATAAGATAGTCCCTGAGGAAAACAAGTGCTTGAGTTAGACAGGTCACTTCTTGCTCCTTCCCCCTGTCCACCTATCACAGTTCCTATCCTCTCCAAGTGTTCCTTCTATGCGCTATTTATACTGGGTTACCACTTGTTCTTCATATTTTCCTTTCATGCCTTCAAAAGTGGGCTCCTATTACGGATTTTTTTTTACGTGTTATTCTCGCCCCCGTGACACTCCGTGTCCCCGAGTGGGTTTAAACTGACAGTAGCCTTGACTCCTGGGATATGAGCATTGACCACCTAAGCTGGCTAGGCTTACAGTGTGTTACATCGGCTCCTCCCATCAATTTCCCTTGGTATGATAAGTGTCTTGGATCCACTCTGACGGTCCACCACAAAGCAATCATGCACCACACTTGGTTTGTTATGAGTAACGATTCCCCAATCACCTTGACGAATTCGCTGATCACGAGGCAAGAAGAACTTATCACACTCGACAGTGCTTGTTGTTGTAGGTGGTAAACCAGCTCGATGACTTGCTTTGAACTCAGGGCAATCTTCGAGCTGGCAGCAGCGTCTCTCATCGCCGCTTGCACCAGGGAAGTTCATCGCATGTTCTCCACAAGCATATGATGCTAAAAAAAACTCTTGCAAAGTTGTTATCAGTGGATGATACTTCCACATGAAAGGACACCTCGGCCTCTAGCACCAGCTCCCAAGCCCTCCTTGTGACGGACCTCGGCGCCATCTACGATCCAGGTGCCGAACTATAGCAGTTGACCCTCACATTAATCTTAGTTTCCCATCTTTTAGTCTGCTGTGCTGGAAGGTGACAAGGGACAAGCGAAGGAAGTCAGCGAAGCCGGGACATTGGAAGAGCACTGGGTCGACCTGAAGATGCTCGCCAAGTGAGCTAGTTGAGCACTGTGGACTTCACTCTTGGAGGTACAAGTCAGTGGGGCTAGGTGAGCGTTTTGGACATTGCCGGATGAGCGTACTAGCGAGTGCGATAAGGAGGGGGAGCATTTGATGACGGCTCCATAACGACAGCTAGTATAAGGGGTAGTGGTGCCTTGAAGACCTCGTCAGAGGCATATAGTGTCCGTCATTTGTGAAGCTGGCTAGCGTGAGGGCTACTGACGCCGCTTAAGATGACCTCACATAGAGTTGTATATATTACTTTGGTGAAGGGTCATAATAACGGGTTATTTTAAGTGCTATTATTTATTTATTTTTACCTTAAACATTGCACTGTATTTCCATGAAGGTGAGAGTACTCTGAACTTGAGTAGGATCGTAGTTAAAAAAGAACCCGGTTACGAAGGGTTCATAACATTATTTCGTAACATACAGTTCAGTGCTTGGTGTGGGCCATTGCGCAAGCAATAAATAGGTAACATTATAAAACTAGGTCAGGATGTGAATCATATGTAGCTTATGTACACAATAACTCAAAGCAAATGGAGCTATAAGCAAATTGAGCTGTTCTCAGCTAATTTCTAAGTCTCCTAACTAGCTGTATCTCTACATCTCGATCATATACTACCAAATTGTCCAACTTCCGTAGTGTTCAAATTGCATTACGTGATAGTGACAGATATGACTTCACGGCATAGCAGGTCACCTTCTTGGCCCCCCTCCCCCCCCCCCTCCCCACGCGGAAAAAATCTATTATTTTTATAATGTGCATCATTGACACCCTCGTACGTTAATTAATTCATCTTAGAACACGAGGAATATTAGTCTTGGGTCTATTATGGTTGTACAGTGATAGCGATGTCCCTCAATGGCTCAATGGAAGACTGTACATTATAACACATAATACATATATATATATATATATATATATATATATATATATATATATATATATATATATATATATATATATATATATATATATATATATATATATATATATATATATATATATATATATATTATATATAAACATATTTGTATAATATGTAATGAACCAATAATAATAAAACAATGTACTTCTCATACATAACATCAACTCTTAAAACATTGCTTATATACAAATACACAACAGGCTGCAAGATGGTGACTATTACCGTGAAGGTGAAGGTAGCACGTTCTTCTCTTAGCTCTAAATGTAGTACGTGATGCGACTGGCTAATGTACATGCCACCTTCAAGATGTCTCGGAATGAGTCTTGTGTTACTGGAACGTCTTCTATTCTAACAGAAAAAAATATTTATTAAAAGGTACGTTAGTGGCCAAGATTAAAGAATGTTGGGAATTTAATGATTGTTTTGATACTTTGAGTAACACACCCGCTTTCCGCGTTACAAATTTACCATGATTGATTGATTGATGAAGATTAAGCCACCCAAAAGGTGGCACAGGCATGAATAGCTCGTAAGAGGTGGCCCTTTTAAGCCATTACCAGTATCAAGAGCTGATACTGGAGATCTGTGGAAAATTTACCATGATTGATTGATGAAGATTAAGCCATCCAAAAGGTGGCACGGGCATGAATAGCCCGTAAGTGGTGGCCCTTTTAAGCCATTACCAGTATCAAGAGCTGATACTGGAGATCTGTGGAGGTGCGAATGCACCCTGCATGACGGGAGATGGCTCCCTTGTGAATGTGTTAAGATGAAGATGAAGCCACCCAAAAGGTGACACGGGCATGAATAGCTCGTAAGTGGTGGCCCTTTTGAGCCATCACCAGTATCAATAGATGATACTAGAGATCTGTGGAGGTGCGACTGCACCCTGCGTGACGGGAGATGTCTCCCGTGTGAATAGAACTGATTGATTGATTGATGAAGATTAAGCCACCCAAAAGGTGGCACGGGCATGAATAGCCCGTAAGTGGTGGCCCATTTGAGCCATTACCAGTATCAATAGATGATACCGGAGATCTGTGGAGGTGCGACTGCACCCTGCGTGACGGGAGATGTCGCCCGGGATTTACCGTGCTTCTGCACGGGCTTATGTTCTCTTAGGGTGAGGCGGTACAGCACAAGTGGATGAATGGTATAACATAGGGGGAAATTGATAGGATTTTACATGCATCAACAAGATCATTATTACATGTTGATGCATGTAATACCCTATTAATATCCCCTATGTTATGCATTTGATCCACTGGATGAGGTGGTACAGAACAAAAAAGAATATAAGCCTGTGCAAATGCACGGTAAATCTGTGTAACAGATGTAGAGGCGCCACTATTGCATTATTTACTGGAATGTGAAGTAACTGAAGCCCTGCACATCAAACTCAACATAACATTAATACAACGAGAGCAGCTGCATTAAATGTAAATTCCAGAGCAACTACAATTATTAGAAAAACAGTTGAAGAACGGGACACACTAGTGAAGACTGTGTATCTATACCCGCCACCAAGATGTTATTAAAACAAAAAACTAAAACCAATGTGTTAAAACAGAAGTGGAAAAGAAACGGGAGAAAAGGAGGGAATCCCATCTCCATTTAAGACTCTGACCCAAATATCACACAAACAAGATTATTGCGAATAACCGAACTCAAGTACGGGCTCACTATAGCCCGTGCTACATGGACATTTCGTTCTGAGTAACTAAATCGAAAAAAACAGCAACAACAGCATCGTAAATTAGTCTTTACTTTAGGGCATAGAAGCCCTAAACAAGAAAATAATCAATACAGAATATTCAGTCATATTCAATGAAAAACACACACACACACACACACACACACACACACATATATATATATATATATATATATATATATATATATATATATATATATATATATATATATATATATATATATATATATATAACACACTTGACCTTGTTCATATAAATTATTCCACTTGAAGCAGTGAAATTACATCAACTGCCTAAGCCACAACAATGACGTCAGAGACAGCCGTCTATCAAAACTGAATCAACTTGAGTGACCTTGAGAAGCTTGCTCTAAAGATCAGACAGCAAGATCTCGTGACACTAAAAAAATATATCATTTGTGTAAAAGTATATTGAAGAGCCCATCAACGTAACTGTGTGGCGGCCGTTGACAAGTTCAGAG
Source organism: Procambarus clarkii (assembly GCF_040958095.1). Taxonomy (NCBI): domain Eukaryota; kingdom Metazoa; phylum Arthropoda; class Malacostraca; order Decapoda; family Cambaridae; genus Procambarus; species Procambarus clarkii. The sequence continues at coordinate 11,818,633 of NC_091177.1, forward strand.
TCTGTTATATTCACACTCTCCCGTTCCTCTTGAATATATATATATATATTCTTTTCTTTTTAATATATCCCTAAGATATATATTTGCATATATATTTTGTTTCGATAGAGAGCAGGTACTAGAGGAGAGGGTACAGCAGTGAGCAAGGCTCGGTACCAGAGCTATAATCTTCACGCTGCTGTTGACAGCAGGGAACTATTTACATCCCCTAATTTATTGCTTAACACTCTAATTTAGCTGTGAATAAAAGACCATATAACGGCAGGAAGACTGCGGTTTTGGCCCCTGCAGGAAGGCTCGGGAATCACCCTAGGGATTTCTATGTTATTTAGTTTCTTATTGCTTGGTGCCCTCCTTTACCTTCTGGTCACCTGGGGGGAAAAACCGCTGCTTCCAGGGTTGTGCCTTATATGTCGAATTAACGTCATTGTGCCCGGCTCCAAACTGGATGGATTAATGAAAGAAGTTTATGGCAACCCCTATCGAACAACATTTTTAATTGATGCAGCAAATCGATTTATTGTAACAAAACTGTATTAAATTTGTAACTATTTATATTTTTACGTTCGGTGTGTAACAATTTTTTTGCCTTTTATACTGATGTAACTGGATATTTATATGTATTGTTATCTTCTTATAACTAAAAACTAAGAGGCAGCTGACAGTAATTTTTCTTGGAATCGAGATATCCGCTTTTCAGAGGAGATAGTGTTGAGAAGGAAATAAGGTGAAAGGAGGAAAGAAGGAGAGGAAAGGAAGAGAGAGGACAGTACATGGAAAGGGGAAGAGAGAAAGGGGTTGTGGGGGGTTAGAAGAATTTTTAATTTTCTTAAAATTATTCCCTTATATTTATACAATATTGTTGCCCTGCTAAAGTGTGTGAATAAGCCTGCGTAGTCTGGCTTTTATAAGATAAGAATCAGACCAGGAACAAAAAATGTGTAATAAATGCCCAGATTGGTCTAAAGATCAACAAGTTTCATGTTCAAAAGTTGAGAAAATCATTGCACATGACAACTGCAGAGCTTAGGTAATGTAACATACTGAGCGGTGTACTGTACGTCTCGATATATACACTAAAATTTACTTTAATCTTGAACTATGTTATATATGTATACTTGCTGATTGTCTAGCACTGTGGTGACCTTAATAACTCTTCCAGAGCAGGTGTATCAAGCGAGCGACACGCGGACCACGTGCGGACCACGTGCGGACCACGTGCGGACCTTCTATATTTGTCAATATTTTGCAAAGTGCTTTGCAAAACATTAACAATGTATGATGTCAAGGATGTCGCCAGAAAGACATTGAATTTTATACGAGCACGAAGACTAAACCACAGACAGTTCAACTGCTTTCTGTGATAAAATAAAAACATCCATTGACTACCATATAACACACTTTTTCAATGAAACTGTTCTTGAAGCGCTTTAATGAACTGAATTTCAAAATACAGATTTGTCTGGAAGAGGAAGGAAAAAATGTGTACTAACTGAAAGATAATGGATTCGAGAACTATCTTTCACGGTGAATATCAGAGAACATCTTACTGAATCGACCATACGAGTCATAACTACTCATACTCCGCCCAAGTAAAACAGAAACAAGCAACACTTAGTGGGCCTGCCAGAGGCTTAGGGCCAGCGCAGGAATATCCCTGAAAAAAAATCAGAGAACACTTAAATTACCTGAACACGAAGAAATAAATTTGCAGTAAAATTTATGACAATTTCATGAATGTAATCAAGCCAAAGATTATCAATATCTGAGACAAGAACCAAGGGTTTTGTCTCATCAATTTTGCTCGGGTTTGGAATCTCACATGGCTGTGAACAGATCATATTTGTAATGAACAAGAGCAAATCTCGGATTCATTATCACCTTACTGATGCACACTTGAATTAAATAGTCAACGATGTAATAGTTTAGTCACTTGCGCCAGACTTTGAAGCAATGAGCAAGATCAAGAGCTGTCATGTGTCAAGAAGTAGCAATACCATGCAATAAGGTAGATATTATTATTGTTCTCTTACGAGTGCTTCACTTTTGACCCTTGAGTGGTGAAGGTCACATCCTTGTATTACGTAGAATCATGTGAAATATGGCCTCCGAAATAAAGGAATTTGACATCCCTGCTCCAGACGTTAATATACCTTATACCCAACACCAACCCAAACAAGCTACTGTGTCAGTGAAGACACAGCTGCATGCTTAGAGGTGATTATTGTACTGCTCAAGAGTTCAATACCCCACTAGTTTGGAATCAGTAGTTGTATGGCCAGGAGATAACCGCTATAGATGAAACCTGAATATTAGTGAGCCAGATATTTCAGATGAACATTGAGAGGATATAAAATAACGTAAAAAAGAAGTTTGGCCTAATAAAAACAATATTTTTTACTTTCAGAGAAAGGAGTTCCATGCTGGCTCACCATCTTGAGGTTATCATGAGGTTATCTTGAGATGATTTCGGGGCTTTTAGTGTCCCCGCGGCCCGGTCCTCGACCAGGTCTCCACCCCCAGGAAGCAGCCCGTGACAGCTGACTAACACCCAGGTACCTATTTTACTGCTAGGTAACAGGGACATACGGTGAAAGAAACTCTGCCCATTGTTTCTCGCCGACGCCTGGGATCGAACCCAGGACCACAGGATCACAAGTCCTGCGTGCTGTCCGCTCGTTACCAGCGTTGCCATCCTCAGGCTGTGCTCGTTCAAACTCCCGCCAACCCCAACGACACATCCATGAGTTTTTTAACGTTCTGGTATAATCAAGAACGTATTTTTTTATATAAATTAATAGTATTATATATCATAATTTTGTGCAGAGTTAGGCCAAGGTTAGGTGAGGTTAGGTTATGTTGGGTTAGGTATTTTGGATTTATTGACAATTATTTGTATATGAGGTAGGTGGGCGAAACATTAATAGATGTGAGATTCGAGCAGAGGAGGAAAGCGAAGCACTATTCAAGAAAGGTCTAAGTTAATCAGTTTTAAGTTATGTGTAAAGTGTTTTTTCATTCATAAAGAGGACTTTGGCAGCTAGATTAAGCCAGGCCTCATAAATAATGAACAAATAATGTTAATTCAGCCGCCAAACCTCCTCTGTTTGTGAATGAAAAGTATTTTACTCACAATGGATTACGTTCAAACTTTTCTTGAACAAATGCTTCATTCTTCATGAGTTCAAAGGACACTTCTCTGAATGCTTCACCCATGTCCATCAAGCGCACATAATCGCCAATAGAACCCAAACTACTAACCAGATCCTATGCCAAACTATATACTTAAAATTCTAATATATAATAATATTAATATATTTTTTAGAACAAATCGTTTTTGGTAATACTGAATAATAATTGACGACTGCGTCTCTGAGGCCGGTCCCAGCTTGGACGAGCATAGCGTGATGAAGGGTGGCCAGATTAACGACCATTTGTCTATTGTTTACGAGGACGGGCTTGACGAGCGTAGCCTGAGGAGGGACTGTTATATCTGTGCACTTGCGTGTATGTGGACTTATGTAACAGTATTCAGCTGAGAGAGATTGCAGTACATGGGCTTCAAAATCTGTGTTCATCATGTCAGTCGCTTTATGCAATCACCTCAAAAACTCCTCTTCTCTCTCTCTCTCTCTCTCTCTCTCTCTCTCTCTCTCTCTCTCTCTCTCTCTCTCTCTCTCTCTCTCTCTCTCTCTCTCTCTCTCTGGCCTTATCTGTTGTAAAACTCCTGGATAATGGTAGCTCCTATTATTTTTCTTTCTAATCCATTCAATTTGTTTCTTACCCGTTCAACAAAAAATATATCCTCAACTCTATCATTATCTGCATGTCTGGCTCACGTGCATTTTCTCTCGTTACGTTAATGCTCAATCTAAACCTCCTGTCTATGGCTAATTTACCGACACCCTCGAGTATTGTATGTCTATCATATTCCTTATATTTGTCCTCTGCTAGTATCCCTAGGTTTACTTTCCTCAGGCAGTCCGCATAGTTCAACTCCTTTCAATTCCGGGACCAGTTTTGTAACAGACCTCTGTACGTTCTTAATCTTTTCTTATTGCTCTTTGTGGTGGTTGTTCGACGCAAATACTGCATAGTCTATACAGCATATGTTCCACCAGGACTAAAGTATTTTTAAATCATTTTTTGTCTAGGTTACTGAAGGATGCCATCACGGTCGTCGGTTTAGCATATGTTGATGATGTGACTCTATTTATGGCGCTTTCGGAGATGGGTTCAGTGTTATGTCAACTCTCAGATCCTTTTGTCTCGGTGACCCTGGTAAGCTCCTCCCTTTCAGTGTTCTTCTGACCGGCTTACTCATTTTTTCCCTTCTCGTGACCTTGCAATTAACTGTACAGAAGTCTAGTTGTACTTTATACGACCATGCTAGCAGTTTTTCTAAGCCATCCAGAGCCTTCTGCAGTCTTCACTCGTTCTGACTGCTCATCAATATTCAGACGATGAGTCACAATAACGTGGCTGAAGATATGATGACCAGACCACACACCAGAAGATGAAGAAACGACGACGTTTCGGTCCGTCCTGGACCATTCTCAAGTCGGATGTCGTATATATCACATTATCAAGTCGTATATATCACATACGACTTCATAATAGTCCAGGACGGACCGAAATGGCGTAGTTTCTTTATCTTCTGGTGTGTGGTTTGGTTCCCTGCTCATCAACTATGCGTTATCTGGAACCAGTGACACAAATGTCTTATTTGATCAACTATGCCATATATCACAAGGCATTAAAAATCCTTGCGGAACTCCTCTATTAACGTTTACATATTATAATTTTTCCCATTTGGATGTTAATCGCTGTTTACTGTTCTTTGAGAACTCTCCTTAATTTCGTACTCGGTTATTACGGTCTGTTCCACTACCTTGTACTGAAGACTGTCTCAATTGTTCTGACATTCTAATATGAAGCAAACTGATCACCTATCATTTCTTGTCTGATTATTGTTATTTTTTCACTAAACTATAATATTTGTTCTAGTTATGAGATTTTTCTATCCATGCCTGTTGGTGTTTTGCTGTGAACCTCATTCACACTCACAGTGTTTAATTATTATCTTCCTTATTATTCTCTCTAGCATTTTTCATAATATTCTTGTCTGTGGTTTGTTGTTGAGTGATTCCTGTCTGGTCCAATTTGTCTATATTGGTATGACACATGTCTCCTTCAGCTATTTGGAATCTCCCCTGTCTAAAGTTATATACTGGAAATCATTGCAAATGACTTGCAAAGAATTTCAGCATTCTCTTTTTAGACTCCGTGGAGAAATCTTGCCAGGACCTTCAGGATTAGTTTCGTCAAGTTCCGTAGACGGTACATTACCTCTTGCTCAGTTACCGCTAATGTTCTCAGTTCAATCACTGAAGAAGCCCTCCTTCCATGTCAGGTGTTGATGATGTTCCACTCTGAGACCTCTTCACATATTTCAAATCTTGATCGTTTTTATGGGTTTTCCTCCTTTCTTGGTTGTGTAGCAATATTACTTGTTTCTTAAGTTTGGAAGGTAGGCCGGTTAACATACCGTTTCTCTGCTGCTTATCTTATGCATTCTTGCCAGTGGTCCTCATAAATTATGCAATACGATGCAAGCAGAGAAACTCTGTCGTAAATTCATATATATATATATATATATATATATATATATATATATATATATATATATATATATATATATATATATATATATATATATATATATATATATATATATATATATATATATATATATATATATATATATATATATATATATATAATATATATATAATATATATATACTAGTCAATAGTTGTACTAACTAACCACCTACTATATTAGAACCGCTGCATCGCCTCTGGAATCTCCCTAGGAGCTCCGTCACATCAGCAATACAGAGACATTTGGTCAAGATGTATTGGGGTAAATGATTAGTCTCTCCAGGTGAATTATTTGTGACCAGCACCGCAATGTTAGTAGCTCTTATATGATTATAACAATTTACCCGCTACGGTCTGGATATAATTTCACTGAGATATATTCTTAAGTCATACGAAGTATTTATTACTTTTTATCTACTGTCTTAAGAGTTTTAAGAGTATTCCGTTGTCATAGAGATACTTGCTGACCTCTTACATTGTAGAAAGGGTTTAATCAATATAAATTACAGGAAGCCGTATGATATCTTTTCCCAAAAATAAAAATATAAATTCAGTGCCATACTATAATGCGTCTTAGATAGTTTTATGAGAGGATACGAATACATATCTGGTTACAAAAATGACTAAATAAACACAATTATAAAATCTCTTATCCTCTCAAAGTATACATAAAAAATAATAGTTACCTGATGCACACTATTTCAGACCTAGGTAATGTTCACGCCACACTGTTACTCATCACAGGTCAACAGTAAACCCAGTAAAATACGCAATAAACGTCAAATCAGCAGTAAATCTTGGACATGAAGTGACTAACAACACTACGCGGCTTGTGGCCTCCAATATGCAAGTAAGCCCAAGAACCATAAGTGTTCGGGGTCTTCAGCGAACTTCTGGTCGGTTAGTAAACACTCATTTCCCAAGTAAATGTCACAATCGTCACTCGGTGACATAGTAAACACCATTATAACACTGGTGAAATTTTGGCTGAATATAATATTATATTACACTTGGCTTTAGCGTTGCCCAAGCCACTCATCGTAAATTGGGGCTCACTTATTTCACACTAAAAGTAATAACCTGTTATTAGGGTGAATAAGAAAATATTGATTCCCTCCGTTCTTCTGTGCTGAACATAGGCATTCTTAGGATTAGTTTCAAAGGTGCAGTGTAGTTGCCACAGTGTCCGTTCTCTGACGTGGTGGCGCTGTTCCTAATGAACCATCACGTCGCTGTTACTCCATGAGGAGAATTTCAAGATGCCCCCTTAATGTAATTTATACTGGTACCTTTACTTGGTCGTTCCCTTTGAGTAACAAAATCGTGCCCAAGCTTTCTCACGGCAGTCGTGTGGAAAATCTGACAAGGGATTTTATGAATTTCTTGTGGAGAAGCTGGTTTGAGGTGACACACTGATCCACCTTCTTCTTTGAACGACAGTTCAAATCAGACTCAAAAATCTGACTAACCCCATCTGCTACGCATCATTGCACAGATAAATATAGAAGCAAACATGGTAATTGACAGCTTCACATACTTCACAGACGGATTAGTAGACCTGCAGAGACAAGAATTTGGAGCTGCAGTTAAGGCAGGAAGTGCTGTAGTTGGAGACTGTCAAACGGGTATTCAACTTTACCATCAGAGACGCTAACATTCTAAAAAGCTTTGTAACATGCTCCTGCTGAACTTCGACAGCAAGTTACCATGCACGCAGATTCGAGGACTGTCATTGAATTCTTGCAGCAAGAACACTGTCGTGACAGTATTCATCTGACCTCAAATATTTTAGCATTAATGCAAACAATCAAATTCCAAGGTCGTTGAATACTTAGCAACTGGGTGTCAAGTCATGTAGGAATACCAGGGAATGATACTGCAGATGAAGCTGCTAAAACTTTCAAGTAAAGAATGTAGAGATTTACTCAGCACAGCGTCTAGCACAAATTAGGAAAATAATAAGAGATAGCGTAATCAGAAGATGTAGAGTGACCAAAACGCAGCAGTTGTAACATCAGAATCTGTTGGTTGGTACAAGAATTCAACCATCTACGAACAGCTTATTTTAACACAGAAGTGCACTTCTATCGCATCAGGCTTGGATACCCATGTGCATGAGTTTACATGTTCCAAAAGAAGAGATGAGAAGTGTCAGTGTTGTAGAGAAATGCCCAACAGTCCACTACAACATTATTTTAGTGCAGAGTTACAAATCAAATATGATTTCAACCGAGACTTAACAGCGCAGAGGAACTTGTTAAACACATTGAGCATAATCTTACTGTAGCCAACATATGAATCATAAATACTCATCCACCGCTTAAGACAGAGCTCAGTTATACGTAATAGGCCAATTATAGGCTTAAGGCCGGCACAGGACTATATATTTTGTTTCTTATGCACCACATACCCATCCTGTGGACGGTAGTGGAAACGAATACAGAGACACAGGAACTGAAAAAAAGTTACATAGGCATAGGTTTGGGAAATGAGCCCTCCTCCACCCCTCTCTCCTCACATAAATTCGACCTTGTGTTCACTGTGCGCGTTGTGGGAAGAGCGAGGTTGTGTTCACTACTGCTTGTTCTCAGCGTTGAACGACTTTTTGCTGTCTGCAATATGGCTTTGATAAATCTGTTTGACAAGCATGAAGACAGACGCATACCGACCCATGTGCACAAACACACATATACACACAAGCATGCACATACAAAGGAAACCAAAAACATTCAAACATATACAACAAATTATTTTAAAACCAAATACGAAAACATAACATAAGTTATAAACAATAAATAGCTACTTGTAAATAAACAAGTTTTCCTCTAAACTTTTAACTTAAATAATATAATCATGCAGTAATACAAAAAAAGAACACACTATTCATCATACGAATCTTACACGTTTATCATTAATAAAAAATATACGTTTAATTTACAAACACCTGATAAGTATCACTGATCATATTAATAACCTTTGCCCTCCTTAGCAAAAATTCGTAAGAAATAAAGTTGGTGTTATGACCAAGGACAGACACAACTACGAATAGTGTATTAAAAACACACTAAGAGTCCAAATTTAAACACTTGTCATCCCTTAGACTCGTAAATCTAAAGTGTGATTCGTCACATACTTGTCACCTTCTGGACTCCCAAGAGCAAGACTTAGCACTCAACAATTTTCTCCTACATAAAGTGAGCTCCGGAAACTAAGAAACTAACATTTAATATAGATATAACTCGTTAATATAAAAAGCAAGTATGAATGAAATGTAACAACATGTAACATAAGGTAAATGTCATAAGATAGGGTTTAGCTTGGATGAGTATATATAATACTTGGAAGTTAGTGCAGAAACGGTGCAAATAAACTACTTGGATCAAAGCGGAATTGAACGCAGACCCTGCAAGAAACGATTCCAGGCCATTTTAAGTTGATGAGTCCCCAACAAGGAAGAACATCCTAAAGACTTGTAAACAAGTTTGATGGAAGAGAAAAGGCTTCACTTTTGTCCCTAACCAGACGACTTCCGTCTGCTTGAAAATATACAAACAGAAAGCGTATTCACATTTCAATAAACACTTTAGAAATATAACAAAGAAAGTTAAATCTATCCAGAATTTTCCTAAATAATATAGTAAAAGATCTTGTACTTAATTTGCATCGCATCATATAGTTTACCGCCTCGAATGAAGATGATATTGATGAACGTTGTAAGTTTTAGGAAAATGTATTGAACTTCCTAAGTTAAAATCGTTAGCTTAAATATTACTGGAGCGATAAACTACATCTAAGTTACATGAGAAATTGTGTTTATTATCCCTTGGAGTATCCGCAGGCTACAATTACGGGAGAATAATGCACCAGGGACTACTGTGAGAGAGTGAGAGGAGAGAGAGAGAGAGAGAGAGAGAGAGAGAGAGAGAGAGAGAGAGAGAGAGAGAGAGAGAGAGAGAGAGAGAGAGAGAGAGAGAGAGAGAGAGAGAGAGAGAGACAGACAGACAGACAGACAGACAGACAGACAGACAGACAGACAGACAGACAGACAGACAGACAGACAGACAGACAGACAGACAGACAGACAGACAGAGAGTGATGGAGAGGGGAAGGAAGGAAGAAAGGAAGGAAGGAGGGAGGGGGAATCGCTATCTCGTACATATATTTGCAAGTTTCCTGAGCGCCTTCAACAATCGTGACTCAAAATACATGAAAAAACACGAATGTAATTACCTCTCTGCAATTACAGTGCTCGTATGTCCGTGTGTGTCGAGGAGGTTAAATGTAATGTAGAAAATACACAGAGTAAACTGTGAGAAAAGCGTGAAACTGGAGAGTGTTATCAGCGTTTCCTCACCAGTCGTTCGTCTTGTAACATATTTACACCGTTCTTGGGAGTGCCTCCCGTTGCCTGGTCGTGACACTGGGCGCGTGAGAGCCGGTGGGAGTGTGGATAGCTGGGGGTGTCCTGTGTCGTGACCACATCACCTGATTTGAGTAAGTTGACTGAATATGGGCCTGCGAGGTCGCGACACCTGGGCGGTAAATCCAGCCAGACAGTAGTGTTTGTGAGTTGGAGCGTCGCCTGGTAATTGCACAGGTGGAGGGTCGTAACTCCCTCACCTGCTCAGGTCAGAGAGAGAGGGGAGGGGGGAGGTGGGGTCATCTAGGTGACCTCCCTCACCCCAGCATCATCAGACGTGGCCTTGACCCCCACTCACTTGACCTTCGACACCGTCCGAATGGTTATATTGCTCGGCGTGTAATCACCGCCATTAATATTACCAGCTATGTTTTACTGACGGTACCTGAGCTGCAGTGCGCGCCGTGGAGGTCGCCGGACGCACGTCGTCCCGTGCTGGCCAACACGATCCTGCAGAAAACATGACGACATTTGCCGTTTTTAGCTGCGAGCTAACTTCCCCGTAAGGGTGAATTGTGTCTGAAAATCACGCAAGACTCGATTTATAGCACCGCTGTTCTCAAGATACTCCATCTGGGGGAAAATATGGTTTGAAAGCTTTACGCACTGCAAAGGATATGCTAATGTACCAGGGAGAGGAAGTTATGTTATGGGCAAGAAGACGCCTGGCCTGCCTGACAGGGAGAAAGAGCACACGGCCGGAGAAATACACGGGGTAAGTTAAGACGATATATTGCCACTTCTTCACCTGCGATAAGACCTAACACGTGACACTTAGGCGCCATGAAACCCAAACAGGCAATATTTAATTGGATTATCGGACTCACGTGAAGTACAATATCTGTGTGTGTGAGTTACACTGCCTGCTTCAGCGAGTTATGGGTTTCTCTCAACCAATTTATGGGTCTCTATGCTGCCCCCAGACCCGGGGTTTTTCAGTTCCTTTTGCCTCTCTTTAACTAATAGACTTTCCTTTTCGTTTACATTTCCTGAAATAATTTTATTCTGCTTGGTTATCGAGTTTTTGTGACTTAAGCATTATTATTGATGATATGCAATTTTATATATATATATATATATATATATATATATATATATATATATATATATATATATATATATATATATATAATGTGTGTGTGTGTGTGTGTGTGTGTGTGTGTGTGTGTGTGTGTGTGTGTGTGTGTGTGTGTGTGTGTGTATGTGTGTGTGTGTGTGTGTGTGTGTGCGTGCGTGTAAATTACAATTTGTCTCTTCGAGGTTGGAGACCAGACGCTTTGGCTTGCCTCACCCAACTTTGCACCCTGATTCCAAAGGGATACGTGACCAACATGGTCGGATCGGGGTTGACAGAAGCGAGAAAGAGTGACACTTGACACTGTGCCAGTAGGCACACTACTGCTGTTTTTTGTTAATTATCTTGATACTCTTCTTTTCGAGTGTCAGCCCTCAAGACACACTTCCGCGTCGAGTTTGAGGCGTGTCTAGGAGAGGGACAGGACCTTACTGATGGACAGGCGTGTCCATCAGTTAATGAGCATCCTGGCTGTCTTTCCTGAGAGCTACAGATGCTACCTCTCAGGCGACAGAGAGCATCAGACAGAGAGAGACAGGCGGAGAGAATCTGACAGAGAGGGGAAACACGCACAAAGACACAGAAAGAATACACACAGACAGATACAGAGGGAGAGAGAGAGAGAGAGAGAGAGAGAGAGAGAGAGAGAGAGAGAGAGAGAGAGAGAGAGAGAGAGAGAGAGAGAGAGAGCGAGAGAGAGAGAGAGAGAGAGAGAGAGAGAGAGAGAGAGAGAGAGAGAGAGAGAGAGAGAGAGAGAGAGAGAGAGAGAGAGAGAGAGAGAGAGAAAGAGAGGGAGAGAGAGAGAGAGAGAGAGAGAGAGAGAGAGAGAGAGAGAGAGAGAGAGAGAGAGAGAGAGAGAGAGAGAGAGAGAGAGAGAGAGAGAGAGAGAGAGAGAGAGACGTACAAAGAGCCAGACAGACATACAGAAAGGCAGACGGTGAGACAGGATGAGAGACAATGATGCAAAGAGAGAGACACACAGAGATATAAAGACAGAGATACAGACAGGGAGAGACATAGATAGAAAGAGAGAGAGGCGGGAACCCCGCGGACCTGCATGAAGCGAGACCGTCGTTAAAAGGAACGATGAGGTCTTTTCTCAGTCGCAGCAAAGTTGATAATCCCTGAGTTATCAATTCTCTGATGAGATCAGCCTTCCACCGTATCTTAGAGCAAATCAACTCTCTGAACTTGTTGATTGGCCCTTGAACTTGTTTGAGCTGATCGGCGCTTTGAGGAAAAGCTTGAAAATATTTAAGTATTAACAAGATGATGCAACCAGAGGAATATTATAGTGTGTCCGAAAGGGTTATACACTAAGGAACGGAACCCAGCCTGGGTCCTGTGACGAGGTAAACCCATTCGCGTCACGACCGTTTGGTCCCAGGTTCGAGTCCCACGGTAGGACAGAATATATTTTTATCAAGTAACTTAGGTACACACATGTTGCAACCCGTTCTCGCAAATTCGTAAAGTCAATATTGACTTATTAAATAAGTGCATAGGTGACATACTAAACATAATAGATACCCTTAAAAAGCTTCATAGAAAACACCGACCTCACCTAACTTTGTTAGTATCTTAAGATAAGCATCTTATAGCTTCGTAATTACATTTGTTACTTAACCTATTATAGGTATAGGTTAAGTAATAATTGTAATTACGAAGCAATAAGATGCTTATCTTAAGATATTAACAAGATTAGGTAAGGTCGGTGTTTTCTATGAAGCTTTTTAAGGGTATCTATTATGTTTAGTATATCACCTATGCACGTAGTTAATAAGTCAATATTGACTATACGAATTTGCGAGAACGGGTTGACATGTCACATGTTACGGTATCGACCCCTTCGCTGGAGTATGGAGTGGCGATTTCAGCGCCATCTATGGATCTGCACTCCAAACTCCCCGGTATTGGGTGCTACTCAGACAACGCCATCTGTTGGTATTGGCGTGGTATCGGTGAAAGGCTCCAGTTTCCTGCCTCGGTTAGAAGAGGAGGTCGATGAGGATGACCTCTGGTGGGTGACCTATCGAGATCAACGCCATCTAGGTTGTGGCTACCAGTTACAATTTCAATTCTCCGGTGCATGGGTGTTATCCTAAGGGCACCCAGTGAACTGTCCATCTAATTAATGACGTTTTATGTTCACAGAGGTGACGTAAGCAGGCGATTGCGCCGAAGACGGCAGTTCAAGAACTCTTGACTTGGTCCTGTGAGAGGTTAAAGTGGCCGCCGTCGGTTATAGCAGTGTGTTAGCTTCTGGTTTATGCAATGTTGGATGGTCCGACGTATCTGGGATTAGCCAGGAAGAGTTACACGACGACAGTGGTGCATCAGTTGAAAAGTGTTGCTAGCAAGCTGCTAGAGACTTCTGCCAGGGTGTATGTGCTTGTTTGAGACCCCAGTCAGCGTGTTGCTGGAACCCTCTGTCAGTGTGTATTTGGAGAGTGGAGGTGGTGTATTGACACATCGTGTCGATACGGTGTGTGTGGATTGAGATTGAGGAAGGTGAACTCGCCGATGGTTGCCACTAGGTGTGGACGACGTGTACCTGGAAAGTGGGTTCACCGGGATTGATGAACACTGCCGATGTATTGTGTCCTGGGGGAAAGAGAGAGACTGCAAGACCCCGGTTACTGGCATAAAGTGGCCGTAACAGCACAGGAATATGCTGCTACCCTATTAGATACGAAAATTTACACGGTATACTTCAAGCTCTAGTTAAGAATGGGACAGAAGCGATTGGGCAGCATTTCATTCCATCTGATGCCTTTGTCCAACCAGTAGTAAACAGGTACCCAGGAGTGACCTAACTTTTGTAGGGTTACATCCTGGGGATTATCAGCACCTGGCATAGGTCTTCATTAAGCCTATCTCCAGTTCCTGCAAACTGAACCAACATAAATCGCAGTGAAGAAGCTACTGATGCTGAGACAGGGCCAAAAAAACTCTTCTAGTGCGTTTCCAGGTGAGTGCAGTGAGGAGGTAGTAGGTAACATTAGGTAAGTATGTGTAGGATGTTCTGTCTAGTGGATAGAGAAAAGAGGATGCAGGTGTGCTTTATGGGAGGACGTATCGTAGGTATTGTTAGTAAAGTGGACAATATTACAGTTGGAAATGGGAAGACCTATAATTTTCTCATTAGTAATGGCACTAATTTAGGGATATTGCAAAAGTAAGGTAACGCAAGGCAGACTGAATGATATAGACTTAATTTGGCCTGAAGAAGTGATTTCTATCATCCGTCGGCCTTTTCTAGATGAAAAGTTGGTAATAAATTCTTTGTCTAGAGCAATTGGTATTTACTACCTGCTGGAGAAAATTGGCTATAATTACGCTATAATTCTTCGACAACTAGGACAAATTATATAGCATTTTAGCAGGTTCTATTTATCACCTTTTCAGAAGGGGGCAAGGAGGGAGTTAAAACCTAGAAACGATAATGGTCTGTGTGGGGAAAAAAAACAATTCTTAACAAATTAACTAAGTTAGGACAGTAGGCAAAGTATATATATATTGATAAAACTAAATAATCAACAGATAAGAATGACAACGAGAACACGAGCATAATTATGAACTAAAGCACGAGTATTATAAACTCGTCTGAAGATTTAAGTGCTCTCTTGTGATCCTAAATAACAGGTGTTAATGTTACGACAGCTGCATTTATGAATGTGTAAGCCACGAAACTATTAATGGAATATTAAATTAAGCGATATCAAATGCTTTACACTGGTGATCAGAATAGATTGAGGGAGAAAAGTAATAGTTTTCAAAAAATATGTTTCATGTTGTATAAGACCTGGAATCTAATGAGATATCAGAGTCGAAACAATTTGCATTATATTGAATGAAGTTAAACAATAGAAGTCTAAATAGAAGTCTGCAGGCTGTCAGACCTCTCTAATAAAAATATACTGCAAAATCCTATATTAATTCTCTAGTCTAGAGCACCATTTCTCAACTGGAGTTCCGTGGAACACCAAGGTAACTACAGGGGTTCCGCAGGAGATAGTGATAAATAGGCTAAATATAATCATATCCAAATGTAATTTTGAGTAATTTCTGCATTTAAATTTTCTTATATATCACGTTTCAAGGGCAAAGAGAAAAAATCGTTTTCTTTTCATTTTACAATGAAATCCGCGTGTGTTTATTTAAAGTTCGACCTAGAATTATTACAAGGGAATTAAAGGTTGAGAAACGCTACTCTCGAATATAAAAGTCTACTCTAGACTCTAGCGTTCAGAAAATCGATGGTGTAGTTGTAACAGCCGGGTAAACACTAGTTTAAATACAGTGCTGTTAATGTGCGTGTGTGTTGCCGACCAACATGCAAGACATGGGGTCGCTGGAGAGTTGAAGGTGCACGTTAGATAAAGGCATAAAAACACACAAACTGCAGGAATCCTTTTGGCCCATAAGATAATATAGGAGTGAGCGTAGACGGGTGTTAGGGAAGGTGCCTTGTAGGGGATAATTAGGCCTTCTGCTATTTACTTGTGGAATGGTCTTAGACAAATTAGAATTAAAAACTAACACAATACAGTTTTCAATGCAAATATGAAAAGGGAAAATGTGGGAACTGAGCGATTACATTAAACTCATCATGTTGGAGCCGGTCGGCTGAGCGGACAGCACCCTGGACTTGTGATCCTGTGGTCCCGGGTTCGATTCCGGGCGCCGGCGAGAAACAATGGGCAGAGTTTCTTTCACCCTATGCCCCTGTTACCTAGCAGTAAAATAGTTACCTGGGTGTTAGCCAGCTGTCACGGGCTGCTTCCTGGGGGTGGAGGCCTGGTCGAGGACCTGGCCGCGGGGACACTAAAGCCTCGAAATCATCTCAAGATAACCTCAAGATAACCTCAAGGAGAGATGGTCTCTGCCAGCACATACAGGGATGCACACATACACATAACAAACCGGAAAGTCAACACAAAGCGTGATGGACAACCTCACCCGAGAATCCTTGTAGGCAGCCAATAAATTCAGTCCTGTCCAAGAGGAAAACAATGAAAAACACAGAGATAACCCCACAGTGAAACCAACGGTACGGAGCAGTGAGTTACACACACGCACTCTGGCATCGTAAAAACGAATGAAACAAAGAACGAGAGGAAGCTGGAACGAGACGTACGAAGGTTCGGAACGAACATCTTTGGTTGAGAAGGAAGGCGATGGAGTAATATAGTGACAGCACCCAGATCGAAGACTTATTCTAAACAACTTTATCCACAGCAACCTTAGTATGGAAACAATGGTAAATGTATAGAGATAATGTCACAAAATAATCAGGAAAGTATACAAAGATCTTAACATACTTAACTAAGATTATCTTTACAGCTGTGCATGATAATCTATCAAAGCTTCGCAGGATGTCAGAATTAACAAGGTCGAAGACAGGAAGCACCTAATGAGAGCGGATGCAACAAAGTTCAAATGACCAGACCTGTGTGCTGGCTTCTGTGAAGTTACAAATAAGGATCGAGTCCCGCACAGGGAGATACGTTTTGGCACGATTCCTTACACCTGATGCCTCTGTTCACTTAGCAGTGACTTGGTACCTGTGAGTTAGGCAACAGTTGAGTGTAGCATCCTGAAAAATATCAGTCTTTTCAAAAGTCAAAAAATAACAAAAAAATTAAAATTTAAAAAACAAAAAACAAAGTCAGAGGCCTAAGGTGACCTCGATGAGCCGATGAGCCCAACAATGATCAACTACGTAACAAAAAAAGCGAACGTCCAACCTTTATTAAGTTGTTTACATTCTCAGTGTTTTATATTTATATTTATCATCATTTAAAGTATTCACATAAACACTTATTTATTACTCATAACTGACTATTTATATGATACATATACTGCTTATTCTCGTTTCCAGCTCATTATCTGCATATTTATTTTAAATTCTTTTGAGGATATAATTAATTCTCCAGAGGCAGTGCATTGCTTAACCTTGCAGTCCTTTCCTGTCTTGTTTGCCTTGATGGGAACAAATAACTTAATAGAAGGAATATGTCAGAATAAACGTTTCAACACCACTGAGGCTTGGTATTCATTTGGAGCAGAAATACTATCAGGATGTTGTCGGTGCCAGAAATGAAAGACTGGAGGGACAGGGGGTATGTGGTAGTGGTGGAAGGGCGGGGAGGGGTAGTGATGGTGAGGGGGGAGGAGAGGTAGTGATGGTGAGGGGGGGGGGGAGGAGAGGTAGTGATGGTGAAGAGAGGGTGACAGTGAGAAAGAGGTTATTGAATGCGTGCACATCAAGTAGAAGAATTTTAGGGCTTGGTTGGTGGGAGTAATTAATGCCTAAGCAGGAGTGTCGAGTAGAAGAAATAATGTTAAGTAGGAATGGAATAGAGTGATCAGGAAAAATCCTCTATATCACTTGGAAGGGGTCAGGATAGAGATTTGGGATGGACGGGAGAAGGAATGGTGCCCAACCACTTGGACGGTTGGGGATTGAACGGAGACCTGAATGAAGCGAGACCGTCGTTCTACCGTCCAACCCAAGTGGTTGGGCTGTCAAGTAGGAGAGACGAGGAGTTAGAGAACCGATGTTTGGGTCGAAGAGACGAGGGAGAGGAGATATCGACACGAGAATTGCCAAGGAAGGAAAAGAAAGGAATTTTGGAGGGAAGAGGGACATTTTGTACGGCTCGATGTATGACGTGATGGAAAAAAAGAGAAGTCTGACGTCACATAAGGAGGGAGAGGACTGACGTCACACAGGGAGGGAGAGGACTGACGTCACACAGGGCAGGTGTCAAGTGGCAAGTACGTACCTTTCAGTGCTTACCTAAAAGTGACTGCCTGAAGGTGAGGCGCAGCTCTCATGTCCCGCCTTCTGGCATTATGCTTATTCTCTCGCCATTCTATTTCCCTCTCTATTCATGTTGAATGCCAATCTCTGTTTATTACGACAGAGAGAGAGAGAGAGAGAGAGAGAGAGAGAGAAAGAGACTGAGAGAAGAAAATTGTGTCATAAACATTAGAAGAGAATGTGACTGAAGCAAGGGACGAAGACTTGTCCAATAGTCGGAGAAGAAGTCAATTCCCTGCCTGAATTGCTACAGTTATCTTCTCGCACCTGCGTTCGCTTGCTTTGACTTCGTTGTTGACCTTGAATGTCTAACCCTGTGGTCTACCTGCAGTCTTGCATGCCTCACGCAGCGGTTTACCTGCAGTCTGGCATGTCTCAATCAACGGTCTACCTGCAGTCTTGCATGTCTCACGCAGCGGTCTACCTGCAGGCTTGCATGTCTCACGCAGCGGTCTACCTGCAGGCTTGCATGTCTCACGCAGCGGTCTACCTGCAGTCTTGCTTGTCTCACGCAGCGGTCTACCTGCAGTCTGGCATGTCTCACTCAGCGGTCTACCTGCAGTCTTGCATGTCTCACGCAGCGGTCTACCTGCAGGCTTGCTTGTCTCACGCAGCGGTCTACCTGCAGTCTTGCATGTCTCACGCAGCGGTCTACCTGCAGGCTTGCATGTCTCACTCAGCGGTCTACCTGCAGGCTTGCATGTCTCAATCAGGGCTCTAACACGCAGTCTTATTGAGGTTGTGAATGTTTTTGCACTGCTTCTTGCTACGAGTACCAAAGCCTAGGACCCATAGGTTTCTTATGTTAATTTAAAAACATGGACTCGACCCCTCGGGTTCTAACGTTAAGTTACAGACACGAACACGCACTGCAGGTTCTTTCACAAGACACGTTTAAGACTTCTCGAGCGAAAAGTCATTCGTGAACAATTAAACTACGAGCCCCTGATCTCCTAATATACGCCGCTGACAATGGCTTATTCTTCTGTCATCTCATCGGGACTTTTATGACTGAAGAAGATTAAGTTATGGACGATTATGTTCATAATGATTAAAACTCGAATTTTCTAAGCTTGTTTTTTTCCACCCGAGAATCATAAAATCTCTTTTAATCGACGTTAGACAATGTTAATGTGTTTTAAAAACAAAATTACTTGTCCTTTTCAGAGACATTGTTTAAGGCTGTCTTTGCTACAGAGACGCTTGCTCCACCAGCTGATAAATAAAGACATGTAAGCACCCGAGCTGAGCTTCAGAGCTTGAGCAAGACAGGAACATCATTAATCAAAGCCGAGCCAGCGGCCAACCTCTAAGACCCGCACACTCGAACCCTTAGCAAGCGATTGTGCTGTCCTGTCCGTAGTTACGACGGCCTTCCTGTCTCTGGCATCTGTCGTAGACGGTTCTATCATCCATATGCTGTCCTGCCCGTAGCTACCGTCCTGCCAGAGAGCTTCTCGTCTATGTTATCTATCGGAGACGGTTCTATCGCGATGATATTCGTCATATGTCAAGGAAGTTTCTGCTCTTCTCCCCCGTCTCTGTCTCAATCTTGTCTGTTGGCGTCATAATATAGCCCGAGTTCTATTTTGCGGGGCTTCTGCTTCTTTGTTGCTTCTGCTTCTTTGTGTTGCCTCTGCTTCCATGTGTTGTCTGTGCTTCGATGTGTTGCTTTTGCTTCTATGTGTTGCCTCTGCTTCTATGTGCCGCCTCTGCGCTTTGCACAAATCAAAAAGAAGGATGAATTAAATATAATTACAATGTTTGGAGCAACACATTCCTGCTAGTAATAATTTGATCGTTTTACGATAAAATAATTGTTGACAAACCGTAATAAATAAAGCAAATTCCGGGTGACTAAACTCATTATGTTACTCACAGTTAAGTTTACTCACGCAATAATGATTAATGATCCCTTTAATCTACAGATTAACGGCACTTTCATCCACAGATTAACGGCACTATCATCTTAGGGAACACCTACTCAGCCTTCAACTGACTAACGACCCAGCCTCCAACTAACGACCCAGCCTTTCGTTCCAAGCGAGCTGCATTATCTGCAATGTTGTAACTCAGTATAGAGTCGCCTACATTCCTCTAGTGTATTATTCATGCATCAGTTCCTCATTACGCTCTGATGCCCAACTTCATACATTCTTTAGCAACATCTTTAAGAAAGTTTTGTGATGATTACAAACTTAAATTCACGTATTCACGAATTAAAAAAAAAATATTGCTTATGTGAACTGCAGTCGATTCTAAACAATTCTTTAACAATCATAAAATTCCAAAGTTCGCTGAAACATTTTTTATGAATAGTTTATATAGTTTATATTAGTTTTTTATATTGTATTAATAAACAATTCTCAATATGCATGGCCTACTTTCCACGACAAAAAGCTGAGAAAAGCTTACCCAGAACTCCCCCATCGTGTACATCAGGGAGGCTGCATAAGCAATTGTATTTTGATAGTGATATGTGAGAGTAAATGATAGTTATTACGATTCTTACTTTATTAAGACTCGTATATATACTCTTGCGAGATGGGAGGGATGCTGCATCACTAGGGGGGAGGAGGGAGGAGCGAGGTGTTGCAAGACAAGCGTAGGGAGGCCAGTGCTGCAACACTAGTGTGGGGAGCTTAGTGCTGCAATATGGCTGCAGAGAACTCTGTGCTGCAACACTAGTGTGGGGAGCTTAGTGCTGCAATATGGCTGCAGAGAACTCTGTGCTGCAACACTAGTGTGGGGAGCTTAGTGCTGCAATATGGCTGCAGAGAACTCTGTGCTGCAACACTAGTGTGGGGAACTAGGTGCTGCAACATGGTTGCAGAGAGCTCGGTGTTGCGTTACTAGGAGAGGAACACGCTGCTGCATCACACGTTGTAGCACTAAACACTTTATATTAAAATATTACAACATATCTAACATAGAACACACACGACAACAAGCAGAGAATATCCATTATATATTTAGTAGCATGTAGAAACGACGATTGTTACCCTGGCAAACACTTCATCATGGTCGACCTTCTCCACTAGACAAGGGAAAATATTATAACTTCAAGTTACGATCCAAACCGACTATTATCGAACTTGGTACTGCTCGGATTGGTGGTCAGAAATCACGTCTATTGGAACTTGAATGCTTACAAAACTTAGACTCTATGATAATCAACCGAAACGTGAAAGCGTTGGTTCCACCTTGAAAACTTCCTGGAAGTTTTAAGTTAATTTTTTGCAAGCTTGATGATTATTCTTAATGCTTTTATCTTTTGTACAGCTGGATCCCGTGATCACTCATCGACGTCATCTTCTTAATGGGGCTGTGTAGAATCTTAGGATAGTCTTGAATGCTAGATCATTCCTATGTTGAGTCTCAGCTGGTTTGTGAATATCTGTGTATTAGTTTCTCTCTTGTATATATATGTTGTCCTTCAACATATACAAGAGGTTCAACAACATGTATTCTTGAATATATATATGTTGTGACTTCTTGCATTGCTATTACGTACTCCTACTTTTTACCTGTTAAAAAAGTGCAATTCTTTTTAAATTGGCTGTTTTTCTCCTCTTATTGGTTGTATGATTCACTTTTTAACCTGTTTCATTGATTTGTTGTTTAGACCATAATAGCATTCATCTAAGATTTCTCTGACTTGCCTCAGCCGTCATTACAACTAAATAATCACCACGAACTGATGCACAGTCGTCACACTGGCCTTTATTGACATTTCAGTTTGATGCTCTCAGTGTCCCTCCTGCTCTGTGTGTAGACTAGGTTTAGCCTTTGCAGTTAGTCTAGTCTTCTTCTCCTTCCTTATCAGACATATTTCACGAGGATGTTCCTTTTTTGTTATCTCTACGAGCCTTGTTCTCCGTGTCTCTTCACTCCTCTTGCATACATTGGTTCTCAGTCAAGTTGTCTATGACTGAAGTCTTCCATTACTAGCAGCTTCGCTATCAATCTGAGGGCGGTTTCAGCCACACCTTGGATGATATTTAAGCAAGCTGCTTTTATTCTCTTATTCTTGTCTGTGTCTTCTCTGGTTTTGCTGTTAGTCGTAAATCCCACCCACAACCCCTTTGTGTGTGTGTGTGTGTGTGTGTGTGTGTGTGTGTGTGTGTGTGTGTGTGTGTGTGTGTGTGTGTGTGTGATGCGTGCACATGACCATTACTATAATAATGACAAATTATTAAGTCAGCCAAACCCAGACGCAGGGAAAAAAAACAAGAATAACAATAAATCTTGGGCGAAAGGGAAAATCATCGTAAGAGAGAAATAGCGAAAGGTTGAAATTAGAGAGCAGACAAAAACCTAGAACAGGTGTCCAGCCGTCGACAGCAGCGAGCTGTGGAGAAAATTATGAGACCAAGAATATTAGCATAGTGATTACATATAGACTCTCCTGAAGACAGCTTGAGCTCAGCGTGGGCCACAAACACTCGGACAAAAATAGAAGCTACTGGGAGATACTAAGCAGGAGACAGCTTGAGATATACAAGAGATATACACACTGGATTTAAAGCAAATGGAATACAATGAGAAAGCAGCATGTTGTAGCTCCACCTGCTGCTTTCTCAGCAGGACCTCAGCATTAGGTGCTAGCCGGTGGCTGAGTGGACAGAACACTGGACGAGTGATCCTGTAGTCCCGGGTTCGATCCCGGGCGTCGGCGAGAAACAGTGGGCAGAGTTTCTTTCACCCTAATGCTCCCTGTTACCTAGCAGTAAATAGGTACCTGGGAGTTAGTCAGCTGTCACGGGCTACTTCCTGGGGTTGGAGGCCTGGTCGAGGACCGGGCCGCGGGGACACTAAGCCCCGAAATCATTTCAAGATAACCTCAAGATATTACTCTGATGAAAAAACACTCTGTGATAGCAAGAGATAAATAAGAATTACAGCAGATACGGACATAGCAAAATATAGCGTCAGGCCCAAAAAGAGAGCAGGATGCTGCATGAAACACTCGGTATACAAGCAGATAGACAGTCTTGAAGTGACCTCAGGGGATATCCACGCGGAAGACACAGGCAACAACAATCCTGTGATTTATGGAGCTCGGGTTTCGTTTCGAGAGTTCAGGAGGTGACGGTGAGCATGTTTCTCAATGATCCGATTAGCCTCACTTTCCTACTCGCTTGTAAATGAGGAAGTGTAGGATACTGAATGCAAGTATCCAGCTGCTTTGGATTAGAACATCCAGTGAGGCGGAGAGACCCACTGTGTGGTCATGGATGTAAGAAAAATATTACCTATGCTCAAGGACTCCAGCAAATCAGTTTATTGTTTTGCTTAAAGACTTCCTTATATCCGGCTATTCCATGGATGTCTTGCAAATTTCTTTATATATTACTCATAGGATCTCAAGAGGTAAAAAGCCTAAGAGTGATGTCACGGGGCTAGGTAAACGTCTTTTAAGTTAGCGAAACACTTTAATGAAGACAAAAGTCTCAAGTTATGAACCGTCACTGAAGGAATATCATCATTTTACCACATTATTAAACTGCAAGAAAAGTAAAGCAAACAGGTGCGGCTCCAGGTCTACAAAGAAAGTAAAATTATCTTCTTGAAAGATTTCCAAGTCCATAACTTCCCGTCTGACTCACTGTCACACACCCACCTGTCACATACCACTGCAGTTAAGACGCTTACAAAAGCTGATATTACAAATGTGTGTCAACATTCAAGCGTCTTTTCATGGCAGTCATTAATTGCGTAAGCATTAGTTTCTACTGAGTGGAGTACGTGTTGTTACGACTCCACAGTCTATCATAGCATTATTCAGCCTTCTTGGAGGCCATACTCACCCACAACCAGTATGGCGGACTGCCAGTGAGTCATACCCACCCAATTTTCTCCAGCAGGCAGTTAATACCAATTGCTCTAGACAAAGAATTTATTATCAACTTCTCATCTAGCAAAAGACCGACGCATGATAGAAATCACTTCTTCAGTCCAAATTAAGTCTATTTATGTCATTAGATTTCTATGTTTCATACGTTTTTACGATGCCAGAGTGCGTGTGTGTAGCTCACTGCTCCGTACCGTTGGTTTCACTGTGGGGTTATCTCTGTGTTTTTCATTGTTTTCTTCTTGGACAGGACTGTATTTATCGGCTGTCTACAAGGATTCTCGGGTGAGGATGTCCATCACGCTTTGTGTTGACTTTCATACTCACCCACGTGTCTGTTCGACGTAATAGAGGAGTACCGTATCACCTAATCAAAGATGTAAATAACTGGATGAAAGACTGATATGGAAGTCGGGATTGTTTTACCCTGCGTCAGACAGTTGCATTTCTGTTGCAGCGATTAATGGGCGATACTGTCGATGACTCGATTTCTCGTCGTTTCTGAAATCAACAAGTCATCTCGAGGCCTGCTGGAGCAACATAGATCATTACCAACGTACTGAATTCTCTATGCATGTCCACTAGTCAAATGAGTACTGAACAAGTTGTCGTACTAAAATTGGTTGAACAAAGTCAGTCATTAGTGCCAATCAAAGACCGTCAGACAGACATATCATAATGTTGATATTTATCTCGACAAAGGGATTCACACACTACAGAAGAAGACGTTTTGGATCTTCAGGTAACTCGGGAGCCGGTCGGCCGAGCGGACAGCATGCTGTACTTGTGATTCTGTGGTCCTGGGTTCGATCCCAGGCGCCGGCGAGAAACAATGGGCAGAGTTTCTTTCACCCTATGCCCCTGTTACCTAGCAGTAAAATAGGTACCTGGGTGTTAGTCAGCTGTCACGGGCTGCTTCCTGGGGGTGGAGGCCTGGTCGAGGACCGGGCCGCGGGGACACTAAAAAGCCCCGAAATCATCTCAAGATAACCTCAAGATTCCCTCCTGCCTCAGCTTACTATACCAGTTGCCTGTTGCCAGATGCGAACGAATGCGATACTTCCTACTGTACTGCTGACATATCAATAACGTGTATTGGACGAAGCTAAGTTAGTTATCTTGATTGACTCATCTATGTAATAACATCTACCTGTAATGGACAAATTATCGTGCATCATTTATCTTGGTGATGTTGTGTTTTAATATTTCATTTATCTGGTGAAGGTGAAATACATATCACAGAGTTCTCAGATAAGTGATGGAAGTGTTTTCTTGGATACACAATGAAATCACAGTAGCGTTATGTGTCTAAGAGAAATCATTTTGAGCAGGACGGTGGCATCGAACCAGCGTCCTGGCTCCAATGATTTTTCAGTTTCCATGGACATCTCTGGGTATTATTATTCTTTCAATCATCACCGATTCATTGCAGGAATAAGTGAGGATGGATTGCTTATTCGTGGCTAAAGAGATAGTGCATAAATTTACACAATGGATATTTACAGAATTTACACGTGTCAATGAATGAAGTATAAATTTATTTATACTGCAATTATTTTCATGAAGTTGAATTAGTTTAGCCCATGCTTTAATGATTGAGTAAATGTTGACATAGTGTGTCTCTTTCTCTGACAATGACACAGATAAGTATATGGCAACTATGCTGATTTTCAGAGTTTCAAAGAGACGCTAGCCAAGTGAGGCGCTTCTTAGCGAATATAACTTAAAATGCCTGTCTCTATGTTCGAGGGAATAAATTAATTTAAATGTTACTTTTATACTCGTGCTATGTTGGGAACCGATTATATATATATATATATATTAGTATATTTTGGTAGCAGTCTTTCCTGTAGACATATATTATTAAATATGACCGAAAAAGTAAGATTAATAATTCTAACACGAATTTTCTCAATCTTTCGTACATTACGCTTCACTGTTGGAGGTAAATCAAAAATCACTTCTCCAAAATTCATTTTTATTTCTAGTCTGACGCGACACGGGCGCGTTTCGTAAAACTTATTACATTTTCAAAGACTTCACAAATACACAACTGATTAGAACGTATCTCTGATTTTATATCTACATTTGAGTGAGGTGGGAAGGGTGATGTGGCATTAACACAAGACAGAACAGGAGGGGATATTAATAGGGTATTAAAAGTATCAACACAAGACAGAACAGAAACAATGGGTATTGAATAGAAGTGTTTGTAGAAAGCCTATTGGTCCATATTTCTTGATGCTTCTATATTGGAGCGGAGTCTTGAGGTGGGTAGAATATAGTTGTGCAATAATTGGCTGTTGATTGCTGGTGTTGACTTCTTGATGTGTAATGCCTCGCAAACGTCAAGCCGCCTGCTATCGCTGTATCTATCGATGATTTCTGTGATGTTTACTAGGATTTCTCTGGCGATGGTTTGGTTATGGGAAGAGATTATATGTTCCTTAATGGAGCCCTGTTGCTTATGCATCGTTAAACGCCTAGAAAGAGATGTTGTTGTCTTGCCTATATACTGGGTTTTTTGGAGCTTACAGTCCCCAAGTGGGCATTTGAAGGCATAGACGACATTAGTCTCTTTTAAAGCGTTCTGTTTTGTGTCTGGAGAGTTTCTCATGAGTAGGCTGGCCGTTTTTCTGGTTTTATAGTAAATCGTCAGTTGTATCCTCTGATTTTTGTCTGTAGGGATAACGTTTCTATTAACAATATCTTTCAGGACCCTTTCCTCCGTTTTATGAGCTGTGGAAAAGAAGTTCCTGTAAAATAGTCTAATAGGGGGTATAGGTGTTGTGTTAGTTGTCTCTTCAGAGGTTGCATGGCTTTTCACTTTCCTTCTTATGATGTCTTCGATGAAACCATTGGAGAAGCCGTTATTGACTAGGACCTGCCTTACCCTACAGAGTTCTTCGTCGACTTGCTTCCATTCTGAGCTGTGGCTGAGAGCACGGTCGACGTATGCATTAACAACACTCCTCTTGTACCTGTCAGGGCAGTCGCTGTTGGCATTTAGGCACATTCCTATGTTTGTTTCCTTAGTGTAGACTGCAGTTTGGAAACCTCCGCCCTTTTCCATGACTGTTACATCTAGAAAAGGCAGCTTCCCATCCTTTTCCGTCTCGTAAGTGAAACGCAGCACGGAACTCTGCTCAAATGCCTCCTTCAGCTTCTGCAGATGTCTGACATCAGGTACCTGTGTAAAAATGTCGTCAACATACCTGCAGTATATGGCCGGTTTCAAGTTCATGTCGACTAAGACTTTTTGCTCGATGGTACCCATGTAGAAGTTTGCAAACAGGACACCTAGGGGAGAACCCATGGCGACCCCATCTACTTGCTTATACATGTGCCCATCCGGGCTCAAGAAGGGTGCCTCTTTAGTACAAGCTTGGAGTAGTTTCCTCAGAATACTTTCTGGCATGTCAAGAGGAGTACAGGCTGGATCACGATACACTCTTCCAAAGGGTAACGAAGGACACTACAGCCGAATTAAAAGCAAAGGTCAACAAACTGATCGAAACTGTAAACGCCAAGAAATCCGGACTCCACCTGCCAAAGATCATTGGGGAATATAAACCTGGATATGCGTATGGAAATGTCAAGACGCACAAGCCTGGAAACCCACTTCGGCCAATCATTAGCCAGATACCCACACCCACGTACAGACTGGCAAAGCGACTCAACGGCCTGCTGACTCCTTATGTTCCTTGCGCCTTCAGCCTGAAGTCTCCAAAGGAATTTGTGGACTTACTGCGGGGCACACGGGCCACAGGGATAAGAGCCTCGTTGGACGTAGAATCGCTGTTTACCAACGTACCTGTGGACGAGACAATCGGAATGATAGCCGACAGAGTGTATCGTGATCCAGCCTGTACTCCGCTTGACATGCCAGAAAGTATTCTGAGGAAACTACTCCAAGCTTGTACTAAAGAGGCACCCTTCTTGAGCCCGGATGGACACATGTATAAGCAAGTAGATGGGGTCGCCATGGGTTCTCCCCTAGGTGTCCTGTTTGCAAACTTCTACATGGGTACCATCGAGCAAAAAGTCTTAGTCGACATGAACTTGAAACCGGCCATATACTGCAGGTATGTTGACGACATTTTTACACAGGTATCTGATGTCAGACATCTGCAGAAGCTGAAGGAGGCATTTGAGCAGAGTTCCGTGCTGCGTTTCACTTACGAGACGGAAAAGGATGGGAAGCTGCCTTTTCTAGATGTAACAGTCATGGAAAAGGGCGGAGGTTTCCACACTGCAGTCTACACTAAGGAAACAAACATAGGAATGTGCCTAAATGCCAACAGCGACTGCCCTGACAGGTACAAGAGGAGTGTTGTTAACGCATACGTCGACCGTGCTCTCAGCCACAGCTCAGAATGGAAGCAAGTCGACGAAGAACTCTGTAGGGTAAGGCAGGTCCTAGTCAATAACGGCTTCTCCAATGGTTTCATCGAAGACATCATAAGAAGGAAAGTGAAAAGCCATGCAACCTCTGAAGAGACAACTAACACAACACCTATACCCCCTATTAGACTATTTTACAGGAACTTCTTTCCCACAGCTCATAAAACGGAGGAAAGGGTCCTGAAAGATATTGTTAATAGAAACGTTATCCCTACAGACAAAAATCAGAGGATACAACTGACGATTTACTATAAAACCAGAAAAACGGCCAGCCTACTCATGAGAAACTCTCCAGACACAAAACAGAACGCTTTAAAAGAGACTAATGTCGTCTATGCCTTCAAATGCCCACTTGGGGACTGTAAGCTCCAAAAAACCCAGTATATAGGCAAGACAACAACATCTCTTTCTAGGCGTTTAACGATGCATAAGCAACAGGGCTCCATTAAGGAACATATAATCTCTTCCCATAACCAAACCATCGCCCGAGAAATCCTAGTAAACAACACAGAAATCATCGATAGATACAGCGATAGCAGGCGGCTTGACGTTTGCGAGGCACTACACATCAAGAAGTCAACACCAGCAATCAACAGCCAATTATTGCACAACTATATTCTACCCACCTCAAGACTCCGCTCCAATATAGAAGCATCAAGAAATATGGACCAATAGGCTTTCTACAAACACTTCTATTCAATACCCATTGTTTCTGTTCTGTCTTGTGTTGATACTTTTAATACCCTATTAATATCCCCCCCTGTTCTGTCTTGTGTTAATGCCACATCACCCTTCCCACCTCACTCAAATGTAGATATAAAATCAGAGATACGTTCTAATCAGTTGTGTATTTGTGAAGTCTTTGAAAATGTAATAAGTTTTACGAAACGCGCCCGTGTCGCGTCAGACTAGAAATAAAAATGAATTTTGGAGAAGTGATTTTTGATTTACTTCCAACAGTGAAGCGTAATGTACGAAAGATTGAGAAAATTCGTGTTAGAATTATTAATCTTACTTTTTCGGTCATATTTAATAATATATATATATATATATATATATATATATATATATATATATATATATATATATATATATATATATATATATATTAGTTGACATCAAGCTTATTTTTCTAGTAGAATATATATCCTAGATATAATAAATATACATTCAAAAGCAGCAGGCGAGTTACCAAGGAAAAGATATCTGCAATTCCCAGCAATAATTACTAAGGAGGCTGAAGCAAGACTGCATACTTAGCTATGATAAACATCTGTAAACGTCTTAAAGATGCCTCTTGTTTCTAAGCAAACGTTGTTCCTTAGTGATGAATAGAAGATGATTACGGTTGTTTCATCCAGTAGTGCCTCGTTACTGCTTCAGTAATGTGCAGTAAGTGACGATGATCACATAGTTCGTAACTGTATATTCGACCATCCTACGCTGCTCACTATGAAGCAAATATTTTTACATAATGTAAATCTAGCTTTAAGAAATATTGGTATAATATTAACTCAAAGAATTGAGTTCATACCCTGTCATGTCAGCTGTTACCAGGAGAGGATTTCAGTCTAGCATCTTACATTACTGGCCATTGACAGGCATTCTTGCCTTAATGAAATTTCACTATTTTTCTATATTCTGTTAGTAGTAGTATTAAACCTTCTACAGTTTAGTATATCACAGACGCAGAGCTCTTTAGCATTCTCAGCACTTACTGTAACACATGAGGTGTTTTTGTTTGTCTATGAGTCTCCCTGACCTCTGATCTATCGTCACCAGGTGGTCTCAGGTGGTTAGGTTCTACACTAAGAGTTACACAAGCATGTCATGTGAACAAGCTTTCTGCACGGACGCTTATGCAAGCCAGCTTCACTTACTGCTGCAGCTTGTACTTCACAAGGACGCCGCCTGCTGTCGCCTGTTTACAAGTTCTCAACAAGTATCTTTTTTTTAAGCCACTTGTTTGTATGTTGGATTATAACAACTCTAAAGAAAATCCTGTTTTCGCTATTGACTAATTCCTCTATTAAATATATATTTCCTACGAGGTTTAATTCATGGCCATTGCCGTGACGTCTATAAATATTAACATATCTTGCAACAATTATTAAATACTTGCTTAAGTGTTGCAACAATCATTAGCAAACTGCATCTCAGCACGAGTATATATTGCATATTTTAGATATACTGATGCAAGAAAATAAAAATTCATTAATGCCAATAAACAGCCTCTATTCAAGAGTATCAGTATCTATACTATTTCATTATGCAGATAACCTCTCTTTTCATCTGTAGCATCAGTATTTCTTAGATTCATTTGTACAGCAACATATCACCTCAGATTCATCTTCAATATCTACTCTATCTCAACACCATCTTCTCATCTCTTACGGCCCTCACGAAAATCTTATCTTGTACTATTCTACACATCAACTAACCCCTACGTCATCCACTACTCCAGCATATTTTGATATCAATGTACTCAGCATCAGATGCACAGCATCTCAGAAGCGTCAAAGCAACTACAATAGCAACTCCTGAGCTCGATATCACCTACTATAGTATTCCCTGATCTCGATAGTATCTAATTTGTCTTCGAATCATTTCTTCAAAAGTTTAGGTGAGAGGTTGAGACCAGTCAGTAAGTGCGAGGATGGTCCTCTAAGATTCATCTTGAACATCTCATCCAGACTAAAGGAGATTGTGACTCGTCTCAAAGGTCACAAAGGTAGAAGGAAGAAATTTGTATAAATGTTCAAACACACTCAGTTCAACATTTAAACTGAGTTTGTTTGTGGTAGCATTAGAATAGTTGAGAAGTGGGCCCTCTGAGAACATGATTTGTCCCAAATATTCTCGGAATATTTTTTCAGGAATAAAATATTCCATAAAATATTGTAGTTTTAGTTATTCATACAAAATATTGTAGTGCTAGTTCTTAAAATAAAACTACAATTCTTTCAAAAAAAGACTTGTAGTTTTAGGTCAAGTTCTGAATGAAACGAATCTATTGAAATAATAATAACTAGAGCATGTCATAATAACAACATCTTACAATATTTTTTAGATCGAACGTGAGGTTGTATTCAACACTATATACTTCATAATTTTTTTTCTCAAAATTTACCCATAAATTTTTTTGGTCAATGCCAATAAAACTAGACTGTTAGCATGTCATAAGCCATTAGCTTAGCATGTCATAAGCCATTTGCTTATTAGCATACTGTTAATGGAGCAACTAGTTCAATTTTTCTTTATTATGCACCCCATACCTATCCCGTGGAACAAACATCTCTGTAAAGTCTTAATTCTTTTTAACAGTCGAACAAGATAAACAGCAAATCATAAAGGGGTAAAAACAGGCTCTAATTTAACGCCATTTTCTAGTGAGAAGTTTCAGGAAAAGAATTATTTTATGCCACATCTACTTTGCACACCTAGTGAAGAAGTTATTGATATATGTAAGGCTCCGACCGGCTTAGGGAGCCGGTCGGCCGAACGGACAACACACTGGATTTGTGATCCTGTGGTCCTGGGTTCGATCCCAGGCGCCGGCGAGAAACAATGGGCAGAGTTTCATTCACCCTATGCCCCTGTTACTTACCAGTAAAATAGGTACCTGGGTGTTAGTCAGCTGTCACGGGCTGCTTCCTGGGGGGGGAGGCCTGGTCGAGGACCGGGCCGCGGGGACACTAAAGCCCCAAAATCATCTCAAGATAACCTCCATATATGGCAGAACATCTTTGTCAGACGGCCTTGAAACATCAATAAGTAGAGCGCAGAGCTTTTTTTTATTTATTTTATTTTTTTTTATTTTTTTTTTATTATTTTCTACCACAGACGTGGCCACACATTTACAGTGCTAACCAGCATATATACATTTTCTTCTGTCCTCCATGGACAGGGTTAGAGAAGTGTTAAACATATAGTTCAAGGGTTTATGAGCTGCCATATGAGTTGTGATGTTGAAGTTTCCTCCATCAACAAACTGCACACGATTTTTATTTTGCAAATTTCCATTGGTGGTGGTAGTAGCAGTTGCAGCAGTAGGTGTTGATGTTGCAACAATAACAGTACTTGTGTTAGCAATTGCAGAAGTAATAATAGTAGCACTACTCTTATCACCAATAGCCTGACTGATGGGCGTGACAGATTAACCTTGTTTAATGTTTATATCACTTCAACATTATTCCTTAATGTTTTCAGTGTTTATTTAAATTTTACATCAGTTTCTCCATAACTCATAAAGATCTTTGAGTCTTTAAATATCTGTTAAATTTATTACATATGTTTAGAACTTGTTTGGCAGGTATTGAATGTACGTTCATTAAATCCGTTTCATTGATGAGGTATGCATTCCACTTAACAAATGAAAAGTACTTCAACTTTCCATCTGTGCCAGTCTCTCTCTCTCTCTCTCTCTCTCTCTCTCTCTCTCTCTCTCTCTCTCTCTCTCTCTCTCTCTCTCTCTCTCTCTCTCTCTCTCTCTCTCATACCCACAATCATTTAAGAGCCATTATATCTTAACATCCTTTAATTCACGCTGTTCTCTCTCCCTCCACCTGCCGTGTCAATCATATCTAATAATAATAGGTACCTCTGCCTTGCCTCCACTTAAACTCGTCTGATGTTGACGATCAGAATTGATGATCTAGCCGAGTTCCCCATTCCGGTCCATTTGTCTGATTGACACTTGTATTGCCTCTAAGGCCGTATGTTTAACTGATCTGATGGGACAGTTGGGTCTGTTGCAGATACCGGTATTCCCGTTGGTGCTTCAGTTAACGCTGCCGTTACTGCTGCATTTGCCATTGCTGCGAATGCTGGTGCTGCCTCGGTTACTGTTGATCCTTCAGCTGCGTATTCTCTTTGCTACTTATTATTTTTGGTACTGCCATTAGTGAAGCTTTTTGTTGCTGCAGATGTTACTGCTTCTGTTACTGCTGCTGCTGTTGTTGTTGCTACTTCTGTTGCTACTTCGGCAGATGCCTCGGTTGCTACTTTTGTTGCTACCTGAACAAAGGCTTCTTTTACTGTTATTTCTCCTTCTACACATGCTTCTGTTGCTAGTTGTTGCTACCGCTGCAGCTGCTTTTGTTACTGCTGCAAATAAAAGGAAAGAAGGAAGGAATGAACGCTAAGGAAAAGAGAAAGAATGAATGAGAAAGAGGATAAGGAGAGGGAGGAAAAGGATGGGTAATTGAGAACAAAGAGAATTAAAATAAGA
Source organism: Procambarus clarkii (assembly GCF_040958095.1). NCBI lineage: Eukaryota > Metazoa > Arthropoda > Malacostraca > Decapoda > Cambaridae > Procambarus > Procambarus clarkii. The sequence continues at coordinate 11,852,108 of NC_091177.1, forward strand.
TAGATTAATAGCAAGTCTAAAGAGAGATGAAAGAAGGAAAGAGAATGAGGAAAGATAGGCGAAAGAAAAAAGAATTGTTAGTATATACAGAAATGAAACAACAACTTAAGCTAACAAGTTAAAGAAAAGAAAGAAGATAAAAAAAACAATTAAAGGCAGTGAAGAATGTAAAATAGATTCCTTTGAAAACTGAGGAGTTCAGTTGAAAATCTGAAGTTCGGCATTAAACGCAGATTTCTGTATTATTTCGTTAGGGAATTGTTTAAGACTTGCTGACTAAATGTATCTGTTGCACCTCATGGAATCTGATTAAGGGTTCCCATGGAAGCGAGGCAATGTATGTGATAGATATCTGTGATTGTTTTTTTTAAGTTAGGGAGCTCATCTATTTGGAGTAAAAGATCATTTAGGGTACACGTTCAGTCAAGGGGACACGATCATTTAGGTTTCATGATTAGTTAGGATGTACGAGGAAGCTAGTTTTCCAGTTGATGCTGTCTTCTGTTGCGCAGTGTTGGTGGATATCAGTGTGAGGTAAGGGTATGAGTAAGGGTGAGTGTGCAATGGTGGTGGAGTGTGTGTGTGTGTGTGTGTGTGTGTGTGTGTGTGTGTGTGTGTGTGTGTGTGTGTGTGTGGGAATGAGGGGTGTGGGTGTATGGGTGTGATGTTGGAGGAATGAATGCGAGGGAACAACTAAATGTATAAGCGTTGGTGCGAGTTTGAAGAGTTCGAATGAGTATGATATATATATATATATATATATATATATATATATATATATATATATATATATATATATATATATATATATATATATATATATGTCGTACCTAGTAGCCAGAACGCACTTCTCAGCCTACTATGCAAGGCCCGATTTGCCTAATAAGCCAAGTTTTCTTGAATTAATTGTTTTTCGACTACCTAACCTACCTAACCTAACCGAACCTAACTTTTTCGGCAACCTAACCTAACCTAACCTATAAAGATAGGTTAGGTTAGGTTAGGTAGGGCTGGTTAGGTTCGGTCATATATCTACGTTAATTTTAACTCCAATAAAAAAATTGACCTCATACATAATTAAATGGGTAGCTTTATCATTTCGTAAGAAAAAAAATAGAGAAAATATATTAATTCAGGAAAACTTGGCTTATTAGGCAAATCGGGCCTTGCATAGTAGGCTGAGAAGTGCGTTCTGGCTACTAGGTACGACATATATATATATATATATATATATTTCATTTTCCTCCGTGGTCTGACATTGTCATATATATAAATATATATATATATATATATATATATATATATATATATATATATATATGCAAACAAGCCTGAATGGTCCCCAGGACTATATACAACTGAAAACTCACACCCCAGAAGTGACTCGAACCCATACTCCCACAACTGGTATGTACAGGGACGCCTTAATCCGCTTGACCATCACGACCGGACAAAAGGAAGTGATAGCCGAGGCTATATGAACCACTTCCCCGCCGGCACTCGGATGGTAATCTTGGGCATAGCATTTTATCAAATCACCTCATTCTTTGGGGCACACGTGAGGAACACAAATGCAAACAAGCCTGAATGGTCCCCAGGACTATATACAACTGAAAACTCACACCCCAGAAGTGACTCGAACCCATACTCCCACAACTGGTATGTACAGGGACGCCTTAATCCGCTTGACCATCACGACCGGACAAAAGGAAGTGATAGCCGAGGCTATATGAACCACTTCCCCGCCGGCACTCGGATGGTAATCTTGGGCATAGCATTTTATCAAATCACCTCATTCTTTGGGGCACACGTGAGGAACACAAATGCAAACAAGCCTGAATGGTCCCCAGGACTATATACAACTGAAAACTCACACCCCAGAAGTGACTCGAACCCATACTCCCACAACTGGTATGTACAGGGACGCCTTAATCCGCTTGACCATCACGACCGGACAAAAGGAAGTGATAGCCGAGGCTATATGAACCACTTCCCCGCCGGCACTCGGATGGTAATCTTGGGCATAGCATTTTATCAAATCACCTCATTCTTTGGGGCACACGTGAGGAACACAAATGCAAACAAGCCTGAATGGTCCCCAGGACTATATACAACTGAAAACTCACACCCCAGAAGTGACTCGAACCCATACTCCCACAACTGGTATGTACAGGGACGCCTTAATCCGCTTGACCATCACGACCGGACAAAAGGAAGTGATAGCCGAGGCTATATGAACCACTTCCCCGCCGGCACTCGGATGGTAATCTTGGGCATAGCATTTTATCAAATCACCTCATTCTTTGGGGCACACGTGAGGAACACAAATGCAAACAAATTATTAAGGCGTCCCTGTACATACCAGTTGTGGGAGTATGGGTTCGAGTCACTTCTGGGGTGTGAGTTTTCAGTTGTATATAGTCCTGGGGACCATTCAGGCTTGTTTGCATTTGTGTTCCTCACGTGTGCCCCAAAGAATGAGGTGATTTGATAAAATGCTATGCCCAAGATTACCATCCGAGTGCCGGCAGGGAAGTGGTTCATATAGCCTCGGCTATCACTTCCTTTTGTCCGGTCGTGATGGTCAAGCGGATTAAGGCGTCCCTGTACATACCAGTTGTGGGAGTATGGGTTCGAGTCACTTCTGGGGTGTGAGTTTTCAGTTGTATATAGTCCTGGGGACCATTCAGGCTTGTTTGCATTTGTGTTCCTCACGTGTGCCCCAAAGAATGAGGTGATTTGATAAAATGCTATGCCCAAGATTACCATCCGAGTGCCGGCGGGGAAGTGGTTCATATAGCCTCGGCTATCACTTCCTTTTGTCCGGTCGTGATGGTCAAGCGGATTAAGGCGTCCCTGTACATACCAGTTGTGGGAGTATGGGTTCGAGTCACTTCTGGGGTGTGAGTTTTCAGTTGTATATAGTCCTGGGGACCATTCAGGCTTGTTTGCATTTGTGTTCCTCACGTGTGCCCCAAAGAATGAGGTGATTTGATAAAATGCTATGCCCAAGATTACCATCCGAGTGCCGGCGGGGAAGTGGTTCATATAGCCTCGGCTATCACTTCCTTTTGTCCGGTCGTGATGGTCAAGCGGATTAAGGCGTCCCTGTACATACCAGTTGTGGGAGTATGGGTTCGAGTCACTTCTGGGGTGTGAGTTTTCAGTTGTATATAGTCCTGGGGACCATTCAGGCTTGTTTGCATTTGTGTTCCTCACGTGTGCCCCAAAGAATGAGGTGATTTGATAAAATGCTATGCCCAAGATTACCATCCGAGTGCCGGCGGGGAAGTGGTTCATATAGCCTCGGCTATCACTTCCTTTTGTCCGGTCGTGATGGTCAAGCGGATTAAGGCGTCCCTGTACATACCAGTTGTGGGAGTATGGGTTCGAGTCACTTCTGGGGTGTGAGTTTTCAGTTGTATATAGTCCTGGGGACCATTCAGGCTTGTTTGCATTTGTGTTCCTCACGTGTGCCCCAAAGAATGAGGTGATTTGATAAAATGCTATGCCCAAGATTACCATCCGAGTGCCGGCGGGGAAGTGGTTCATATAGCCTCGGCTATCACTTCCTTTTGTCCGGTCGTGATGGTCAAGCGGATTAAGGCGTCCCTGTACATACCAGTTGTGGGAGTATGGGTTCGAGTCACTTCTGGGGTGTGAGTTTTCAGTTGTATATAGTCCTGGGGACCATTCAGGCTTGTTTGCATTTGTGTTCCTCACGTGTGCCCCAAAGAATGAGGTGATTTGATAAAATGCTATGCCCAAGATTACTATCCGAGTGCCGGCGGGGAAGTGGTTCATATAGCCTCGGCTATCACTTCCTTTTGTCCGGTCGTGATGGTCAAGCGGATTAAGGCGTCCCTGTACATACCAGTTGTGGGAGTATGGGTTCGAGTCACTTCTGGGGTGTGAGTTTTCAGTTGTATATAGTCCTGGGGACCATTCAGGCTTGTTTGCATTTGTGTTCCTCACGTGTGCCCCAAAGAATGAGGTGATTTGATAAAATGCTATGCCCAAGATTACCATCCGAGTGCCGGCGGGGAAGTGGTTCATATAGCCTCGGCTATCACTTCCTTTTGTCCGGTCGTGATGGTCAAGCGGATTAAGGCGTCCCTGTACATACCAGTTGTGGGAGTATGGGTTCGAGTCACTTCTGGGGTGTGAGTTTTCAGTTGTATATAGTCCTGGGGACCATTCAGGCTTGTTTGCATTTGTGTTCCTCACGTGTGCCCCAAAGAATGAGGTGATTTGATAAAATGCTATGCCCAAGATTACCATCCGAGTGCCGGCGGGGAAGTGGTTCATATAGCCTCGGCTATCACTTCCTTTTGTCCGGTCGTGATGGTCAAGCGGATTAAGGCGTCCCTGTACATACCAGTTGTGGGAGTATGGGTTCGAGTCACTTCTGGGGTGTGAGTTTTCAGTTATATATATATATATATATATATATCCACTTCATCAAGGATAATCACCTTTGGTTCAATCAATAAACAACCAATATTTCTTTAACCACAACAAAATAATATGTATACAACGATTATATTTTCCATATCACGAGATAACAAATTTAATGCACAAATGTGGGTAAATGTTATGATTCAAGAATTATTGAGACTGCGGCGACTGTCCACAAATTACTTCACCTCTCGTACTCTGTTATATTGCTTGTTTGATATTACTGCTTCCAGGATTGCATTAACTCTAAAGGTGTGTGTGTGTGTGTGTGCCATTAGCGAAAGGCTCCCAGGATTGCTTCCATTACCCGGAGTGACGAGGCAAGTCATGTTATAAGGCATGAAAGTAATCACTTTTTTTCAACGCAAATGTCCGAATGTAATCATCTAGGCAATGCAGGTGTCCGAAAGTAATCAGTTGGTTTGGTTGTCAGTATATTTGTCTTTCTGTACCTGTTTATCGCTTTTTGGGTGTCTGCCTATCTGTCTATCTACCCCTTTCTCTCTCTCAAAAAAAGAATCTTGTTGATGATAAAGTAATAAACTAGGTCATGCTTATGAAATAATCTTTCAATCTTTTTAGAGATTAAAATACATGCAAAAATGGCTAGAGCTTGACAAATGAAGAAATATTTTCTAAAATAAATTTGTAATAATATGTCCAAAAAGATAAAATTAAATCGGTATTAAAGGAAAAAATATTTCTCTCCGACAACAGTGATGTTAACTGATGTAAAAAGGAACTTTTGTTTTCAATTTAATTCCTGACCTTCTCTCTCCCAATTCAAAAATTAACTTTCTTTATTATCTTCCATATTAACATATAACAATTCTTTCTCATTTTCCATTTTTACATTTACAACATTTCAACCTCCGCACCTCTTCCCTCTCTATTTCTTTCTATGTCTCTTTCTATGTACCACTCTATTTGTGTGTATTGCTCTCTCCCTCTGTCTCTCTCTCTCTCTCTCTCTCTCCTCCACAATACCGCCCCAGTCCGCCTCTGGTCGAGTCTCTACTCTAAAGATTATGTTCTAAGATCTTACTGATTACAGAGTCGTGTTTTCACCTCGACCTCGAAGTCATCAGCCAGATAACATTTTTCTCCCTATGGCTGACCTCCTGGATTCCTCACACGTGTCTTATCTAAATCTCCATCCCATTTATCTCCAGCTGAGACTAACTACTTGCTGTTATCATCTTTCCACGCTCCTCTAATTATTGTAGCCTTTATTTGTATATTGGTGCTGCTGGGTCACTATTGTTTCTTAGAGATAACTTTATGATTTATGGAGAAAGGACTTTTGTTTTTACTGTATATATATATATATATATATATATATATATATATATATATATATATATATATATATATATATATATATATATATATATATATATATATATATATATATTACTCTCTGTACCTATTTTCAGTTTCACCTTACGTCTTTTTATACCGAAAATATGAAAGTTTCTGAAAACAGCGATGGGTAACATATTACCCAACCCCCCTGCAGTTTTCAAAATATCGTAAATGTCGGAAATTTGACTCTTGAGCAAGATTTTTGAGGCGAATTCTGACTCTCTGCACCTATTTTCATTTTAAAATTACGAATTTTATACTGAAAATATACGAATTACTGAAAACTGCGAAGGGTCATATTTTGCCCAAACCCCCCTGCAGTTTACAAATTATTTGAAATGTCGGAAATTTGACTCCTGTGCATGATTTTTGAGCTGAATTCTGACTCTCTGCACCTATTTTCATTTTAAAATTACGAATTTTTATACCGAAAAACTGCCACTTCCTGAAAACGGCAATGGGTTATATTTTGCCAAACCCCCCCCTGCAGTTTTCAAAATGTCTGAAATGTCTGAAATTAGACTCCTGAGCGTGATTTTTGAGCCAAATTCTGACTCTCTGCACCTATTTTCATTTTAAAATTACGACTTTTTATCTCGAAAATATACAAATTACTGAAAACGGCGATGGGTCATATTTTGCCCAAACCCCCCTGCAGTTTTCAAAAAATCTGAAATGTCGGAAATTTGACTCCCGAGCAGGATTTTTGACCCGAATTCTGACTCTCTGCACCTATTTACATTTTCAAATTACGACTTTTTATACCGAAAATATGCAAAATACTAAAAACGGCGATAGGTCATATTTTGCCCAAACCCCCCTGCAGTTTTCAAAATGTCTGAAATATCGGAAATTTGACTCCTGAGCGTGATTTTTGAGCCAAATTCTGACTCTTTGCACCTCTTTTCCTTTTAAAATTACGACTTTTTGTATCGAAAATATACGAATTACTGAAAACAGCAATGGGTCATATTTTGCCCAAACCCCCTTACAGTTTTCAAAATATCTGCAATGTCGGAAATATGATTCCTGAGCGTGATTTTTGAGCCGAATTCTGACTCTCTGCACCTATTTTCATTTTCAAATTACGAATTTTTATACCGAAAATATGCCAATTACTTGAAACTGCGATGGGTCATATTTTGCCCAAACCCCCCTGCAGTTTTCAAAATATCTGAAATGTCAGAAATTTGACTCCTGAGCATGATTTTTAAGTCGAATTCTGACTCTCTGCACCTATTTTCATTTTCAAAATACGACTTTTCATACCGAAAATATGCCAATTACTGAAAACGGCGATGGGTCATATTTTGCCCAAACCCCCTGCAATTTTCAAAATGTCTGAAATGTCGGAAATTTGACTAATGAGCATGATTTTTAAGCCGAATTCTGACTCTCTGCACCTTTTTTCATTTTCAAATTACGACTTTTTATACCGAAAATCTGCGAATTACTGAAAACGGCGATGGGACATATTTTGCCCAAACCCCCCTGCAGTTTTCAAAATGTCTGAAATGTCCAAAATTTGACTCCTGAGCATTTTTTTTGAGCCGAATTCTCACTCTCTGCACCTATTTTCATTTTAAAATTACGAACTTTTATACCGAAAATATGCCAATTACTGAAAACGGCGATGGGTCATATTTTGCCCAAACCCCCCTGCAGTTTTCAAAACATCTGAAATGACGGAAATTTGACTCCTGAGCAGGATTTTTGAGGCGAATTCTGACTCTTTGCACCTATTTTGCTTTTCAAATTACGAATTTTTATACCGAAAATCTGCGAATTACTGAAAACGGCGAGGGGGTCATATTTTGCCCAAACCCCTCTGCAGTTTTCAAAATATTTGAAATGTCGGAAATTTGACTCCTGTGCATGATTTTTGAGCCGAATTCTGACTCTCTGCACCTATTTTCATTTTCAAATTACGACTTTTCATACCGAAAATATGCCAATTACTGAAAACAGCGATGGGTCATATTTTGCCCAAACCCCCCTGCAGTTTTCAAAATTTCTGAAATGTCGGAAATTTGACTCCTGAGCGTGATTTTTGAGCCGAATTCTGACTCTCTGCACCTATTTTCATTTTAAATTTACGTATTTTTATACCGAAATAATGCAAATTTCTGAAAACGGCGATGGGTCATATTTTGCCCAAACCCCCCTGCTGTTTTCAAAATGTCTGAAATGTCGGAAATTTGACTCCTGAGCGTGATTTTTGAGCCGAATTCTGACTCTATGCACCTATTTTCATTTTAAAATTACGACTTTTTATATTGAAAATATACGAATTACTGAAAACAGCGATGGGTCATGTTTTGCCCAAACCCCCCTGCAGTTTTCAAAATATCTGAAATGTCGGAAATTTGACACCTGAGAAGGATTTTTGAGGCAAATTCTGGCTCTCTGCATCTATTTTCACTTTCAAATTATGACTTTTTATACTGAAAATATACGAATTACTGAAAACAACGAAGGGTCATATTTTGCCCAAACCCCCCTGCAGTTTTCAAAATATTAGAAATGTCGGAAATTTGACTCCTGTGCATGATTTTTGAGCCGAATTCTGACTCTCTGCACCTATTTTCATTTTAAAATTACGACTTTTTATACCGAAAATATGCCAATCACCGAAAACGGCGATGGGTCATATTTTGCCCAACCCCCTCCCTGCAGTTTTCACAATGTCTGAAATGTCGGAAATTTGACTCCTGAGCGTGATTTTTGAGCCATATTCTGACTCTCTGCTTCTATTTTCATTTTAAAATTACAACTTTTTATATCGAAAATATGCAAATTTTTGAAAACGGCGATGGGTCATATTTTGCCCAAACCCCCACTGCAATTTTCAAAATATCTGAAATGTCGGAAATTTGACACCTGAGAAGGATTTTGAAGCAAATTCTGACTCTCTGCACTTATTTTCATTTTCAAATTACGACATTTAATACTGAAAATATACGAATTACTGAAAACGGCGAAGGGTCATATTTTGCCCAAACCCCTCTGCAGTTTTCAAAATATTTGAAATGTCAGAAATTTGACTCCTGTGCATGATGTTTGAGCCAAATTCTGACTCTCTGCACCTATTTTCATTTTCAAATTACGACTTTTTATACCGAAAATATGCCAATTACTGAAAACTGCGATGAGTCATATTTTGCCCAAACCTCCCTGCAGTTTTCAAAATATCTGAAATGTCGGAAATTTGACTCCTGAGCGTGATTTTTGAGCCGAATTCTGACTCTCTGCACCTATTTTCATTTTCAAATTACATCTTTTTATACCGAAAATATGCCAATTACTGAAAACGGCGATGGGTCATATTTTGCCCAAACCCCCCTGCAGTTCTCAAAATACCTGAAATGTCGGAAATTTGACTCCTGAGCGTGATTTTTAAGCCGAATTCTGACTCTCTGCACCTATTTTCATTTTCAAATGACGAATTTTTATACTGAAAATATGCGAATTACAGAAAACATTGAAGGGTCATATTTTGCCCAAACCCCCCTGCAGTTTTCAAAATATCTGAAATGTCGGAAATTTGTCTCCTGTGCGTGATTTTTGAGCCGAATTCTGAATCTCTGCACCTATTTACATTTTTAAGTTACGACTTTTTATATCGAAAATATGCATATTACTGAAAACGGAGATGGGTCATATTTTGCCCAAACCCCCCTGCAGTTTTCAAAATATCTTAAATGTCAGAAATTTGACTCCTGAGTGTGATTTTTGAGGCGAATTCTGACTCTCTGCACCTATTTTCATTTTCAAATTTCGACTTTTTATATCGAAAATATGCCAATTACTGAAAACGGCGATTGGTCATACTTTGATCAACCCCCCCCCCTTCCGCTGCTGTTCTAAAAATATCTGAAATGTCGGAAATTTGACTCGTGAGCGTGAATTTTGAGCCAAATTCTGTCTCTGCACCAATTTTCATTTTCATATTACGACTTTTATGCCGAAAATATGCCAATTACAACGAACAGCGATGGGTCGTATTTTGCACAAACCCTTTTGCAGTTTTCACAATATCTGAAATATGGCAAATCTGACGCCTGAGCAAGATTTTTCAGCCGAATTCTGACTCTTTGCACATATTTGGAGTTTGAAATTACGACTTTTTATACCGAGAAAATGCCAATTTGTGACAACGGCGATTTATCTCATTTCCCAAACCCCCCTGCAGTTTTCACAATACCGGAAATATCGTAAATCTGACTCATGAGCTTTATTTGTGAGTCAAATTCTGGCTCACTTCACACATTTGTGTCCCTCACCCTCTACTCTCAGCGGTGTCCCCCCTCCCTCTGTTCCCATCTGTGTATCTGCTTCCAGCTATGTCCACTCCCTCTGCTTTCAGCTGTGTCCACTCATTCCATTTATAACTTATTTAACATTCTGCCCTCGTCCACTGTATTTCTTTTACCTTGTTATTTGGTCTCCTGTGATTCCTCGCTTCCCAAGTGGTCGTTGTAATGCTCAATTACCCAAGTCTGTTCTGCTTCTGGTGTCAGCCTTGTGGCGAAACTCTGAAGTCTTTCAATTTAATTTTTTGTTGGTTCTTGGTGAGTTGTGAGTACCATGATCATACTCTCATAATGGAAGAGTGGCCTCTCGAACAAGTGTAGAATATTCTGAATACTCTAAGGTTTAGTTTGCTGGAGGCTCTCACATGTGTGTTAGCTTCATGTATGCCGCTGATGCTAGCCTGTTTATGTGTGTGTGTTTCCGCAGGTGAATTTAAGGGTGTTATGTATTTTCTCTCTCTTGGGGATTGTGATGTTGTTGGTCTTATCCTAACTTGCTTGCGTCGGCATTTGCTGTTGTACTCTTCTACAAGGGGGGGGGGCAAGCTTAGAGTGTGTGTGCATAAGTGTGTGCGTGGGTGTGTGTGCAGGCTAGAGTGCGTGGGCATGGGCGTGTGTGCTAGTGTGCGTATGTGCATGTGTGCTAGCGTGCGTATGTGCGTGCGTGCTAGTGTGTGTGTGTGTGTGTGCGTGTGTTCCAGCGTGCGTGAGAGTGTGAATGTGCGTGTGTATATATATGAGTATTTGTGTATTTGAGGGGGGGGGGTTGTTTTATCTACATACATCACGTCAATAATTTGTTATTCTGTATAATTTAAAATTTGCCGAGGACAATATCTTAGATTACTAAATAATTAGATCTACAGAGACTGTTAACACTATTGATATTTTGTCCTTTAAATGTAAGACAAGTTTTCCACATTGTTAAATATAAATTTATACATACTAGAGACAAAAATATAGAAATGCAAGCTGTTTTATCAACACCTTCGTGCTAATGACAGTGAATGAAAAAAATAGACCTGAAAGAGTTAGTAACTAGTGATCTCAATCAAAGAATATCGTGTACAGAGGCTGAAAAATATAGAGACCTATAAGAGAAAATGTCTTTCTGTCTGACCAGCTGGAGACCAGATGCTTTGGGTTAGCCTCAACCAAAATTTGCAGAGGGAATGGTCTGGAGTACGGGAGAGACATAGGCTGATCGGGTTAGAATAAAGTTAAATGTTTTGTGAACATTTATAGACTCCTCCAGGCGATTTTCATGGAGTCAAGTGTGAAATATACGGTGTGATTTCCATGGAGTTTATAATAATAGTAAGGACGTACTACCTGAGAGACCCATACAGCTCTTGCAGTGCTTCTTAATAATAATTTTTCTGAGAGAAGGAGAAGAGGGTGGAAAGCTTGGGGGGGGGGGAGGGGAACGAGGAAAGACGAGGGGAAGGAGCACAGAGATGAATTAGGGAGATTGGGTGAAGAGTGAGGAAGAGGGGAGTGAAAGGGTGGAAAAAGAGGGGAAGAATAGCAGGGGAAGTGAGAGGACGAAGATGAGGAGACCAAGGTGAAGGACAAAGGGGGTAGCCAAAGGGGATGGGTATTAGCGGTCAAGAGGGAAATAGGATGAAGAGTGAGGAAGAGGGGGCAAAGGGTGGAAAGAGAACCGAAGAGACCTGGGTGAATCTGGATACCCCTTCTATATATAAATGAAAGTGTCTGTTAGAAGTTGGAAGCAAAGGGAAAGGGCGTAGAGATAGGGATGATGCGAGAGAGGAAAAGGGAATGATGGGGAGAATGGGGAAAATATGGGTAGATGAGAGACAAGATGAAGAAAAAGAGGAGAGGGGGTAAAGAGATGGGGAAAAGGTCGAAGGGGGGGAGGAAAATGGGGAAGAAGGAGGGTGTAGGTAGACAAGAAAAAAAGAGGGGATAGAATGGGGAATGTGGGGGGAAGGGGGTTAAATACAGACTATCCCCTTGGTTACAATTCACCATGATGCTCAAACTGTTCAAATTGTTCAAGATAAATGCCTCTTCTACGACTCCTGAACCGTTAGTAACGAATACTGAACAATGAGGAGACACAAGCCTCACCAGTTATTCCTCCTCGGAGATTCCTCCTCGTTCGCGTGGCTCTATAACCGTCGTCGCCCTTTCGTGATATCATAGCTATGCTGAAAGCTATCTCTGGATTCTAGAATGTTCCAGTTAATTTGGAAAACAATAGGATAGCATACTCTAACTTTATTAGTCCTAACGAAAATGATACAGTATACACAGTGCTAAATGTGGGCTATGAGCGTGTATGATACAATCATACACGTTCGTAGCCATACAAATATACACAATCATGTAAAGAGATGTTAAGTGGATTGCTAATTAAGTTTGTCTGTCCGTATTACTGGGTGATTAATTACGTCACGTATTGACTGACCCCTAACCAGGACAGCGTGTTAAATAGCTGTCCTGGATTCAGCGGCATCAGTTTATCAGAAACACTGAAGTGACCTGCAGCGCAACCACCATTCTGGCAGAATATTTCAGCGGTAGTTCGAGTCTGTCGTTGTGCTGTTTAGATCACAGGTTACCCAAAAAAGGACTGAGAAAATTCACCCAAAAAATATGCTTGTTTACCCTATTTTTTCTTGGTTCGAAAACATTGTTAAAGCGTTTAAATGATTTAATTTACATGTGGTGTTTAATTATGAGAACACTGTTGCAAAATTATTAGCGAGAAACAGCTCTCTTAATGATAACTGTGTCCTTTACAAAATGCAATGAAGAGAGCGTGATGTATACTGTATTGAGAAAACATCCAAAATGTATTACTTTTGTACTTCTCAACTTTAAGATTCAGTAAGAAGCGGCCAGATGCATAATGCTCTGTATATTCATTTGTATGAAAATTATCAACTAATTGATTGTAAGGATTCGTCTTCGATCACCAATTGAAAGAACATGCTAAATAGAAGCAATATTGAACCTGGTTTAATACAAATTACTAAAACATAACATGAATTTAAGTAATGGCTTGTAAAACTTACATATATTTTCTGTCAATCTATTAAAATCGATTTCGGCAAGATAACTGTTCCCATTGGACATTAGTAGCTGCTATGCATGGAACACTGAACCTTCTGAAGTTTCCTCTATTCATATTTGTTTTTGTTCACGAACTCTCCTTAATGAAAACTATGTTTTTACACTTCACATGTAACTTTCCTATTCTTGTTATATATATATATATATATATATATATATATATATATATATATATATATAGAGAGAGAGAGAGAGAGAGAGAGAGAGAGAGAGAGAGAGAGAGAGAGAGAGAGAGAGAGAGAGAGAGAGAGAGAGAGAGAGAGAGAGAGAGAGAGAGAGTAGAAATAGGTAGAAATAGCCTAAGCTACTCTATCCCTTTGAGATGTATTTCTTGCTTATCTCAATAAACATACTTGAAATTGAACTTGATATATATATATATATATATATATATATATATATATATATATATATATATATATATATATATATATATATATATATATATATATATATATATATATACCATATTTTGTGTGTATACACATATTCCTTCACTTTAATTTTTTATTCACACACCGTTGCTTCATCTAATTAAAGTTAATTGTTTTCACTTGAGACTTAATCTGTTCTGTCTCGTTCGCTGCTACTTTGACATTTAATTATTCGGGCGATTATTATAATGGCGTGTTTAACACCTGTGAGGTCCTCCATGATCTAGGATATAATCACCACCTGGCACGATTATCATCGTTCCTGTGATGTGATTAGTCACTACCAGGCGGACGGTAACACGATTACTGGACATATAAAGAGCTACCTGTTTGAATATATCTGGAACATGAGAACGTTTAGAAAAACCAGGTAACGATGGGATAATTGTCGAGTGATTATATAGAGGTGTGACCAGAGGCATTATTTAAGCGTGAGTTATATGAATGAAAATTCTTACACTTGCAAGCCTTCGGGGGTGTTTTTTGGCCCTCAAGTTTTGTATATAATAGCCAGAATTGCACTACTTTTCTTAGTACGTTAGACCCGATTTGCTTAACAGGTAGTATAGTGCCTGTTACTACTATCATAAATTTGAAAATAATTCAATATCCTCACCAATATATTTAAATAGACTTAACAAAATATTGTTCAGCTTTCACGTCACCTAGGGATTTTTTTTCTTCTTCTTCTTTGGGTACGTTTCTGCATGAATGATTTCACTGTGAAGGATTTCACTGGCTGGGGCCCTAAGCTAACTGATTGGTGAATGTCTCATGCCTTCTTGACATTTGAGAACCTAGACCAGCTGTTGGTGAAATAGCGAGATTCGAAAAGGAGCCTCTTTGCTATCTGAGAGCCCTGAACCGGTTGGTTTTGTCAGAGCTGCATAATTTAATATTAACATAGTTAACCAAGCCAAACTTAACTAAACCTAACCTAACTTAAACCTAACCTAGCTTACAGTAGTAGCGTAACCTAACTCACTAATGTGCAGCCGATGAGTCACAATAACCTGGCTTAAGATGTAATGATGACCTGAACCATTATGAAGTCCCATACAACGTGATAATGGTCTACGATGGACCGAAACGTCGTTGTTTCATCATCATCTGATGTGTTGTTTGGTCATCACCTAACTCACCCATGATGGGTTGAGTGTGGTTCTTAATCAAGGTTAAGAATTAATTGCAATAAACATATTATATTTGTTTTCCTTGACTTTTTAATAAAGTGTTAGAACGACCTCCAATATGCCTGATGAAATAGGAAATGAAAAAACTCCGAGAGAGTCATATATATATATATATATAAATATATATATATATATATATATATATATATATATATATATATATATATATATATATATATATATATATATATATATATATATATATGTCTTACCTAGTAGTCGGAACGCACTTCTTGGCCTACTATGCAAGGCCCGATTTGCCTGATAGGCAGAGTGATTTTCTTTATTTTAAATAAATTGTTTCCAATAGGTTTATTTTATATATTATTATTATATTATATTAAGAACATAAATCATTGATTTAGTTATATTGGCTAAGGTTAGGTTAAAATAGGTTAGGGTATTTTAGGTAGGATGGGTTAGTTTCGGTCATATATCTTCGTTAGTTTTAACTAAAATTTTAAAAAACTTAACTCATACAAAATGAAACGGATAGCTTTATCATTTCATAAGAAAAAAGTGAGAAAAATATTGAAATTCAGGAAGACTTGGCTTATTAGGAAAACCGGGCCTTGCATAGTAGGCCAAGAACTGCTTCTGTCTACTAGGTACAACATATATATAATAGTAGGCATCCTTCAGTCTCTGAAGACTATGGAGTTGATCCCTAACAGGGCGCAAAGCCTGGGTAGGTAGATATGGAGGAGAAGCTGTTACCCATGCAGCAGGTCCCCCGTCTCCACGTTGCTGAAATTATCCAATAGAAAGGCAAATGCCAATACACATGGTTCCAGCAACGTCGCAGGAGCTGACAGAACGAGGTCGACGTCAACAACGAACTGTCTTAGGGGCTCCAACTCCGGATTTTTCCTCGAGGTTGACTCCTGAAGCCTTTCCCAAAAAAGTGTATGGCCGCAAGGCTGCGGAGGTTTAAAATCAGGGTTTTCCTTTCCCTAGATGGGCTGCCTTCCCAGGCTATCGAGTCCCATCTACCCGGAGCAGCTGGTTTTAAGGCGCCAAAGGCACGCCCTCGCCCCTTCTCCTGTCGGTAAAAGCAGTTCCGCCGGACTTAAAGACTAAGCCACCCGTGCAGGCCAGGAGTTGGACTTGGTTGTCAGAGGCCATTGGAGACGCATGCCGTATAGGAACATTTTATAGGTCATGGGAGCTCGTCCCCCATTACCACCCCTTGGCTATGACAACCCCTTGGAACCATATATATATGTGTGTATATATATGTATGTATATATATGTATGTATGTATGTATATATATATATATATATATATATATATATATATATATATATATATATATATATATATGTATATATATATATATGTATATATATGTATATATATATATATATATATATATATATATATATATATATATATATATATATATATATGTGTGTGTGACCGAAAAAGTAAGATTAATAATTCTAACACGAATTTTTTCAGTATTTCTTGTGTTTTTCTTCACTGTCGGTGGTAATGAAAATATCAATTCTCCAAAATTCATTTTTATTGATGGTCTGACGCCTAGAAGCGTTTCGTAAGGGCTTCTTGCATTCTCAAAGACTTCTTTACACATAACACTACACTTATGAACTACACTTACGATACACTTGATACACTGTGTATGTAACATTTGACATAACGCTTGCTTTTTATTGGTTTGGGTGAGGTGGGTACATGAGAATGGAAGTAACTACAGAGGCTCTATTGGCCCATTCGGTGCCTTGAAGTGGGTAGAATATAGTTGTGCATTAATTGGCACATATGTTTACATATGTGCCAACAAACATATGTCAACAACATATGTTTACAAGAAAGACTGCTATCAATATATATATATATATATATATATATATATATATATATATATATATATATATATATATATATATATATGTATATATATATGTATATATATATATATATATATATATATATATATATATATATATATATATATATATATATATATATGTATATATATATGTATATATATATATATATATATATATATATATATATATATATATATATATATATATATATATTTTGGTAGCAGTCTTTCCTGTAGACATATTTTATTAAATATGACCGAAAAAGTAAGATTAATAATTCTAACACGAATTTTCTCAATCTTTCGTACATTATGCTTCACTGTTGGAGGTAAATCAAAAATCACTTCTCCAAAATTCATTTTTATTTCTAGTCTGACGCGACACGGGCGCGTTTCGTAAAACTTATTACATTTTCAAAGACTTCACAAATACACAACTGATTAGAACTTGCGTTTCCCTGATTTTATATCTACATTTGAGTGAGGTGGGAAGGGTGATGTGGCATTACATTTGAGTGAGGTGGGAAGGATGATGTGGCATTAGAGGATATTAATAGGGTATTAAAAGTATCAACACAAGACAGAACACGAAATAATGGATATTGAATAGAAGTGTTTGTAGAAAGCCTATTGGTCCATATTTCTTGATGCTTCTATATTGGAGCGGAGTCTTGAGGTGGGTAGAATATAGTTGTGCAATAATTGGCTGTTGATTGCTGGTGTTGACTTCTTGATGTGTAGTGCCTCGCAAACGTCAAGCCGCCTGCTATCGCTGTATCTATCGATGATTTCTGTGTTGTTTACTAGGATTTCTCTGGCGATGGTTTGGTTATGGGAAGAGATTATATGTTACTTAATGGAGCCCTGTTGTTTATGCATCGTTAAACGCCTAGAAAGAGATGTTGTTGTCTTGCCTATATACTGGGTTTTTTGGAGCTTACAGTCCCCAAGTGGGCATTTGAAGGCATAGACGACGTTAGTCTCTTTTAAAGCGTTCTGTTTCGTGTCTGGAGAGTTTCTCATGAGTAGGCTGGCCGTTTTTCTGGTTTTATAGTAAATCGTCAGTTGTATCCTCTGATTTTTGTCTGTAGGGATAACGTTTCTATTAACAATATCTTTCAGGACCCTTTCCTCTGTTTTATGAGCTGTGGAAAAGAAGTTCCTGTAAAATAGTCTAATAGGGGGTATAGGTGTTGTGTTAGTTGTCTCTTCGGAGGTTGCATGGCTTTTCACTTTCCTTTTTATGATGTCTTCGATGAAACCATTGGAGAAGCCGTTATTGACTAGAACCTGCCTTACCCTACAGAGTTCTTCGTCGACTTGCTTCCATTCTGAGCTGTGGCTGAGAGCACGGTCGACGTATGCGTTAACAACACTCCTCTTGTACCTGTCAGGGCAGTCGCTGTTGGCATTTAGGCACATTCCTATGTTTGTTTCCTTTGTGTAGACTGCAGTGTGGAAACCTCCGCCCTTTTCCATGACTGTTACATCTAGAAAAGGCAGCTTCCCATCCTTTTCCGTCTCGTAAGTGAAACGCAGCACGGAACTCTGCTCAAATGCCTCCTTCAGCTCCTGCAGATGTCTGACATCAGGTACCTGTGTAAAAATGTCGTCAACATACCTGCAGTATATGGCCGGTTTCAAGTTCATGTCGACTAAGACTTTTTGCTCGATGGTACCCATGTAGAAGTTTGCAAACAGGACACCTAGGGGAGAACCCATAGCGACCCCATCTACTTGCTTATACATATGCCCATCCGGGCTCAAGAAGGGTGCCTCTTTAGTACAAGCTTGGAGTAGTTTCCTCAGAATACTTTCTGGCATGTCAAGAGGAGTACAGGCTGGATCACGATACACTCTGTCGGCTATCATTCCGATTGTCTCGTCCACAGGTACGAGACAATCGGAATGATAGCCGACAGAGTGTATCGTGATCCAGCCTGTACTCCTCTTGACATGCCAGAAAGTATTCTGAGGAAACTACTCCAAGCTTGTACTAAAGAGGCACCCTTCTTGAGCCCGGATGGGCATATGTATAAGCAAGTAGATGGGGTCGCTATGGGTTCTCCCCTAGGTGTCCTGTTTGCAAACTTCTACATGGGTACCATCGAGCAAAAAGTCTTAGTCGACATGAACTTGAAACCGGCCATATACTGCAGGTATGTTGACGACATTTTTACACAGGTACCTGATGTCAGACATCTGCAGGAGCTGAAGGAGGCATTTGAGCAGAGTTCCGTGCTGCGTTTCACTTACGAGACGGAAAAGGATGGGAAGCTGCCTTTTCTAGATGTAACAGTCA
The DNA here is from genome assembly GCF_040958095.1 of Procambarus clarkii. Taxonomy (NCBI): domain Eukaryota; kingdom Metazoa; phylum Arthropoda; class Malacostraca; order Decapoda; family Cambaridae; genus Procambarus; species Procambarus clarkii. The sequence continues at coordinate 11,871,128 of NC_091177.1, forward strand.
TGGAAAAGGGCGGAGGTTTCCACACTGCAGTCTACACAAAGGAAACAAACATAGGAATGTGCCTAAATGCCAACAGCGACTGCCCTGACAGGTACAAGAGGAGTGTTGTTAACGCATACGTCGACCGTGCTCTCAGCCACAGCTCAGAATGGAAGCAAGTCGACGAAGAACTCTGTAGGGTAAGGCAGGTTCTAGTCAATAACGGCTTCTCCAATGGTTTCATCGAAGACATCATAAAAAGGAAAGTGAAAAGCCATGCAACCTCCGAAGAGACAACTAACACAACACCTATACCCCCTATTAGACTATTTTACAGGAACTTCTTTTCCACAGCTCATAAAACAGAGGAAAGGGTCCTGAAAGATATTGTTAATAGAAACGTTATCCCTACAGACAAAAATCAGAGGATACAACTGACGATTTACTATAAAACCAGAAAAACGGCCAGCCTACTCATGAGAAACTCTCCAGACACGAAACAGAACGCTTTAAAAGAGACTAACGTCGTCTATGCCTTCAAATGCCCACTTGGGGACTGTAAGCTCCAAAAAACCCAGTATATAGGCAAGACAACAACATCTCTTTCTAGGCGTTTAACGATGCATAAACAACAGGGCTCCATTAAGGAACATATAATCTCTTCCCATAACCAAACCATCGCCAGAGAAATCCTAGTAAACAACACAGAAATCATCGATAGATACAGCGATAGCAGGCGGCTTGACGTTTGCGAGGCACTACACATCAAGAAGTCAACACCAGCAATCAACAGCCAATTATTGCACAACTATATTCTACCCACCTCAAGACTCCGCTCCAATATAGAAGCATCAAGAAATATGGACCAATAGGCTTTCTACAAACACTTCTATTCAATATCCATTATTTCGTGTTCTGTCTTGTGTTGATACTTTTAATACCCTATTAATATCCTCTAATGCCACATCATCCTTCCCACCTCACTCAAATGTAATGCCACATCACCCTTCCCACCTCACTCAAATGTAGATATAAAATCAGGGAAACGCAAGTTCTAATCAGTTGTGTATTTGTGAAGTCTTTGAAAATGTAATAAGTTTTACGAAACGCGCCCGTGTCGCGTCAGACTAGAAATAAAAATGAATTTTGGAGAAGTGATTTTTGATTTACCTCCAACAGTGAAGCATAATGTACGAAAGATTGAGAAAATTCGTGTTAGAATTATTAATCTTACTTTTTCGGTCATATTTAATAAAATATATATATATATATATATATATATATATATATATATATATATATATATATATATATATATATATATATATATATATATATATACGTAAGTCTTAATTAGCATTTCAATCTTACTTGCCTGTTCATCACATAATAACAGTCTGTGACTGTATGAATATTCCTGTTCAACAGATATAAATGTCTAATATCAATTAAATTATTCATGTTCAATTCTTAGCACGAATAAACTAATTTTTTACTTCTCTAAATTAATTAAACTCTAGATATGATTTACCTTTGATATTTAAGATAACTTAATATATTAAATCAGTGCATGACTCGTATATTGAATATAAAGCGTCTTGCAAGCAGTATCTTTAACCACACTCTACCGAAGAGGTTTATTGCAAGCAATATTATGCATGCACAAAATGCAATTACTTGAAAGTGCCGCCATAAGATCTGTTATTCTTGTGCCTGCAATCAACTCATCTACTACACTGTGGTTTGTCGCATCAAAACACTGATATTCTCTCACTAATTTATACACGAGTTAATACAGAAGCTTAAAGTTATAACGTGTAAACAAAATTTTCTCTTCATTATCCCGCTGAAAATCGGAAAATGAATATAATACATTCAAAACACATTTAGGAAAATGTTACCTAATTCCTTCACAAACTTTCACTAGCAATATTATTAGATCAACGTAAATATATACTGACGTGTTTCTGGCTTCATGTTGGGGGAACTTTATGATAAGGGAACCGGTGGCTGAACGGACAGAACACTGGACGCGTGATCCTAAGGTCCGGGTTCGATCCCAGGCGCCGGCGAGAAACGATGGGCAGAGTTTCTTTCACCCTGATGCACCTGTTACCTAGCAGTAAATAGGTACCTTTGAGTTAGTCAGCCTGTCACGGGCTGCTTCCTGAAGGGTGTAGGCCTGGTCGAGGACCGGGCCGCGGGGACGCTAAGCTCCGAAATCACCTCAAGATAACCTCAAGAAGGACTACACAACGGTTTGATACAGTGAGACTGTTCACATCTGGTAGATTTTCACAGCGACACATCTACCATGGACGGGACGACAACTTTGTGCTGGAACAAGTGACGACTGTTTACGGTCATCAACTGT
>NC_091177.1:11875980-12113480 GCF_040958095.1 Procambarus clarkii
AGTCCCTGGACACAAGGGGTTTGCAAGGGGACCTGCTAGCAGCCTCTAGACACAAGGGGGATGCAAGGGGACTTGCTAGCAGCCCATGGACACAAGGGGTTTGCAAGGGGACTTGCTAGCAGCCCCTGGACAAAAGGGGGATGCAAGGGGACTTGCTAGCAGCCTCTGGACACAAGGGGGATGCAAGGGGACTTGCTAGCAGTCCCTGGACACAAGGGGTTTGCAAGGGGACTTGCTAGCAGCCCCTGGACACAAGGTAGGTTGCAAAGAGACTCACTAGCAGCCCCCGGACACAAGGTGGGTTGCAAGGATGCTCACCAGCAGCCCCTGGACACAAGGGGGGTTGCAAGGGACACGCTAGCAGTCCCAAAACACACGGTGCTTGCAACAGACTAGCCTAGATGAAGATCATATGTCATGAGGAACTTTATTTCAATAACAAGACGAGGTTCTGTGATCCATTACTAATCCAGCACTATTGGGTACAAGTGGCATCAATAGGCCTGTTCCCTTTTGTCAAAATAGTTCCTGGACAACAACTACCCATGCGACAAGTGTCTGAACACGGAGGGGAACAGCTGTCTGCACATATAGGTCAGAATTCTCTCTCCTCTGATTTCCCACAAAAACTACCAGAGGTCCCGAAGTCAATTAACTCGTTGCACCAGCCACTCCTCATTGTTGAGTCACTCAGTGAAAGAAAGATGCAAGTTCACGCTGTTCTCTCAAAATGCTACAAATGAACCAATATATTACAAGTGGTTTAGAGGCAGGTTTGGTAGCGCAGCAAGCACCAGTCAAGCCGTGTGTTTGTCTATTGGTTTAGTAAACATTTACAGCAAATGAATGGAAAATCTTGTAGCCTTCAGCCAAGGCCTTGTCGGCAGCCCCTTGTTTCATAGTTGTCCACCCTGGTATGGGTGAGCTTCCGCTGTCACTCTAGCGATCTCTCATTATTTCCGGAACAAGCTGAATTACATATCTCTTCCATTGTGTGTATATATATATATATATATATATATATATATATATATATATATATATATATATATATATATATATATATATATATGTATGTCGTACCTAGTAGCCAGAACGCAATTCTCAGCCTACTATGCAAGGCCCGATTTGCCTAATTAGCCAAGTTTTCCTGAATTAATATATTTTCTCTAATTTTTTTCCTATGAAATGATAAAGCTACCCATTTCATTATGTATGAGGTCAATTTTTTTTTATTGGAGTTAAAATTAACGTACATATATGACCGAACCTAACCAACCCTACCTAACCTAACCTATCTTTATAGGTTAGGTTTGGTTAGGTAGCCGAAAAAGTTAGGTTAGGTTAGGTTAGGTAGGTTAGATAGGCCAGAAACAATTAATTCATGAAACTTGGCTTATTAGGCAAATTGGGCCTTGCATAGTAGGCTGAGAAGTGCGTTCCGGCTACTAGGTACGACATATATATATATATATATATATATATATATATATATATATATATATATATATATATATATATATATATATATATATATATATATATATATATATATATATATATATATATATATATTGCACAATAAATAAAAAAGGAAGGGGGTGGTAGGAGAAAAGCACACAGAAACTGTATTGGAGGGGATCTAAACATTTCCTCTAATGCGTTATGCGTGGTTTCCTCCGAGGCTATGGGTCCCCCTTCTTCCATCTAGAGGTGGTACTCCCTTCTATATATATATATATATATATATATATATATATATATATATATATATATATATATATATATATATATATATATATATATATATATATATATATATATATATATATATATACACTTTTGTTAGTTTCCTTTATATTTGTTCAAGTTTGCATTCCATGCCAGCGTACATTTTTCTAAGGACCTCTTTATCAAAGCTTCTTAAGGCCTCTTTGTCGAAGTTTCTGACGGCTATTGCTACGTCATTTGCTAGCAAACGCCGAAGATGTTATTGTGATAGTGCGTTCAGGTTTCTGGGTCCATCCTCTCATCTAATACATCGAATTTTAATAGAATCGACAAACCCGTTAAAAAAGCGACGTATTTGTAGAAACGTAACCACCGTAATATCGACGTTCTATACATTAGCCTCGATTGCTTAGATGGGTTGCTTAGATTTGTGCATTCCTGATTAGACAAAAAAGTTGCATTTTTTACTGACTGACAAATCGACAGAATAGGCTGGTATTCCTATACGTCTTCCTTTACTTTGATCCTGTAAATGGCCACTCTGTAATCCCATGATCCCTGGGAGTCTTCTCGCTCGTCTCTCTACAGCCAGTGTTGTGGTAGCGGTGGTGGTGGTGGTGGTGGTGGTAGCTACGGTGATAGTGTGATGGTGGTAGTGATAGGGGCGGAGATGTTGTGGTGGTAGCGACGGATATGATGTTGTGGTCGCAGCAGAGACAATATCAATTGCCCCAGACCCAGGAAAGGGGAACCAAATATTGACTTCAACTTCAGGCAGCAGCTTCCTCCAGGGAACACACAGACAAGCGTGTTTCACAAAGGCCATTTATTTTTTACCCTCGAATCCAAGAAAGTTTAGACTGTGTCTAATTTGGCCTGAACACACAGGAGTAGAGCGGGCCGGCTGTCCGGGATACGAGTAAATATTGTTCCTCGTGAGGCAGAAAGAACTCTGAAAGCAATGGAAAGATTATTAAGGTGTCGTGTCTCTCTCTCTCTCTCTCTCTCTCTCTCTCTCTCTCTCTCTCTCTCTCTCTCTCTCTCTCTCTCTCTCTCTCTCTCTCTTTCTCTCTCTCTCTCTCTCTCTCTCTCTCTCTCTCTCTCTCTTGAATCTTCTTCAACACAAGAAGATCTTGTTGTTTGTGGATAGCTCCGTACTGGTGTGACTTTAAGTGGGAGGATACACAGTTAGGGAATAAGTGATGTGTGTGTGTGTACCTACCTAGCAGTATTTACCTAGCAGTGTCTACGGGGGAGTGAGGTGAGGCTCTTAAGCCTACCAGCTTTGTACCTGTTGAGTTTCAATTTAACTATTCTGACTTTCAAATGTCTTTGTCGAATCTGGCCTTAAAGTTGGGGCGATGGAGGTGGCTTCCACATCTTCTTTTATATCATTCCATTTGTTAACTACCCGTACAGAGTGCGAGTACTTCCTCTCTCATCCAGTTTGCACACGTGTCCTCTTCTCCTTCTTTCTCTCCGCCTGAAGAGGTTATCCTTGCCCACCTTATCTATTCTCCTCACTATCTTGAATGTTGTGATCATATCTCCTCTGTTCCTTCTATCCTCTAGGGTTGCGAAATTTAGTTCTATTAGCCTATCAGTGTAGCTTAACCCTCTTAGCTCCGGCACCAATCTTATGACAAACGTTTGTACTTTTCAATTTTGACTCTATCCTTTACAAGGATAGAGTTATATCCTGTTAGATAGAGCTCTATCCTGTTACAAGGTGAACATTCCATGCCGGTTCTGCATATTCCAGTATTGATCTTACAAATGTTGTGTAGATTGCCTTGGAGTCCTGATTTAGGACTCTAAATGATGCTCTTATACCTGCCAGCGTTCCATATGCTCCTGATGTTATCCTGTTTTAGTGTGCATCCGGTGTGAGTGTCGGATTAATATCCATTCTTAGTTTTCTTTTTCCGTTTACTGTAGCTGCCTTCCCCTTATGGTGTAGCTGCCTTCCCCTTATGGTGTAGCTGCCTTCCCCTTATGGTGTAGCTGCATTCCCCTTATGGTGTAGCTGCCTTCCCCTTATGGTGTAGCTGCCTTCCCCTTATGGTGCAGCTGCCTTCTGGTCTCTTCTCTCCCTTTCCCGTCTTCATTACCTTACAATTGTTAGAACTCAATTCCAATAACCATTTGCGTGTGTGTGTGCACTCACCTAGTTGTGCTTGCGAGGGTTGAGCTTCGGCTCTTTGACAGAGGGTTTAACCTGATCTTCGGCTGTGTGTGTGTGTGTGTGTGTGTGTGTGTGTGTGTGTGTGTGTGTGTGTGTGTGTGTGTGTGTGTGTGTGTGTGTGTGTGTGTGTGTGTGTAAGACCGGGAAATCGAGGGGAGGTGAACCAGAGGAGGTTGGGTGAAGTACAGGAGGAGGAGGAGCTTGGAGGAGGACCAGAGGTGGAGGTTTGGAGATAAACAGAATGAGTCTAAGCTGAAGGATAAGCGTAAAAGAAATGGAGGAGAAAACGAGAGGTAAGTTACAATAGAAGTTTAAAGGAAGTTTAAAAAAAATAGGGGATAAAGTTGAGAATACAAGGATGATGATGAAAATGAAGAATGAAATGAACGCGACGATTACAAACTGAGAATAGGAGAAGGAGAAATATAATAAATAAGGAACTCAAGACGAAGAATGGGATAAAGAATTGAAAAGAGGGAGCATTATGGTAATCGTAAATAGGGTTGAGGCTGATAACAGAACAGAGAATTGAACAAAAGATAGGATCAGTCGTTAAGGAGTTCGCTGGATTGAAAAAAGAAGTTAAAAATAAAGGATAAAAGAAAGTTGAAAGTAGAAACTAAAGCGGGTTAAGAGGTTATAAAAGTTATAGAAGATAATTGGATGAGGTTGAGAAATGGAGGAATAACGAGAAGAGACAGAAAAAAAGGTTTAGAAGTGAATAGAAAGTTGGTGAGAATGTAAGGAATGCCGGTTGAAATTAGCGAGAATAACGTTCAGGAACATATTGCGAAACGGCGGGGGGAGAGAGAGAGAGAGAGAGAGAGAGAGAGAGAGAGAGAGAGAGAGAGAGAGAGAGAGAGAGAGAGAGAGAGAGAGAGAGAGAGAGAGAGAGAGAGAGAGAGAGAGAGAGAGAGAGAGAGAGAGAGAGAGAGAGAGAGAGAGAGAGAGAGAGAGAGAGAGAGAGAGAGAGACAGACAGACAGACAGACAGACAGACAGACAGACAGACAGACAGACAGACAGACAGACAGATAGGCAGAAAGAAAAACAAATTTTAAAAGGCAACTTTACTATTATTAACAATTACTGTAATTCATTTTTCTAGAACAATTCAATTCATAGTTATCTTCACCTGCCTTCCGAAGTCTTCAGTAACTTAGAGTATAGTAACAATTAGCGCCGTGTTCAATACCATTAATCAGGTGAGATATAATCCAAGATAAAATTATTTCATATTGCAGCAACGTTCCCGTACAGAGGCCTTTGCGTTGCGTTACTCCTTGCAACAAAAGCAAGGCCACAAGTAGCAAAACGGAACTGATATAAAAAACGCCTTTTTTTCAGAAAGTCTACAAGAGGTCGATTAATTGCACCTCATTAGACTAATGTCATGTTGCGTTTGTATGCCAAGGAAGAGTGACTACCGTTCAATTATTTCAGTGTACCCTTCGGGGCCTGGCTCGGGGCACTGTTCTGTGTTTGATGCTTCACTAGCGCCCCGGGGGAAACATGTACACCAAACCATTATCTTCCATATCATCTAATCTTTAAATCCTGACAAAACTCTCTCTCTCTCTCTCTCTCTCTCTCTCTCTCTCTCTCTCTCTCTCTCTCTCTCTCTCTCTCTCTCTCTCTCTCTCTCTCTCTCTCTCTCTCTTTCTCTCTCTCTCTCTCTCTCTCTCTCTCTCTCTCTCTCTCTCTCTCTCTTTCTCTCAGAAGATTATGCGTTTGGTCATTCTTTACGACAAGCTCGTACATTTCCAGCAGGGCATCAATCTTGGTGCACTGGCTCCGAGTGCCTGAGGCAGCCAAGCCACTGATGATGGGAGATGGGGGGTTGTTGTGATGGTGATGATAGTGGTGGTGATGTAGGTGTTAATGCTGATGGTGGTGATGCTGATGGTGGTGGTGGTGAGGGCAATGATCGTGGGGTGATGGTGGTGATAACGACTTGGAACAGCGAAGAAAACAAAATTAATTAAATGTGTGGAAGACCGTGAAAAGTTTGGTATCCATTAGCCGAGTATTTGCCTGTAATTATTCCCCCAAGACCTGATAATGGTGGACTTTAACGTGAAAAAATTGTGGTAAATTTTAAACAGAAATACAAAAGTTAGGATGACCGTGTTTAGGTTATACATTTGTCTTAATAACTCCGTTTGGCCTTAAACGTCCATTCTCTTAAACCAGAAGCAAAAGGCTTATTATGATAATCTTCGCAAAATATCTTTGAGCAACCTAATACACGCCGCACCTTTGAACTCTTTCTTCTTCTGTCTTACTGTATCTTAAATGGGCAGAATGTTCACCTTAATAGTTGAGAACCTGGCTCTCTCTCTCTCTCTCTCTCTCTCTCTCTCTCTCTCTCTCTCTCTCTCTCTCTCTCTCTCTCTCTCTCTCTCTCTCTCTAACCTCTCATGACCAAACACTAACTCAGTGCGCTTTAAATAGCACCGTCTAGGACGGGTCGTAGCTGGTACTCAAGGAAAGCCAAAAAAACTCTGACTCACAAATGTATTTATGATCTCTCGTGAGCTCTGGCACCTCCTAGGACTCGTGTCTGTCGCTCTGCCAGCTTTAAAAGCATTCAGAAAATGCTTTGTCTACATTATTATTATTTTTACATTCCTGCGTGGCTAGAAAAATGTAGGCGACTAGTTTTTTGAATTGTCTATCATTAAAACCTTTTAAAATTCGAATCATATATAGAATTATTGTTTTATCCTCTTTGCTTTCTAACAAAAAAGTAATTTAGTCACTTGTAAACATTGACAAAGTATATATTTTTGTTTTTAATATATAACTGATGAGGATGTTGACAAATACTTTAAAAATTCCTACTCAGTAAGACCACGCAGAAGGCGGAGCATGTAGAAATGTGAATTTTTTTCCACTTTCTCTCGTCTTCCTGTTGAGAATACTGGCAGTCTGTCTGTCTGTTTGTCTGTCTGTCTGTCTGTCTGTCTGTCTGTCTGTCTCTCTCTCTCTCTCTCTCTCTCTCTCTCTCTCTCTCTCTCTCTCTCTCTCTTGCCTCGAAGCCTGATAAAGCACTTCATCACAACGTATCACTCATCCTCCTGACTTTCAATTAGTCCTCCTGGAGAATAATTTACTACTGCTGCTCCTAGGGGAAAAGTGGGATGAACACGCATTCATAAATTTCGCCAAGTTTACGGCACTCTGAGAAGAGTCAGAGAGGGTCTGTGAAAACAGGCAAAAATGATGCTGAGACACACTTCACAGGTGGTGTTGAAAAATGATCTCTAGAATTTAACCCCTAGCCACATGAAAAGTTATGAGGAATAGAACATTGGTGAGAAGACCTGGGCTATATTATGTCCAGTATTACACACACACACACACACACACACACACACACACACACACACACACACACACACACACACACACACACACACACACACACAACCAAATGTAATGTAATGAAGATAGGTGTAGGGAGCAGGAGGCCAGATACAAGGTATCATCTGGGAGAGGAAATTCTTCAGGAGTCAGAGAAGGAAAAAGACTTGGGGGTTGATATCACGCCAGACCTGTCTCCTGCAGCACATATCAAGCGGATAACATCAGCGGCATATGCCAGGTTGGCCAACATACGTACGGCATTCAGAAACTTGTGTAAAGAATCATTCAGAACTTTGTATTCCACATATGTCAGGCCAATCCTGGAGTATGCAGTCCCAGCGTGGAGTCCATATCTAGTCAAGGATAAGACTAAACTGGAAAAGGTTCAAAGGTTTGCCACCAGACTAGTACCCGAGCTGAGAGGTATGAGCTACGAGGAGAGACTACGGGAATTAAACCTCACTTCGCTGTAAGACAGAAGAGTTAGGGGGGACATGATCACCACATTCAAGATTCTGAAGGGAATTGATAGGGTAGATAAAGACAGTCTATTTAACACAAGGGGAACACGTACAAGGGGACACAGGTGGAAACTGAGTGCCCAAATGAGCCACAGAGATATTAGAAAGAACTTTTTTAGTGTCAGAGTGGTGGACAAATGGAATGCATTAGGAAGAGATGTGGTGGAGGCTGACTCCATACACAGTTTCAGGTGTAGATATGATAGAGCCCGATAGGCTCAGGAATCTGTACACCTGTTGATTGACAGTTGAGAGGCGGGACCAAAGAGCCAGAGCTCAACCCCCGCAAACACAACTAGGTTAGTACACACACACACGGTGTGCGTAAATTACATGACACTGAAGTGGGAGAGTAATACCTGAAGTGGGAGAGTAATACCCGCTCTCAGTGTCTGGGATGAATGTCAGGGGATTATAAATTGTCAAATGGAAGGGCAGGATGCTGTGGACATCACCACATGACATCTTCATGCAGCCAAATTACGTTGGCACACATCAGTTGATCAGTGTTCAGTTTGTGATCGTTCTGACCATTCCCTAATAATCGCATCTTTTGCATAAAATCCCATACGCTTTACTTGGTCAAAGTGAATATGGCTCTTGTATCAGTAGCATATCAAATATATTATATTATCTTCCCTATATTAGTTTAATTTTTTTTGAGATTTTATAAATTACTATATGTGTACTTTGATATTGCAAATCATTTCTTGGTACACAATTACATCAATGAGGTTGCAAACGCTATCATCTCCAGGAGCCTTGAAGCATCCTCACCCTCCCTCTTAAGATGAAAAGTAACGCAAGCACTCTTGCACATCTGTAGCTTGCCAGCATCTCTGCGTAATGGACCAGTAGCCGGAACGATAACTGTCATTGTCCCTGTGCACTCGACCTTGTCCTAGGCAAGTTTTTGCACGCCAGAGTCCAAAGACTTTCTCTAATGCATCTGTGATCTTACACACACACACACACACACACACACATACACACACACACACACACTCACACACACACACACACACACACACACACACACACACACACACACACACACACACACACACACACACACACACACACACACACACACACACACACTCACACACACACTCCCACACCGAGGTTAATGCTTACCTCCTCGGCAGTTGATAAATGCATTGATTTTTTCCCCTCTGACAGATCTTGATCTCGTATGACTACACTCCATCCCTCCTTGAATGCATACTTTACATGTGGAATTTGTAGGGAATGGGATCTAAGTGTCTCGATCCTCGTCTTTAGTTCATTCTGCGATATAACTTAGGTTCTTAGCCTATATAAATGACTTAGTTTAAATATACATATTTTCGTTAGGAAGTAAACATTACGAGGAAAACTTCAAGAACTAACACTATTTTCTCTTTAGTGAACATATTTTGATCTTACCTTTCCTCTCTTGATTTCTTTATTATGCACCCCATACCCACCCCGTGGGCTGTGGTGGAAAGGTTACAGAGGCACATAATTGACTCAGGAACTTAACCCCATAGTTCGTTTAGCCAAGAAAGTGACAATCTTTTGAAGCTAGTTACACAATTGTTAATGTTACATACGCATGTACATTATATATATATATATATATATATATATATATATATATATATATATATATATATACATATATATACATATATATATATATATATATATATATATATATATATATATATATATATATATATATATATATACATATATATATATATGTATATATATATATATATATATATATATATATATATATATATGTATATATATATATATATATATGTGTGTATATCACGAAAATAAACACGTGATTAAGAATGTGACAATGTCAGACCACGGAGGAAAAATGAAACAGGAAATTTCCTTAAGTACTTTCGTATATTAAATACATCTTCAGAAGGTCCAGAAGGTCCACCTTCTGAAGATGTATTTAATATACGAAAGTACTTAAGGAAATTTCCTGTTTCATTTTTCCTCCGTGGTCTGACATTGTCATATATATATATATATATATATATATATATATATATATATATATATATATATATATATATATATATATATATATATATATATATATATATATATGTATATACATATATATATATATATATATATATATATATATATATATATATATATATATATATATATATATATATATATATGTCGTACCTAGTAGCCAGAACGCACTTCTCAGCCTACTATGCAAGGCCCGATTTGCCTTATAAGCCAAGTTTTCATGAATTAATTGTTTTTCGACTACCTAACCTACCTAACCTAACCTAACCTAACTTTTTCGGCTACCAAACCAAACCTAACCTATAAAGATAGGTTAGGTTAGGTTAGGTAGGGTTGGTTAGGTTCGGTCATATATCTACGTTAATTTTAACTTCAATAAAAAAAAATTGACCTCATACATAATGAAATGGGTAGCTTTATCATTTCATAAGAAAAAAATTAGAAAAAATATATTAATTCAGGAAAACTTGGCTTATTAGGCAAATCGGGCCTAGAATAGTAGGCCAAAAAGTGAGTTCTGGCTACTAGGTACGACATATATATATATATATATGTATATATATATATATATATATATATATATATATATATATATATATATATATATATATATATATATATGCAAATTCAAAAGTGTATGCGACAAACTCTGTCGGGTTTTGAACCACTTTGGACGGTAATTGGTTGTAAAAAGTCGGGTTCCAAGTGCTTCTACTGGATCCTATGCAGTACAGATTGGCGGGTTGCGTTAACGGTTAAGTCAGGGGGGGGGGTTGTGTTAGTAGTTAAGTTAGGGGGGTTGTGTTACGGGTTATTATAACGGGGTTGTTTTAGTAGTTACATTAAGGAAGTTGTGATAAAGATTAAGTTAATGGAGTTGTGTTTGTTGCTAAGTTAGGGGGGATGTGTTAGTTGTTAAGTTAGAGGGTTGTGTAGTCGTGAAGTTAGGGGATTTTCTTTGTGGTTGAGGTAGAAGGGATGTCTTTGGGGTTAGGTTAGGGGGAGGTTGTCTTAATAGCTAAGTTTGTGGGGGGGGGGGGCTGTCTTAATGATTAAGTTAGGGGGCTTGTGTCTGGGTTTAAGATAGGGTGGATGTGTTAGTGGGTTGGTTGCTTGCGGGGGATTGAGCTTTGGCCGATAGTTGAGAGGCGGGACCAAAGAGCCAAAGCTCAACCCCTGTAAGCACAACTAGGTAAGTACACGCACACACACACACACACACACACACACACACACACACACACACACACACACACACACACACACACACACACACACACACACACATAGGGGGGCCTCGTAGCCTGGTGGATAGCGCGCAGGATTCGTAATTCTGTGGCGCGGGTTCGATTCCCGCACGATGCAGAAACAAATGGGCAAAGTTTCTTTCACCCTGAATGCCCCTGTTACCTAGCAGTAAATAGGTACCTAGGAGTTAGTCAGCTGTCACGGGCTGCTTCCTGGGGTGTGTGTGTGTGTGTGGTGTGGAAAAAAAAAAAAAAAAAAAAAAGTAGTTAGTAAACAGTTGATTGACAGTTGAGAGGCGGGCCGAAAGAGCAAAGCTCAACCCCCGTAAAAACACACCTAGTAAACACACACACACGTGATTAAGACAGCATGAGGCTTCAAAATGACCTGGACAAACTCAAGGAATGGTCGTACACATGGCTGTCAGAGTTTAACCCGAGCAAATAATAAAGTAATGAAGACAGGTGTAGGGAGCAGGAGGCCAGATAAAAGGTACCATTTGAGAGATGAAATTCTTTAAGAATCAGAGAATGAGAAGGATCTGGGAGTTGATATCACGCCAGACCTGTCCTCTGACGTCCACATCACAGGATATCATCAGCGGAATATGCTAAGTTGCCCAACATAAGAACGGTCTATAGAAACTTGCGTAAGGAATCCTTCAGAACCTTGTATTCCACATATATCAGTCCAATCCTGGAGTATGCTGCTTCAGCGTGGAGTCCGTATCTAGTCAAGCACCAAACTAAATAGGAAAAAATTAAAAGGTATACCATCATATTAGTACCCGCGTTAAGGGATATGAACTACAAGGAGAGACTACGGGAAATAAACCTCACGTTGCACGAAGATAGAAGAGTAAGGGGAGACATGATCACCACATACGAGATTCTGAAAGGAATTGATAAGACTGATAAAGACAGTTTAACACAGATGGTACATGCACAAGGGAACACAGGTGGAAACTGAATACCCAAATGAATCCCAGGGACATTAGAAAGAACTTTTTTAATGTCAGAGTAGTTAACAAATTGAGTGCATTAGAAAGAGATGTGGTGGAGACAACCTCCATATACAGTTTCAAAGGAAGATATGAGAAAGCCCATTAGGCTCAGGAATCTGTTCACCGGTTGATTGACAGTTGAGAGAAGGAGCCAGTTGGCTCAAGCTCAACCCCACACAAGCACAATTAGGTGAGTACAAAAATAGAGAGAAAAAACAGAGAGAAAGAGCACGAGAGAGAGCACACAACAAGCGGCATAAAGACGGCCAGGTAGAGCCAGAATGACCAGGTAATGTTGCCCAGGAGAACTAATCAGTCCTCTAAAATTGCACTCCATTACTGCCTGGTTTTTCGTTTCGTGGCCGGAGATGTAACTGACTTCATCCATTTGGCGTCACGGTGGCTGCCTCCTCTCTCCCATCAAGCACTGGGTGCCGGGGCAACAAAGGAATTCAAACAGCAACAAGCCATTGAGCCCAAACGAGGCAATTTGTTTAATGGAAGGAAGCTGTTTGTTTAATGGTGATACCGACAAACAGCTTTACGATATTCTAAGTGGATATTAGACTACTGTTTAAAGAGATGCGGTATATGTTAGAGGAAATATTATTGCTGCTGATGGCTGGAATAAATACTTCTTTTTGTTTTTTTTTTATATAATATAGTCATTAAACATAGAATACCTCAAATACCACAGATATTTGTACAGAAATATGCATATTGCATAAAAAACTCAGTGATATCTTACCAGCACGAAAGACAGGATGTTCCTTGTTGCCATGTATTTTATATATATATATATATATATATATATATATATATATATATATATATATATATATATATATATATATATATATATATATATATATATATATATAGGGGGCACTACCTCTGGTGCAATTGTAGGGACCCATAGCAACGAAGAATATAATAAAGAATATTCCGAGAAGACCTTGTGAAGTCTCACTGAGCACTTTAATATTTTTTCTCACCTTTCTCAGCACAGCTTCAGAAACTTACTGGTAAATATTGAAGATAGATCAGGAGAAGTGATCAATATGAACAAGGTGAGTTTTCTTTAGAATGTGATATGACTACATCCCAGTAGATGGTAAATCACATTAATTCACACTTTCAACTTTTCCTGTAAGTTTGCTGACAATAAATAAGTCTAATGTATTATTTTTTGCTTTTTGAAATTTTATCAAACTTGATCGTATTGTGTTTCTGTTCGTGAGTCTTTCACAGGAGCCCATTCCTTTGACATCATACGATTCAATCAATTTTTAATATAGGGTGATCATAATGCTTAAATATACAAGCATTATGATCACCCTATTGCACTCCTGACCTGTTCGAACGGTATAAATATGATGCTTAATTCTGTTTTTGGAATTATTCATAGATAGAAGCATAGTGAAACTATCATTCAATTATATTTAATTATTGTTTTAATCATAAACCCTGGAATATTTACATCTCAAAGAAACTGGTAACCCAGTTTTTGACGCAGTTTCAGAGACTCCCCTTTCTCAGATCACAACGTTTGAAAACAACTGAACACAGTTGTAATTAATGAACTTTTATACTCAAGTTCCTGCTGTCGTTAAAACCCCTCTTTCTTTGGAGCATTTCTATGCGATTGGAATAGATGGATAATGACATCAAACCCATTTATTTTGTTAACACCCGCTACCGCCACATTGCCTAGGTAGCTGTCAAGAGTATCCGCATGGAAGTAGCTGCCACACTCCAGCATAATTAGCTAGTAAATACTAGTGTGGATTTGTTCATTGATGCATCACGTTATTGTAATTTATGTGTGTGATAATTGGCTAGTGTTGGGGGTCCCCCCAAGGCAGTGAAGCTGTAGCCCACGAGCTTATAATAATAATCTTGAAAGTATTGCATTATTAATATTACTCTTCAGTAATGCGTACAACGTAGTTAAAAAAAGTAGAAGCTCGAAAGTCTATTAAGGAGCTCTTCTCAAGTCTTATTTCCTTTTCGTCCACAAGGTACAGCTAAGACTCAATACTGTTGTTTTGCGAGACCGAAGTCAATTCAGCAGAGGGGGGTCCCGCAGGGACATCTCCATCCACCCTCTCTGTTCTGCATAGCTGGTCGAGAGATCACGAGCAGATTAACCAGCGAGCTGAACACTTGGTTCCTGGATGACAGCACCCTGGCAGGAACACAAAAGTCTTTGGTATCAGATCTTCAACAGGTGAAAACCTAAGGAGAGGTTTGTGAGTCCTGTTCTCAACCCCTCTATGAGGGAAATTATTTAACGAACCAGTCATCAATGCAGTGAAACCCGTTTTACCCGAAGGCTCAGCAATTTCTCACTGACAGCACACAGCTTGGAGCACCGCTGGGTGCCAACACTAAAGGTGATATCCACGTGGAGAAATTGAACGATTCGAAACACAACAGAGAATCATCGATTTGGATGCTCGCGATTCAGTTCCTATTCACAGGGTGCCTGGCCCTATCTAGGCTAACGTGCCTTCTAACGTGTACAACTACTATCGACAGTCTCTAACTGAGTGACTATGGCGAGTTCTTGACATGAATATTTACAGAGGAACTCAACCTAGGAATATACGACAGTCACTGCGACCAAGCAACACAGCCAATCCGACTAGTATTGACAGGCATACGTAATGCACTTTAGATAGTCCTACTGGAATTCCTTTCTTTGTGCATTGCTGCTAATGAGTAGATAGTGAAGATTTTACCAGATCACATGAGTGATTTAAGTGTAATTCACGATCCTAAATTTATTGAAGAAATCAACCGACGGGATGGTATAGGTTTCACTTTATTCCCTCCATCGTATCCTAAAGATCAATGCCGAACGCACTTGGGAATCCCCCTTAATAAAAAGCAGTGTATCTACTATGCAAGATAACTATGGATAATTAAATCCTGCCTTCTAACAGTTACAGCTCCTCATGGTGGGGGATTTTTAATACACAATCTTTAACCATGCCATGGGAGCTCATCTTGAAAAGTGGACTCATACACTGGTATAGCCCTAATGCAGATGTATCTGCATTAGTGCAATAGCAGGTCAATACGACCTTCACAGTCTCATTTGTTGTACAATATAAGGAAAGACACTAAAAAGCCAACCTTATCAAGAGGGTCCTCGCCACAGCCGGCTGCCAGTCACTGAGAGAACCAACAGTACGTACACCTAATACCAGCCAGACACGTCCACATGGGATCACTGTGATACCTTGAGGCGTCTTATTGAGTACTGCACGACTCTTTCGCTTGAGAAGCTTAAAAATGAACTCTCCAAAGATCATTTTATAGTATGACGAGGCCTAATGCGTGTCATTGAAGGATTATATATATATATATATATATATATATATATATATATATATATATATATATATATATATATATATATATATATATATATATATATATATATATATATATATATATATATACATATATTTATATATGAGAGAGAGAGAGAGAAAGAGAGAGAGAGAGAGAGAGAGAGAGAGAGAGAGAGAGAGAGAGAGAGAGAGAGAGAGAGAGAGAGAGAGAGAGAGAGAGAGAGAGAGAGAGAGTGCAGCACAAGGTGTGACAGGAGACACTGGTCCTCGCTCCTCAGTGACTGAGTGCAGTGATAAATAATTACCTGCGCTTGTCCTTCATTAAGGTACCGCGTTCTCTGCAGGTGAGCTGCTGCGCGGCACCTGAGGTGGGTGATCAGGAGCTGAGGGCGGGGTTGGTGGGTGTTGGGTGTGAGATGGATGGGGGATGGGATGGGATGGGATGGGTACTGAGCTGAGCTGATATAGACTACGATTGGGTTGAGCGAGGATGAAAGGCTACTAGGCTGAGCTGGGATGGATAGATACGTACTGGACTGTGATGAGCACCAATCCGGGATGGGAAAGGGAGGCGTGGATGCCCTGAGGGCTGGTCAGAGGATAGGATGGATGACCGGAAACTTAATGAGGTATGATATATGACCTCTTCTCTCTCTCTCTCCGACCAGATGAAAGATTACCCCGTCTCGCGTTTGGTATTCTCCTTCCAGCTTTTATTCTCATTGCCGTACACTTAAAAGTTGAAATAAAAAACTAATACCTTGATCATTCAAGTAATTTGTGTATCTGTAAATTACCAATAATACTTTTGTTTTTATCCTGCCCGTAATGCTACATCGTCAGTAAACATTGATAGGAAGGAGTTAATTCCCTGCGGGATGTTATTCACATTAATGAGTCAACGAGAGAATCCAGAAATGTACTCTGTGGGACCTCACAGGTCAGTCAACACGTCACTCTGATCACTTTCCTCCTCCTTTTGGGTTCCAGTCTTCTTATACAGATATTCCATTACCTCCTGTGGCAACCTTCCTGTCACTCGCAGCTTCTACTGGGGCCTCCTTCCTGTTACTCTAACTCGTTGCTTCATCCTTTGCACTAGTGTAGTGTGGTGTACTGCGTTATTGTCCTACTTACACAACAACCAACATGCAGTCTGCATCATCCTGCTTTTTCTCGTCTGATTTATGTCGCGCCGTCAAGCAATTCTGCGAGGCTTGTGAAGCATTATTTCCCCGTCCCAGAAACCATACTGGTGGTGTGTTCTTCTCTCCAGGTGTTCCTCTAGTCTCTCTCCTCCTGTCTTGTCCGTTACTTTGTATTTTATGCTTATGGAGAAGGGAAGCACTGAGGGCATGTGAGGAAGAGAAACATGGAGGGCATGTGAGGAAGAGAAACATGGAGGGCATGTGAGGAAGAGAAACATGGAGTTATGAATTATGGAGATCAGTACAAATCAAAGGGGTCCAGTCAGTGCCTTATCTTATCACAGCATCTGATCGGCCAACAATGGACATGGCGGCAGATTATTTAGAGCGTGTATTCCCGGCAATAAAATTGTACATTATGATTGGAGCATTATAAACATAAATTTATGATAATAATAAATAGCAACGTTATAATTTAACACGTCAAAGTGAGTCAGTTTTCATTCACAACATTTAATTAAGGGAGAGGGCAGATAGAGAGGAAGGAGAGGAGGGGGGGGGGAGGGAGGAGATGAGGAGAGAGGGAATGCTGGGGGGAGAAAGGAGTGAAGGGGAGAAAGATGGAGACGGTGGGAACAAGGGGAGAAAGAAGAGATGGGAGAAGTGGGAGAGTTGAAGAGTGTGGAGAGGGAGAAGAGAGGGGGAGAGTAAAGTGAGACCCGGACACCGCTGAGTACTCCATCTAGTATAATTATATAAAACTTTAATAACTAATTATTATAATATGAACATGGACAACACAAACATCACAACAATATCAACAACATCACAACAATATCAACAACATCACAACAATGTCAACAACATCACAACAATATCAACAACATCACAACAATGTCAACAACATCACAACAATGTCAACAACATCACAACAATGTCAACAACATCACAACAACATCACAACAATGTCAACAACATCACAACATCACAACAATGTCAACAACATCACAACAACATCACAACAATGTCAACAACATCACAACAACATCATAACAATGTCAACCAACATCACAACAATGTCAACCAACATCACAACAACGACAACAACAAAAGCAATATGATTAACAACAGCAATAATAATAACACAATGTAAAAAAATATTGTTCCCGGGTTGTGAAACTTTCTGATCTTCTTTTCTAGTTTTTCTTAGAAAAGAAAAGTTTTTCTTTTCTAAGAAAACTAGAAAAAAATAATTTTCTAGTTTTTTCAGAACTTTCTGGAGGTAATTTTCTGATGGGAAAATTTAAAATTCTGATGTAATTTTCTGTGCACTGGCGACACCCGTTAGGCCGCCAGTGCACAGAAAAAATTACTTTTAGTCCCACCTATCTTGAGGTTATCTTGAGATGAATAAATCCAACAGGGCCGTGACGAGGATTCGAACCTACGTCCGAGAGCATCTCAGACGCTGCCTTAATCGATTGAGCTACGACAATCGTTTGTGTCTCGGAGAGGCTGCAGGATCCAAGTAAGTTCAGTAGAACTTCAGGTTGCAATTCTTTTACCATGTCGTAGCTCAATCGATTAAGGAAGCGTCTGGGATGCTCTGGGACGTAGGCTCGAATCTTCGTCACGGCTCTTGTGGATTTGTTCATTTGATGCATCACGCTATTGTGATTTCTGTGTGTATCTTGAGATGATTTCGGGGCTTAGTGTCCCTGCGGTCCGGTCCTCGACCAGGCCTCCTTTTTGTTACACACCCCCAGGAAGCAGCCCGTAGCAGCTGTCTAACTCCCAGGTACCTATTTACCGCTTGGTAACATGGGCATCAGGGTGAAAGAAACTTTTTTGCCCATTTGTCTCCGCCTCCACCGGGGATCGAACCCGGAACCTCAGGACTACGAATCCGAAGCGCTGTCCACTCAGCTGTCAGGTGCCCTAAAACTATGCTTTGACCTATGCCTCAAGACCTTCCCGTACCTTCAAGCTTAGGGAAGACATCTTGAAGGTGCGGGAAGGCTGTCAACACCTTATCTAGTGATACAATGTTTCATAAGTCGCCAGCCTTCAGGCACCTTCAAGAAGTCTTACTTAAGCTGTCTTGCGGCAAAGGTGAAAGCAAAGACTTTGGGGAGAATAATATCCATTTTCTATACTTCTATATTATGTTTCTATAATTCTATACTTCTACATAAGCCATAAGAAGATATCTCTACCCATTAACCAAATAGTTTTTACAAAGTGTAATAATTATAATAATAAAGATAATACCAAAAAAAAATTAAATGATAACTCTTCAAATAAATATAATAACTATAAAGTAGCATTAAAACTAAAATGATGAAAAATTTATATAAACCCTTTCTCTCACTCTCTCACTCTCTCACTCTCTCACTCTCTCACTCTCTCACACTCTCTCACACTCTCTCTCACACACACTATTAATCTCTGTCCTTAGTGTACTTAGAATTAGATTGATCCTGAACCAGAGTAATGATAGCGAGAGAGGGAGGCAGGCTTGTAGGAGGAGGGAGGCAGGCTTGTTGGAGGAGGGAAGCAGGCTTGTAGGAGGAGGGAGGCAGGCTTGTAGGAGGAGGGAAGCAGGCTTGTAGGAGGAGGGAGGCAGGCTTGTTGGAGGAGGGAGGCAGGCTTGTTGGAGGAGGGAGGCAGGCTTGTAGGAGGAGGGAAGCAGGCTTGTTGGAGGAGGGAGGCAGGCTTGTAGGAGGAGGGAAGCAGGCTTGTAGGAGGAGGGAGGCAGGCTTGTAGGAGGAGGGAAGCAGGCTTGTAGGAGGAGGGAGGCAGGCTTGTAGGAGGAGGGAGGCAGGCTTGTAGGAGGAGGGAGGCAGGCTTGTAGGAGGAGGGAAGCAGGCTTGTAGGAGGAGGGAGGCAGGCTTGTAGGAGGAGGGAGGCAGGCTTGTTGGAGGAGGGAGGCAGGCTTGTTGGAGGAGGGAAGCAGGCTTGTAGGAGGAGGGAGGCAGGCTTGTAGGAGGAGGGAGGCAGGCTTGTAGGAGGAGGGAAGCAGGCTTGTAGGAGGAGGGAGGCAGGCTTGTAGGAGGAGGGAGGCAGGCTTGTTGGAGGAGGGAGGCAGGCTTGTTGGAGGAGGGAAGCAGGCTTGTAGGAGGAGGGAGGCAGGCTTGTAGGAGGAGGGAGGCAGGCTTGTAGGAGGAGGGAAGCAGGCTTGTTGGAGGAGGGAGGCAGGCTTGTAGGAGGAGGGAGGCAGGCTTGTAGGAGGAGGGAGGCAGGCTGGTAGAAGAGAGGGAGGGAGGGAGTGAAGGAGGGTAGTAGGAGGGAAGGAGGGAGGGAGGGAGTGAGCGAGGACAAACAGTGATAGGAAATGGACGATAAGAGAAAGGAGTGAGAAAAGATGGACGCGAGAGGCGGGGTGAGAGTAGGTCTTGAGAAATCTAAACTCACTTGAATATATTTGATATGTTAATGTGACGTCGATTATACTTAACGTTATTTGCCAAATGCCTCGATCAGTATCTTTATTGTTGTCATTCTCAATTCAGTTCACTCTGTGTATTTCCTTCCTTACGAATAAAAGGAGGACGAATAGAAGTGAAGATAGTGGGAATAAAAAATGACAATAGCAAAATAATAATTATGAAATATAAATAATAGTAATAATAATAATAATAATAAATCACAAGTAAAAATTAACTGTTATACTATTAATAATATTAATATTAATAATAATAATAATAATAATAATAATATTATTATTATTTTTATTTATTAAACTGATAATTACAATTGTGTTCAAACGCACTCATGATTATCCTGGAGACGACTCTGGCAATTTAGTATTATCTGAGACAGTAATTAGGTGATGGTTACCTCACAAAGACCTCATTTATACCGCCCTACCCCAAAGCTGGATAAGAAGAAATAGTAAAAATATAAATCGATGCATTAAAGAGTAATGAAAATAAGTAAATGAATAAACTTGGTTATATTTAAAATATTAAGAACACACGACACACGAGAACATTGCGAGAAGTCAATTATAATATCAGCAAAGGGTAGTTATTCAAAATATGTTGTATAAATAGATAAGAACTTGAACAGCTCAGGTGGTAAATAATGCAGGTTTATTAAATTAGACGTTACCTGCTAAAGTTAATAATTAATTGAAAAAAAATGACCAAAAGACTTTGGAACAAAAGTGAGGTATTTACCAGGGTCCTTAAGGATTGCCATTTGCTTTGACAAGACTTGTCTTGTATAAACAAATCCACAAGAGCCGTGATGAGGGGTTCCAACCTACGTCCGGGATGATCCAAAACGCGCCTTAGTCGATTGCGCCACAAAATGGTAAAAAGAATTGCAACCGGGAGTGCTACTGCTCTCATATTCTATCTTGTCGAGTATATTTAATTAATTATTATAGTTAGAATACGGTAACCAGCGAGAGCTGGGAATGTGGTGGTAATTTCAAAGAAAAGAGATAAGTCATTTGCATCACACAATGAGCCAATTGATTTAACATATAAAAATGTCATTGTAAACATCTAGAAAAAGCAAATAAATTAGTCATAGCTTTAGTAACGGTTTATAATTAATATATTTATACTAATTATTTTTCCAACACATTTGAAGAGGTCGGAAGAGGAAAAAATTAACATTTACACTTTGAATTAACAAACCCTTTAATATACACAGATGTATATGTCATTAACGTATATGTATATAATGTATATAATATGTATATAATATGTATATAACGTAATGTATATGTCACAATATATATGTCATTAACGTGACATATATCAATGTCAAAATCCACTAGGGCTGTGAGGTGGGCGCGAACCTTTGACCCAGGCATTGCAAAGCTGCATAGTGTATCACTAGACCACTGAAGACTTGAACAAGTCATACAACCGGATTCCTACTGAAATCACAGGAAATCTGGAGTCCTCTACTGAAGCCAGTCCAAGTTTTTACGTATGAGCCACAAGCACTCGGCCGGAAGGGCAGAATGGTCTTACACCTTCCTGATATATATATAAATATATATATGTATATATATATATATATATATATATATATATATATATATATATATATATATATATATATATATATATATATATATATATATATGAAAATGCAAATGCATTTCATTAGACACGAGGAGAAGAGTTGAAACTAGGTAACTATATCATGTGGAAGAAAAGACACAACGTCCTGTCACTCGCAACATATTTGTCGTTCCAATGATCCTAAATTGGCAAAATTATGGAGCCCGTTTTGGTAACAAGCTGTCAATAATATATATCACCGCTATAAGAATTTTAAATGGAATTTAATCAATATTCAACAATATATGTAAACACATCTTAGCAATGTAAATATTATGCAGGAACAGCCAAGACTTTATATATATATATATATATATATATATATATATATATATATATATATATATATATATATATATATATATATATATATATATATATATATATATTAGTATATTTTGGTAGCAGTCTTTCCTGTAGACATATATTATTAAATATGACCGAAAAAGTAAGATTAATAATTCTAACACGAATTTTCTCAATCTTTCGTACATTACGCTTCACTGTTGGAGGTAAATCAAAAATCACTTCTCCAAAATTCATTTTTATTTCTAGTCTGACGCGACACGGGCGCGTTTCGTAAAACTTATTACATTTTCAAAGACTTCACAAATACACAACTGATTAGAACTTGCGTTTCCCTGATTTTATATCTACATTTGAGTGAGGTGGGAAGGGTGATGTGGCATTACATTTGAGTGAGGTGGGAAGGGTGATATGGCATTAACACAAGACAGAACACTAGGGGATATTAATAGGGTATTAAAAGTATCAACACAAGACAGAACAGAAACAATGGGTATTGAATAGAAGTGTTTGTAGAAAGCCTATTGGTCCATATTTCTTGATGCGCATCAAGAAATATGGACCAATAGGCTTTCTACAAACACTTCTATTCAATACCCATTGTTTCTGTTCTGTCTTGTGTTGATACTTTTAATACCCTATTAATATCCCCTAGTGTTCTGTCTTGTGTTAATGCCACATCACCCTTCCCACCTCACTCAAATGTAATGCCACATCACCCTTCCCACCTCACTCAAATGTAGATATAAAATCAGGGAAACGCAAGTTCTAATCAGTTGTGTATTTGTGAAGTCTTTGAAAATGTAATAAGTTTTACGAAACGCGCCCGTGTCGCGTCAGACTAGAAATAAAAATGAATTTTGGAGAAGTGATTTTTGATTTACCTCCAACAGTGAAGCGTAATGTACGAAAGATTGAGAAAATTCGTGTTAGAATTATTAATCTTACTTTTTCGGTCATATTTAATAATATATATATATATATATATATATATATATATATATATATATATATATATATATATATATATATATATATATATATAAATATATCGATTTTTTTAGGCAAAGTTGCCGAATGAGCCAGATTCTCTTAATTGGGATTTTTTCCAAGAACAAATATTCACGTGGACTGTTAGATATATATAATTCAACGTTTATAATATGTATTTTGCATATTGCATGTTGCATATTTAAGACCAAAACTAAGGAAACTTCTTCTAACTAACATAGGCCGATATTGTCGCACTATTGACAAACGTAGGTCACATTCTACCGATATTAAATAACTTCAGTGATTAATATAATATATACACAGGCTTACTAAGCGACTCATCTCTCTGTTGACTCAATACGTTCCAAGTGCTCTCAGTCTTAATTAAGTCTCCGAGGGAATTTGTGGACATATTTCGAGGGGTCACAGACATCGGATGTTGAGTTTTTCTCCATCAACATGCCCGTGGATGAGGCAACTGGAATGATGATGAATAAACTTTATCAACATCCAGTCTGCACTCTCATTGACATGGTCAAATCCATACTTAGGCAACTACTCGAAGCATGTACCACACAGGCATTTCCTCCTGAGCCCTGATAGTCTCGTGTATAAGTAAGTAGATGGTGTCGTAATGGGTTTCTTCCCTCAGTTTCCTATTTACGAATTTGTGTATGAGTATCAATGAGGAGAAAGTCCTTATTTTGATCTAAATGGTAAACCTGACTGTACTGGAGTTATGTTGGTATCGTCTTGCAGGTACCTAACATGGTACGTTTGATTCCGTTTAAGGAATCTTTCGAGCGAAATTCCGCGCTTAGTTTCATTTATGAGAGTGAAGGCATTCTGCATTTCCTGGATATAAAATGCTCTGAAAGGACTGTCGGCTTCCACAGTTCAGCCTATACCGGAGGAGCCAACATAGGAATGTGCTTGCATGTTCGCATTCTAATGAGTGCCATGGACGGTAAAGGCGAAGTGTTGCTGACGTCTATGTCAGCTGTGCCCTTTCACAAAGCCTGACTTGGAAGCAGGCTGAGAAGGAACTCATTAGATTGATGCTGGTCCTTATCAACGAACGATACTCTAACGATAATTTCGATGACGAAACAGGAAGGATAGTCGCCATCTCACCACTAGTGAAGAGGTTAGTAAAGTAATTATCAGGAGAAAACACTAAACCATTACGACTATACAGCTGGTCAGCAGAGATCAGAACTGCAAAATCAGTCACTCACCTCTTTTCTATAGGGAAATCCTACTCAAAGGCCCACAAGACGGAGGAGAGAGACCTGAAAGAACCCAACAGAAACGTGACCCTTACAAACACTAACCAGAAGGTTCAGCTCACCATGTGCTGCAGGAGTAAGCAGACAATCAACATCCTAATGAAGAGGAGGTTGATGGTCTGCTTACTCCTGCAGATATCACGTGAAGTCCATACATAATCAGACCATATCGACTCCATTGCTAAGCGTTGTCATCCACCACTGTTATATGTAGCTTAAACTCTCTCATGTCGCACACTTCTCATTCAGGTGAGGTCATCTAGGTATGCGAGTCACACCACATACTTGTGTGTGGTTTACCGTCTCCTGTATACTCGTTATATCTATTTTACTCCCTTCTCCTTCAGCACACTCTCTCTCTCTCTCTCTCTCTCTCTCTCTCTCTCTCTCTCTCTCTCTCTCTCTCTCTCTCTCTCTCTCTCTCTCTCTCTCTTCCCTTAACAAAAAGTAAATATTTTCCTTTTCAGATTTCACCTTAACAATAACTGTTTTATTTAAGTAAATCCATTTAAACACTGATGCTTATTAACAAAAAATATATACAAATATAGGCACGTACAGCCAGAAAAAGAGGGAGAGAAATAAATATGCGTTAAACTATGTCATTTTTCTAAATTATCACGCACTCAGCGTCGTGCTGGAGCTATCGTTGAAGCTGTTTTCCTTTACAATACGATCGTAATTCAGAGGCTCTTAACCAGTTGGCGATGGAGCGTGACCGCCTGTCCAACGCTTTGGGTGGTGTTGAGGGGGGAGGGTGTGGGCGGTGTTGAGGGGGGGAGGGATAGGTGAGGGGGGGCCGGTGTTGGGTGGGCTTTTGGAGTACAGTTAGTTTTGGTGTTCATGGGTTCGATGCTAGTTTGGATAGTCTATGGTGGTGGTGCTGTGGCAGTGTTGATGGAGGGGGGGGGGGGTGGTGATGCTGTGGGGAGTGTTAGCGTTGGTGGGCGGTGTTACGGTAGCATTGGTGCGGGGGGACGGCGCTGATGGGGGTGATAGGGGGTGCTGATGTAAGGGGGTTCTGGTATTATGGGATGCTTGTGTTAGGGGAAGCTGGCATTAGGGGGTGCTGGTATTAGGGGATGCTGGTATTAGGGGATACTGATATTAGGGGTGCTGGCATTAGGGGGTGCTGGTATTAGGGGTGCTGGTATTAGGGGTGTTGGTGTTAGAAGGTGTGTTGGTTGGCGGCAATTAATATTACATTTATATATGTAAAATATAAATATATAATAATGCTATTGTTGCATGGTCAATAACATATGTTTCTCTATTCGTACACATGTGAGCGAGTATGGAAGAACCACAGTCTTCCAAACTCGCACTCTTATAGCCGGTATGAAAATGATTTTAAGGATATTCGAATTTATACATATATGCATAAAGCTTCTCAGAAGAAGAATGACATTAGAAGTGAGCGCTTTCGTCTTTGTAAAGATGCACCTCTACACTGACATGCTGGCGAGGAAGGGAGGTCAGTAAAATAGTTACTAACTGGCCATTAAACGTAAGCATGAGTAAAAATATGAGAGGAAATTATAATGAAATGAGGGGCGGAAAAAGTTAATCATAAAACACATATATGTTTCTAATAATATATAACATATAGGAAAATTTTGAAGCAATTTATAAAAACAAAATTCATACATACACACACACACATATATATATATATATATATATATATATATATATATATATATATATATATATATATATATATATATATATATATACATATATATATATATATATATATATATATATATATATATATATATATATATATATATATATATATATATATATATATATGTATATACAAGGTCTTGAGGAGCACACTCAGGGAGACTGTTCATTGGACAGAGGTCCTGACATTGCTTAAATATATCTTGAAACAGTAATAATAGTGAATATGGGAGTGGTGGTGGATGTGGTAGCTATGCTGATAGTTGTGGTATAGTAGTGGTGGTGTACGTGGTGCATCAACTGTCACCACTACCACCATCAGTATCACAACCATACCTAACATCACTATCTCCAGTACCGCCACCACTATCACCACACCAACCAGACATGAACAGTGCCAGAATTTTAGAGAATTAAGCTACAAGGCTACGTTTAACTTCCTATATCCCACAACCCTAGAAGAGAGAAGCTACATAGGAGAAATGATTACAACATACAACATACTGAGAGGAATGAAAAGGGTAAACAACAAACAGCCTAAGTAAACTGAGAGAAAATTAGGATAATAGAACACAAGTGGAAGCCGGAAATGCAAATGATCCAGAGAAACATAAATATTTACTCTTTTAAACACAGAAACAATATTGGAACACATTTACAACATAGCCTGGACAGCTTGGCTAGAAAGTGCACAAAACTCAATACATCTGAACTTTTACTTGCATTAGCAGTGGCCGTAGAGTGTGACAACACTTCAAACACCGGTACAATATACTGGACTCTGCTGATCAAACACTGGACTAGGTCCGTATCTTGCCAGCAGGAGGAGAAGTAGGAGAAGGAGGAAGAAGAGGAGGGTGAGGAAGAAGAGAGGAGGAGGAAAGAGAGGAGTAAGAGGAGGAGGGAGGGGGAGTCAGTATCTCTTGTTTAAGCGGTGGACATAAATTAGCATCTCATTGTGGGATTGTTTAAGCAGTGATTATGGGATTCCCGCTCGGACTAATGACCTTGGGCAAGGGAAGTCAGGAGGAGCGCTGGAAGTCATTTGGCACCACTATACACCTTCCTTATCCATTTGGTGATGGAAAGAGTATCCTGTATATTACAGTGCTGTAGAGTGTGTGTGTGTGTGGGACGGTCACCGCCCAGACGATGGCAGACAACGAGAAGATAACGAAGCAGAAGATTAGAGCGTTGCGAATAGCGAGACGAATGGTGAGACAAGGTGAGAATAGCTTGAGCTACCCGCTCATCCCTTTGTGTGTATTTATACCCCAATAAACGTATTTCAATTTCAATTTCATTGGTGAGACAGGAAGGGCGAATACCCCCCCCCCCCACACACACACCTTTCCTCTCAAATATTAAAATATACTTTTATACAAGCGTTAAACAGAAAGTAACCAGGGGTTAAACATACGCACTTAAGCATCAACACACACACACACATCATCAGCGTCCCCTGAAACTATTAGCATGGGCTCTTCCTCTGTCAAATAAATTAGCAAGCAAGCCAGTGAAT
Source organism: Procambarus clarkii (assembly GCF_040958095.1). Lineage (NCBI taxonomy): Eukaryota > Metazoa > Arthropoda > Malacostraca > Decapoda > Cambaridae > Procambarus > Procambarus clarkii. Next base: position 11,903,482 of record NC_091177.1, read on the forward strand.
GAGTAGACAAGCAAGCAAGCCATCACACATGCACATCACACCGGGAACCTGTGCAAGGAATCATTCAGAACCTTGTATACCACATATGTAAGACCAATCCTGGAGTATGCGGCCCCCAGCATGGAACCCGTACCTTGTCAAGCACAGGACTAAGCTGGAAAAAGTTTAAAGATATGCGACTAGGCTAGTCCCAGAACTAAGAAGCATGAGTTACGAGGAAAGGCTGCATGAAATGAACCTAACGTCGCTGGAAGATAGGAGAGCTCGGGAAGACATGATCACTACCTACAAAATTCTAAGAGGAATCGACAGGGTAGATAAAAATAAATTGTTTAACACGGGGGATACTCGAACAAGGGGGACACAGGTGGAAACTGAGTACCCAAATGAGCCACAGGGACGTTAGAAAGAACCTTTTCAGTGTCAGAGTAGTTAACTGGTGGAATGCATTAGGCAGTGCTGTGGTGGAGGTTGACTCCATACACAGTTTCAAATGTAGATATGACAGAGCCCAGTAGGCTCAGGAATCTGTACACAAGTTGATTTACGGTTGAGAGGCGGGACTAAAGAACCGGAGCTAAAACCCCCGCTAGCAGAACTAGGTGAGTACAACTAGGTGAGTACAACTAGGTGAGTACAACTAGGTGAGTACAACTAGGTGAGTACATGCCTGCAAACATGATCCTCTCGTTTCCCACTTACCCTTCCAACCCCTCCCCCCTTCCCTTTCCCCTTCCCCCCTCTCAACCACCCCTTTCCCCCATCCCCCTCGACAAACCTCCCCCTTAAGCCCTAACCCCATAAATCTTCCTTCATCAGAGCTGACCTGACTCTGGTGTCCCGGGTGTCCCTGGACGAGACGACTCCTTCCGTCCTCGTCAACCCTCGCAGGTCAGAGGCCAGTGTCTGATATAAACAAATGATGTCGTCTTTTCCTTAGCGATAACTCTGATATCTTGCAATTTTGTTTGGGGCGAGTGATAGGGCGGGGGGGGGGTTATAAGAGAGGCTTCCGTTGTTACGATAGCCTGAAATTTACCGTGAATGCTAGAGTGAATCGGAACGGATATCGCCTATTTAAAGCAGTAAATTTTAAGTTTTCCTTGATATAACATACGCGATATCGCAACGTATCCCGTTTCTGCTTTGTCTTCGGTGACATGCACATACGATAACATATTAATCTGCTTTTCTCAAATCTCAGTTGCAAAAGTCTTTCCGGCCAACTTGAAGTTCTTGCAAGATCTGGAACAGTGACCTGGAAGGTTGTTATTGTTGTTGTTGTTGTTTTTGTTGTTGTTGTTATTGTCGTTGTTGTTGTAGATTTAGCTACTCAGAATGCCCATGTAGCACGGGTTACGTTGAGCCCGTAATTGAGTTGGGTTATTCGCGATAACCTCGTTACAGAGAGAGAGGTTAGAGAGATGTGAATAGCATTCATACATTCTTGGTTGATTGACTGAATGCAGAGGAAGAGTCAGATTTTGGACGTAGTTCTCTGCTTTGGGGGGAACTGACTTCCTAGTGGAGGCTGTAGATGGGTTTTGTTGAGGTGTGTGAGAGATTTTTGGAGATGGTGTTATTCATGTGCTCATCTTCTTGGCCTCGAAGCGAGACCGTCGCTCTACAGTCCAGCCCAAGTGGTTGGACATACCTAAGAATTAAAAAAGTATATATATTTGCTAATATAATTTAATAGAAATTTAATATAATTTCTCTTCTCATCAGTAGAAGAGAAATACCACTGTTATGCCTCTGGGATAAGTTACGAGTGAACTTTAAACCATTTTAATGAATCACTTCAAGAAGATCCAATCTAAATGCAAATTCGCACGAGTATCATATAATATGGAACTACACATAATAAAACACAATAAATCACCTGAGGAATCCCAGAGTGTACCCTGAGGGCTGGCGCCACGAGGAGCACCTGTCAGCCTCACTGGATGACAGAGAGCTGAGGTCACCTGCCTGTCCCGTAGAGGAGACTCGGAGGGAAAAGGAAGGAGACTCAGAGGAAAGCGCCAAGCCATTACGACTATATAGCACTTGGAAGGGGTCAGGATTAGAGTTTGGGATGGGACGGGGGGGGGGGAAGGAATGGTGCCCAACTATTTGGACGGTCGGGGATTGAACGCCGACCTGCATGAGACTCGCAGACAAAGTAGACAGCGACACACTGGATAGCATTGAACAAAACAATATTGAAGGAAATTGGAGCTGTCAGAGAGAGAGAGAGAGAGAGAGAGAGAGAGAGAGAGAGAGAGAGAGAGAGAGAGAGAGAGAGAGAGAGAGAGAGAGAGAGAGAGAGAGAGAGAGAGAGAGAGAGAGACGAACGGACGCATTTTCCAGCGTCTGAGATGGAATGCATTATTAGGGGGTGGTAAAGGATACTAACTTATTGCATAGTTGGAAAAATATGCATGATATAAAGGCGAGTTAATCAATTAGGCAAGTGGCAGCTAAATTGATCAGGGTAAAGGGAATGGAGTTGAGGTCCCGTCAACCAAGAGGCCTGGTCTGGGACCGAGCCGCGAGGGCGTTGAGCCCCGAAATCAATGCAAGGTAACCCGCAGATCCGGCTTGTTAGGTAAGGTCATCACACCTGGCCGGGTTGTAGGCATCACAGCTGATCCGGTTCCTGCGTACACATAATACTTCTTACATTACAAGTTCAAGGGGCAAAATTCTTTTGAAGTTTGCTTGCTGGCTCGGAGTGCTCGCGGACACCTTATCTGAAGCCTCGTCTTTCTTGGGTTGCTAAAGAATATGATCCTCTGATCACTTTACAACCAGTTCTCCAATTACTGTTGGGTGCACAGGGGCGAACACTTGAAGGAATGGTACCTAATCATCTCATTCCTTCTAGAGTTCGAACCCTAGTCATCTTCTAGAGCGGGAGAGGTCGCTTGCTTCGCAAGAAAAACTCTTAAGAGCCCTGAGTCTCAGTACACAGCGTAAGTAACCCTTTGTAACTTTCGTAAATGAACACGATGTTCTTCGGGGAGAGGGATGAACATCGTGAACACACGGGTGGGACACGAACAAGGGGACACAGGTGGAAACTTAGTACCCAGATGAGCCAAAGAGACGTTAGAAATAATTTTTTCAGTGTAAGAGAAGTTAATAAATGGAATGCACTAGGAAGTGATGTGGTGGAGGCTGACTCCATACACAGTTTCAAATGTAGATATGATAGAGCCCAGTAGGCTCTGGAATCTGTACACCAGTTGATTGACTGTTGAGAGGCGGGACCAAAGAGTCAAAGCTCAACCCCCGCAAGCACAATTAGGTGAACACAGTTCGGCAACCCCATGACATGGAAGGAACTTGGTGTTCTGTTCCCACGAACATAGGCTGATCGCTAGCTGACTCCATCTGCAGTCGTAGGTTGGCGGAGTGATCGCTTGGGGGAGGATGTGTGTAGTCAGGGGGATGAAGGTGGGGGGGGGGGGGGATCAGGAGGGTGAAGGTAGGGGGAGATTAGGGAGGTGAAGCTGGGAGTGAGATCAGGGGGTGGTGGAGATTGGGAACTAAAGCTAAGGAGAGCTCAAAAAGCTGAACGATTATGTCACAAATTATGTATACATTTTTTTTATAATTTTATCAAACTGTGTAACAATGCTCAAATTTTCCTTTCTTCTTTCAGTAATGACACAGCGTTTAATAACTGTAGATTCTTCGCAGAAACTCCTGTGCGAGACGCAAGCATTGTTTGACCTACAGAAACCACAAACATCCTTATGCTAATAAAACCTTGTATCTATGTATTTGGATTTCCCTAATTATATTCTTTGCTACAATCACTGCAGTATGTATACTATAAACTACTGAGCCGACATTCTTACTACTAATTTTATTAGTGGAGAGGTCATTAATGATAGTATATGTTCTGAGCGCATCCCTTCTATTGGATATATTGATGTCAGTGATGTTCTTTACTACCGGTCCTATTTACAACCACCTTCTGTGGTTGAGTGCTCAGTAACTCACTACACTATATGGTGCCTAACAAATCTCTAACCCTGCCCATGGAGGGCAAAAAAATATATATATTTATATTCTGTTACCATTTTAAATTATTAGCCATGTCTGTGGTAGAAAATAAACAAAAGAAGTACTATTTAGAGAACAAGGCGACTGTTATTTATTTATTGTTTCAACAACACTCTAAAATTCTGTCTTAGGAAAACTGCCAAATTGTTTTATCAGGGTGAAGGAATATATATTTCTGTATTTGTTATTCTGCAAGTCGTTTCCAGGAGCCTTTGTTCATTAATGTTTGTGACTGAAAAATATTGCTGATTGGTTCATGTCCAGACGATGAGCCGCAATAGCCTGGTTGATGACCAAACCACACATTAGAAAATTGACAAACGACGACGTTTCGGTCCGATAATGGTCCAGGGCCGAAACGTCGTCGTGTCTCCATCTTCTGATGTGTTGTTTGTTCATGATTGGTTCACTTTTTTTGTATCTGAAGTATTTTTGTTAAATGGTATTACATCAATGTGAATTCTGTTTTGATTCTAATATCTCACTTCTGCATAGTCTAGAATATATTTTTTATATTTGTTTACTATTTTCCTTTATAACTGCGTTTAGTTTTTGTTTCTCTTATCCAAGATCTGCCAACAAGTTTACGACATCACCAAACATGTTACTCTTAAAGACGGCTGCGACTCATCCCACGCGTACATGTTGTTCTATTCATCAAATCTATTCCACAAAATGATATGGCAAACGTTTTTGCAATACTTTATCAGCCTGCAATTGATGCCAGTTATCCTGGACACACAATTACTGTCAACATCTCTTGAAGGTATTGTGAAATATGTGACCTCGGTATCTCTTACTAGCACTTAAATTGCTCCATCTACTTGGTAGGTAAATCGACAGCCTCGTTTCTTGCAGGTCGACGTTCGATCCCCAACGGGCCCAAGTAGTTGGGCACTATTCTCCTCCGTCTGTCCTATCCCAGTTCCTTTGTCTTCATATCCTTTCCATATGTTGGAAAGTTGTACTGGCTTAGGGATTTATGATTTATGTCTTATTTCTCAAGTTGTTCTCATTGGGCAAGCAATGAGAACTTGCTTCTACACTTTCCTGCATCGTTGTCAACCGCTCCGAGATAAATTGCAGATTTGTTCTTATTTAATAACATGACAGTACCCATACTATTAGTAATCTCAACGACTCTGCCCGAAACGCTTCGCGTAATAGTGGCTTTAGGCATTGTATGTACTAGCTCTATCTATAAATCCATCAATGTTTGGTATCTCACCTTGTATGTATGTACTTTACCTGAATAAATATTTGATTTGATTTGATTTTGACTCCATTTAGGTAAAACTAAAATTCGGCGTTCGTAGTTTCTTTCTCATTTTACTCGCCATTGATACTGGAAACATGTTTTGTGTCTTTTGGCCCACTAAACCTCTCGGTGGAGCTTTAGCAGCGCATTTGAGCCTTAGTAAACATCTCTTAGATGTAAATATCTTCTTGTAAACAAGTTCCATCATCGCCACGTGCGTCCGTCCCCATTCCTTACACGTGATACGGCTCAAAGAGATCCTGAGAGAGGTATAATATGTCAAACACCATGCCACACCTGTCAATCACTATTGTCACACATGTCAAGCACTATGGCACACCTGTTAATCACTATGACACACCTGTTAATCACTGTGTCACATCTGTCAATCACTGTGTCACACCTATCAAGCACTGTGTCACATATGTCAAGCACTGTGATACACCTGCCAAGCACTGTGTCACACATGTCATGCACTGTGTCACACATGCCAAGCACTGTGACACACCTGTCAAGCACTGTGTCACACTTATCAAGCACTATGACACACCTGTCAAACACTATATATAACACAAGACCCCATGTATAACACAAGACCCCATATATAACATAAGACCCCCATGTAAAACACAAGACCCCCATGTATAACACAAGACCCCCATGTATAACACAAGACCCCCATGTATAACACAAGACTCCCATGTATAACACAAGACCCACCAATATACGTAACACAAGACCCACCACCACCACCATGTATCATTCTCAGCATATTAACGAGCACTTTTTTTCTCACCATTCTCATCTGCAAAACATTTCAGTTAAATGGTTCGGGAACAATGAAATACGTGTGAGGAATAATTTAGTTGTGTTCGGGTCAACATTCTTCTCAAGAGAGCTAATTAGCGACAGAGGACGTGCTGTGGTGAGGAACGGAGGGATGGAGAGAGAGAGAGAGAGAGAGAGAGAGAGAGAGAGAGAGAGAGAGAGAGAGAGAGAGAGAGAGAGAGAGAGAGAGAGAGAGAGAGAGAGAGAGAAGACAGACAGACAGACAGACAGACAGACAGACAGACAGACAGACAGACAGACAGACAGACAGACAGACAGACAGACAGACAGACAGACAGACACAGACAGACAGACAGAATGCACGGGAAAGTAGGGGCGGGAGAATTGAGAAGACGATGAAAAACTGAGTTTTGACCTTTTCTAAAAGCCTCAAAACCTTGTTCAAATTTTCTTTGTCGATATCCCTTATCCACTTGGAGACCTTGATAATATCTCCCATCGGCCAGCATCTCTCCATGGAGTGCAGGCCGAGCTTCCATATCCTTTTCTTCGTATAGGAAGTCCAGAACACTAGGGTTAAGTCCTGTTGTCCTACGTTGCATATTCTCGAGGAAATCTATATCCACTCTGCATTACGGTGACCAAAATTGAACAGCATAGTGTAAGTGGGGCCTCATCAGGGCCAATTATAATTGGAGAACCATTGCATCAATGGCAGACGCTTCTGGTTTAAAATACAAGCACATTATTGCTGATATTTATACATTGCTTCCTTTACGATTCCACTTTGCATTTCCTGTTACAGCGGCTTCATAGTTCGTTTCTGCCTTTTTTTTTCCAGTATAACGTTCTTATTAAATGTTTTCTGAAGGTTAATTAAGTGGGTATCTCCATTCTTTTGTTAGTGAAGACGTTAAATTCTTCGTCCACTGTGATCAGTACCCCCAAATATTCCTCCTGAAATGGAATTTATCCTGCTTTAAGTCATTGTTATATTTCGAACCCACTTGAAATGTTAACCATATCCCTCCTTGTCCTTAAGCTCTCTTACAAGTGTAGATTTAGCCTTTAATCTGTAATCATATCAAAGGCTCCCGAAATCAGCCTGGTCGTCTTTCTCTGCAATTTTTCAAAAGAAGCCATGTAGTATGGCGACCTGAAAACCGTAGTTCAAGAGGAGACCCGCCACCTAACCACTTGACCTGGTCAGTACAGTGACGGCTTGGATTTTTACAGGTCGTCGATTAAGCCACGAGAGTCTAATTGGTTGGGTACCATTCTCTCCCAGATCCTCGCCCTCGAATAATTCGAAGTGCTCGTATATGGTCGTAATGGCTTAACGCTTTTCCTGATAATTACCACAAGTGGGGTAATTATCATTACCCCACTTGTGGCTAGTAATATATATATATATATATATATATATATATATATATATATATATATATATATATATATATATATACACGGCTGCCACACAAATCTATCATTAAGCACACACCATTTCTTATAAAAAGTCTATTAATGCTTGAGACTTATCAGCGGAGTTTAAGTCACCGCCGACCTGATGCAACGAACGACGACACAAATGTATGTTTTTAATTCAATAACCCTTTATCTCTAGAAGGGCAGGAGGAGGGAGTGGCTGGCAGCGCGTGAAGGAAAAAGCTCTTCATCTGACACCGTGAACTTATTACAGGAGCTGTGAGGTAACGAAAGGTCACATGAGGTCAGTATTTAATTACCGGATTAATGTTAATTTCAGTTGGTTACTACTCCTGCTGCTGCTTGTGTGATCTGTTCAGCTTTAGTGTGGGATACAGGATTGTCTTGAGGGGGGGGGGGCTACTTTACTGGAGGGAGATTATTGTATTATTTTATTAGCAAGATTATTTGTTTTATTGTTCTCAACTGTGTGTTCGCAGTGGTTATCTAATCACTAGGGAAGGTATATTCGCATCAAAGCTTGCATACAAAGCACTCGCACAAAACATTGACCAATTAAACATGCATAGCGCGTTGACCAATCAAAACCGACGTTCAGTTCATTAGCCAATCATAAACCGTTTTATTTATACCCGTCTTTCAACAGCACCGAACAATTAGTTTTCACCTTACAGATAAGCTCAATTATTACTTAGATTAAGCGAAACTGCTGGTCCGAGGAAGCGAGCGTTAGTTTCACACAGGTTTGTACAGCTCGTAGCTTACTGGGGCTTTGTTAGTAATATACATGTGTTAGCCACTGTGCCGTGCTAGTCACTGTGCCGTGGCGGCCACTGTGCCGTGGTGGCCACTGTGCCGTGGTGGCCACTGTGCCCTGGCAGCCACTGTGCCATGCTAGCCACTGTGCAATAAAAAATATAAATGTTAGACGCCCAGCCTACACTTTTGAAAATAAACGAGTTGACTAAGTCTCGGTTCGTCTTGGACGTTTCGGGCCGTCCTCGACTTTTGCGTGACGACGTTTCGGTCCATCCTGAACCATTATCAAGTCGGGTAATTGTGACTTAATGTATGCAGTATATGTGTTTTCCTCATAGCCCGTGCCTGTAGTAAAGGGAGCTGTGATAATTGATGGGGGGGAAAAATAGACAAATTCACCCGCAAATTCTGTATATATATTCAACGTTTGTAAATGAAAGTAACGTGTTAATGTCGGAGGTGATGGATTAGTGAATATGGAATTTTGTTGCTATTTCATTTAAGATTTTCGCATATTATTGGTTAGCTCTGAATATATTCAGATACTTCGGAGGAAAAAAAAAATGTGTAGTCAGATTTTACAAATTAACGGGAGCTTGATATTGGTGAAGAACGTCATTATCGTATATTTTTTCACCATTATGCAGTAAAGTTGCAGATTAGTTTTCGTGCAGGAACTGACTCATCTGCTAACAGGCTTTCTCATGCCTTCATGGAACACTCAGAGCGGAGCAATGAGCATAAAAGCTTTACCATGTTCCAACTGCCACTCTAAACAAAGGTTATTATATTTTCGTTAAGCACAAACACACACGCACTTCAGAACTGAACATTATAAATTAAACATTTTTTCATCTAAGTAATCAGCGGGAAGGCTTGTAAGCACATACGCATGAAAAAAAAGAGCAAATCTGGTTTACGTTATATGTTTCAAAGCCCTTAAAGGTGTGTGTGTGTGTGTGTGGGTGTGTGTGTGTGGGTGTGTGTGTGTGTGTGTGTGTGTGTGTGTGTGTGTGTGTGTGTGTGTGTGTGTGTGTGTGTGTGTGTGTGTGTGTGTGTGTGTGTGTTTGTGTGTGTGTGTATGTGTGTATGTATGTGTGTGTTTATTTACTATTTGTGCCTGCAGAATCGAGCTATTAGCTGTTGGACCCCGTTTTTCTAACCATTTGGAAACTTTTCTAACTCTTGTGACCACCATTTATGCGTGTGTGGGCGCATTAACTTAATGGTGCCTGCAGGATCGAGGTTTGGCTCTTGTACGCCGCCTTTCCAGCCTATAGTTGTCTCATGCAATGATTCAGACATATTTTGCCCATAATACTAATGCAATTATAAATTGAGCTCGCTTTTAAAGGCTGATTACTTAATTAATATTATTTCCCTACAATTCTTACACTAAAAATGTCTTTTAATAATTATAACTCTGATTAATGGGATTCTTAAGCTTCGATTTATGCGCGCAAATTTTATTAGTATTCACTGTGAACTTCGAATTCTTTTTAATCTGTCAATCTTGCTAATTTTTTAAAATATCGCTCTCATATCTCATTCGTTAGGTCCAGTTCTTTCAGTCTTTCTTCATAGCCCATCCATAGCAATTCAGGGGTATATCTCGTTGCAAACCTCTGTAGCGTTTAAAGTTTCAATGTTTTTTTTGTTTTGTTTTTAATGGGGCCTCCACAATTAGGGGGCAAACTCTAGAGATTGTTCCACGGAGGTGTGTGTGTGTGTGTGTGTGTGTGTGTGTGTGTGTGTGTGTGTGTGTGTGTGTGTGTGTGTGTGTGTGTGTGTGTGTGTGTGTGTGTGTGTTTGTATCAGTGTCTCAGCTCTTTCATCACATCTCTCAACCTTTAATCAACTGGCAAACAGAGACACACCGTCACAATTCGCAGCTGCATATATCTTTATGTTTGTGTCTAGTACTCTTGTCTGTCTGTATCTCGTATTTGGGTCAGTGTTTGTCTCGTTACCAGAAACTTTACCAACAACTTATATTTTCTCATTACTTGCTTAAGTGTTGAGATATTAAACCCTTGGCATTTATGGTTCCTCTTAATGGCTACGTTAAGCTGCTCGAATAAATAATAAAATATTTTATAACTTTGAACTGACGCATGTAAGCACGTTAATGTTTTTTTCTGATATTAGGCGCTTTGAAATGGCTGTGAATATATATTTTCATCAAATTCTAAATAAGGCAATATTAGTAATTGTTCTGAGTCCAATTATTAATTCATATCGTCAGTCGTTTTTCTTAAAACCAACAAAATATATCGTTAAAGGTTCAATATATTGTGTTTATATTCGCCCTGGAGCTTCAACATGATTTAAAACCTAAAAGCATGGATTGTCAGTAAACATTATTGTTGTTGTTACAAATTAAGTATAATTTATGTTGGATATTGTCTATATTTTCTGTCGTGTGTCACATGGGCTGAAGCAGACGCCAGAGGGAGCTCTGAACCTGGCTGCTCAGCCTGACGCTCACTGAAGACTGTGAGCGCAAAACTCACGATCCGGACTGACCTTGCAAGCAGCTGTGGTATAACAATTAACCAACTGAAGATAAATTATCACGTTCCCATTTGAACACTGAAAAAGATCAGCTAGTCATTTCTTTTATATTTAAAGTTTTGAAGAGTCATGGAGCCCTAATGTTTACATAAGTACCTCTTGTACCTCTTGTACTCTTGTACCTCTTGTACTCTCGTACCCCTTAGAGTACCTCTTGCATCCCTACTCTTTAGTGGACTATTTTGCACATTCTGTCGTGTTTCTTGGTTTTGTAAGGAATTATTTCGGTATGAAGAATTGGAATTAGTCCCTGAAATATTTTCTCTAAGTGTGAATTGATATGTAGCTGCGCTCCAATTGTGACAGTTACAGAAGTTTTTTGCTGTCCTCATGATTTATGTGTTTTGCTGAAAGAACTCAAGCCGTGAAAGTTATCTCCACGTTCTCCAGATCAGGAACTTCACCAGTTTTGAATGAGGCTGCAAATTTGCAACAATATTCCACTCTAGATAGCACTAGTGTCTTCAAAAGTTCCACCATTGGAGTGGCCTCTCCATTCATGGATAATGTGCTCTTATCATCCAACCTGTCGTTTTTCTTGCAGTTGTGACAGGTAACTTTATTATATTTCTTAAAAGTAGTCTTCTAATATTACTCCGAGGACGCTGTTTTCCTATCACTATAGTGCGATTTGACTGCGTCTTATTTGTCATTCTTGTTCTGATGTCTTTGTTGACGCCATAGTGAAGAACCTGGAACATTCCTTCATTGAACATTATGTTTCTTCTAACCCATTGAACGACTTTGTTTATATCAACTTTCAAGATAGACCACCAGATGTGAGAGGAACGGAGTAGCCTTAAATCAGAAAAAGAGTGTATGATATACTTCTGAATAATTTCAACCGATTTTATGCTACTGGGAGAATTCAGCATAGCCAATGAGTACCGGTTCGAATTCTTCTCATAGCTCCAAAAGATTTTCTCATGTTAATGTGATTTATTTGGACCCTTACTGATTTTCTCCATAATAATAATAATTATAATAATACAAGACTACATCGCGCGCCACAGTTGCTCTCCAACACACTGATCTGCTGGTCACACAACGCGCAGTGAATAAATTAGTGTTTTTTCTGGACTCTGCTTTGTTGCCGACTCCGTATAGAGAACTACAATATGCCCCATGTGCAGAGTTACAACCTGACTTCATCTACAGAGCAACACCCTAACCCAGTGTACATAGCAACACTCTGATCCCTCCTTTGTGCAAACCCACACCTTGATCCCCTATGAAAGGTTACACCATATGATCCTCTATATAGAGCTGCCGCCTTTTATATAGGTTTGTACCCTAACCTTATGTTCACCTACACCCTGACCTCGAGTACACAGCTATATCATGTATCATGACACCGTGTGTATATATATATATATATATATATATATATATATACATATATATGTATATATATATATATATATATATATATATATATATATATATATATATATATATATATATATATGTGTGTGTATATCACGAAAATAAACACGTGATTAAGAATGTGACAATGTCAGACCACGAAGGAAAAATGAAACAGGAAATTTCCTTAAGTACTTTCGTATATTAAATACATCTTCAGAAGGTCATTTTACAGATCGAGTGATGGGTATAAATAGGCAGGAGAGAGTGGTGAAGTAAGGTGAGGTATATATATATATATATATATATATATATATATATATATATATATATATATATATATATATATATATATATATATATATATATATATATATATATATATATAATTCTCTTTGAAGTGTAGTTAAATCTACTCCGAGGGAATTATATATAACTTATGCAAGATATGTGGAATTCATTGAATAACTCACAAATCAATGGCTGGACTTAATTTAACAACATTCACCCCAACATAATATTATGCAAATGTGTTTTGAACGACGCCAGACCAAGCTGCCTTTAGGACCAAAGTTGTATTCAAATACCCGTAAGCGTTCTTAAAATGGACGGTCCAGTTAAAGTCATCTCCGAGAGCCGGCCAGACTCACATGCTGAGGTATGTAGACTGTTGTTATAGTCACAGTAGGAGTCGTCACGGTACTAGTCCTCACTGTAGGGGTCGTCACTGTCGGAGGTGTCATTGTTGGAGGGATCCCTTTAGGTGTCAGTGTTTGTGGTGTCACCCCATAGTATGCATCACCGTTGGAGGCAGCACAATTTGAAGCGTCACCGTAGTAGTCATCACAGTTAGAGAAGTCACCGTAAGAGGTGTTCCGTAGGCTAGAGAGAGTCGCCGGATTTCCCTGGATGGACATTCAAGCCTTGGAGCTCTTGCAGTTCCATATTTGGGCCAGTGGTGCGCCTGGGAATGTTGGACAGGTACAAGGTGAACGTACCACAGCACCTTTCCCCGCCAGAGGTACAAATGGAACTCACCACCAGAGGTACAAGGAGAACTCACCACCAAAGGTACAAGGGGAACTCACCACCAGTGGTACAAGGGGAACTCACCACCAGAACTCACCACCAGAGGTACAAGGAGAACTCACCACCAAAGGTACAAGGGGAACTCACCACCAGAGGTACAAGGGGAACTCACCACCAGAGGTACAAGGGGAACTCACCACCAAAGGTACAAGGGGAACTCACCACCAAAGGTACAAGGGGAACTCACCACCAGAACTCACCACCAGAGGTACAAGGAGAACTCCCCACCAGAGGTACATATTTCCTGAATATAGTCCTATGGAATTCCTCATACTTCCTGACTAGTGTCCCAGAGAGAATAAAGATAACTTATACCATCACGAATACACAATATCGGAAAAATCTTCGAGATATTGTCCAAGTTTTCCAACATTTTCCCCCTGAATATTTTCAGTTCTCAAGAATCAATGAGCACTGGCATACAGAGAATAAAACAAACTTTAGGTATCACTGATCTTTTGGAGTTTCATGTTTTTATAAATTAAAAGATAACTTGTTTACAGCTAAGAAGCTATAGGGATTTATGTCAGCAATTTTGATATTGTTTAGTTTAAATTATTATAAATGCCTTACAATTTTGACAAAGGGTATGGGGGCAGTCAGTGTAGACACCTTGTAGCAGTAAAAGTTTTCGAGTTATCATAGACGGATATTAGACAGATAATACATTATTTAAACTAATCAAAGTAATTTAAAGACTTTAGGTGCAAGCTCTTAATAAAATACTCTACACAATATTTTACTTAAAGCTAATATAAATATATATATATAAGATTATTTCTAGTTTTCTTTGGTATATTTGTTGTATTCAATATACTATTAAGTACATTTTTTATAAAACCTCTTCGGAAATTTTGTAGCCAAATATAATAAAGACTGTCACTAAGAGACACAACTGATTATGCAAATGAATATTTAGAATTATTAAGTATAATAATTATTAGGTATAAAAAGATTCAGAATTATTATGCATCACACACACTGACAAAACCAATACGATACGAACCGTATTGTACGATACCATAACCATACGACACCCATACCATAATCATATCATAACCATACGATACCGATACCATGGACGACTGTTAAGAGGGATGAGAGGCGGGAGGCTTATCCACAACAGTCAACCCCCCAACAACACACGCCAAGGGGGGAAGAGATACCTGATCGTTTTCATCAAATCAGTCACTATTGGAGAAAACTCGAGCCTGAAAATCCATATACGTGCATTCAGACTCGAGTTTTCTCCAATAGTGACTGATATGATGAACACGATCAGATATCTCTTCCCCTTTGGCGAGTGCTGTTGGTGATTGTTGGATATTGTTGTTGGATTCGTAGGGAGCAGCGAAGGATAAGGTGAGTTGATTGTTGCCTGACTCCGGCTTCTAGCTGTAGGAGGGGTTTTGAAACTTTCCTGTGTCCCTGCATACATCTATTGGATCATAAGTGTCCCCTGATTCTCAGTATGTAAAGAGTATTCCATAATTATTCCTAAGTAATTAAATGCCAAGTTTTAATTATCGATTACTTATTACTGCATTCCGTCTTCCCCGGGAGGCTAGTAATTCAGTCTTCACCGGAAGTTAGGGAACTGGTGACGGCTAAAATTAAGGAATAGCAACAGATTGTTTTTCTCTTGTAGGAAGACAGTTAACATAGCGTCACATGCTCCCGGACGCAGGTTCGAATCCTCGTCACGGCCCTTGTGGATTTGTTCAGCGTCAGTACACTTTTGGGTCAAAGTGGGCACTGCAAGCTGGTGTTAGGTGGGTGTTACAGAGTGGAGTACATATATATATATATATATATATATATATATATATATATGATAACTGCCAAAAACATTGATTATCTGAACACGAAAAATATTTTTTATGTTTTCATGTTCAGGTACGATTGAAATTAAAAATTTAACTATATATAGTAGTGTCTTTACGGATAACAGTGAATGAGCATTATTAGTGATGAAAAAAAGGTTCGAGCTGCAAGAAAAGATTTCATCCAGTCAGTGAATATTCCCAAGAGCGATCCCACCTTCAACACCGAAATGCTTTTTGGGCATTGAGGAACCTTTTTTGTATTTCCAATTCTCTTAGTTTACTTATATTTTCAATTAATAAAATAGATTCTTTACTTTGGTGAGATGCAGTGTTAATGTAAGTTCTTAGTATCATCCATAAAAGCGTCTTTCAGTGTTGTAATATGCTTCAGTGTTAATGAATAAAAGGCATCTCATTAATGGCCATCTCATGTAGCAAATCTGAATGTGCACTCACCTAGTTGTGCTTGCGAGGGTTTGAACTCTGACTCTTTGGTCCCGTCTCTCAACTGTCAGTTAACTGGTGTACAGATTCCTTGACCTTTTGGGCTCTATCATATCAGCTTTTGAAATTGTGTATGGAGTCAGCCTCCACCACATCACTGCCTAATGCATTTCATCTGTTAACTACTCTGACACTGAAAACGTTTTTTCTAACGCCCCTGTGGCTCATTTGGGTACTCAGTCTCCACCTGTGTCCCATTGTTCGCGTACCACCCGTGTTAAACAGTTTATCTTTATCTGTGTGTGTGCACGCGCGTGTGTGTGAGTCCGTAGCAGGTCTAGTATTATGGATATCATCTTGATGCTATTCCACTGTACGGTAGAAGAGAGGTGGGGAGTAGTTATCTACTCGAGGTGAAAAAACCAATGGTCACGCATTCGCATTTTTCAGAGTAGTTGAATGGTAGTTCTAACACTTACTATACATGTTACAAAGGTATCATAATATCCGCTACGGACTGTCTGTCTAAGCAGCAGTCGATCCCGAAGACGCACTCGTCAATTTAAACTCTGTATTCAAAATCAGTGTGTTCTCATTTATTGATGATTGATGAAGATTAAGCCACCAAGGGGTGGCACGGGTATGTCTGAGAGAGAGAGAGAGAGAGAGAGAGAGAGAGAGAGAGAGAGAGAGAGAGAGAGAGAGAGAGAGAGAGAGAGAGAGAGAGAGAGAGAGAGAGAGAGAGCGAGAGAGCGAGAGAGCGAGAGAGCGAGAGAACGAGAGAGAGAGAGAGAGAGAGAGAGAGAGAGAGAGAGAGAGAGAGAGAGAGAGAGAGAGAGACAGAGAGAGAGAGAGAGAGAGAGAGAGCGAGAGAGCGAGAGAGCGAGAGAACGAGAGAGAGAGAGAGAGAGAGAGAGAGAGAGAGAGAGAGAGAGAGAGAGAGAGAGAGAGAGAGAGAGAGAGAGAGAGAGAGAGAGAGAGAGAGAGAGAGAGATAGACAGACAGACGGACAGACAGATAGAGATAAAGACAGAGTGAAGCATTTTGCTTGGTTCAAGATAAAGTATAATACACACTAATAAACTGAAAAATAATTTAATAACATCATGCTGTGTACATTCAAACGCACTCATACGGGCGCTCATAAAACAGAAAACAAAGCCACATCGAATACAACAAAAAATAATTTCTTTCAACTAAAATCAACCCCCCTCCAAACTTAATCCACCACCACCCAATACACAAAATCTAACACCTAAGCCGACAGCAAACCCCCCCCCACCTTCACAAACGAACACTCGTATCCCCCACCCCCCTCATCCCCCCCTCATCCCCCCTCATCCCAACCTTGCAATCATCCCGACACCATCCTCCCAGATGGGACTGGGGATAGTCATAGCACTAAGCACTTAAAATACCTTAATGTATGATACATTACTATTCACGTTCAAGCCAACTATTACGGCCTCTTATCAGTTAAGAATTGTGTGTCCTTATAAGGTAAACGAAATTACAGAAGCACTGCTGTCTATATCTGAAAAAGTGAATGAATGTTTCTCTGTGTCTAATCGAAGTTGGAGGCTAGATGCTTGGTGCTAACCTCATTCAATTTATTCCAATAATTGCTGCCGGGTATGAACTTAATATGGGCTGGTCACGGTTATCATTAATCAAACGAATGTCATCTGACACGGTATCAAAGGGACCCCCACAATGAATCTTGCAGTATCATATAACGGGGACTCTGAATTTTTGTCTTTCCTTTTTTTACTGTAATGTAACTGTAACTTCATTAACACTAGAGGGAAACAAAGAGACAGATAGTCAGAGATAGAGAGAAACAGAGAAAAAGAGAGACAGAGACAAATGTGAGAGACAGACAGCCTACCTTGAGGTTACCTTGAGGTTACCTTGAGGTGTTTTCGGGGCTTAGGTCGACGACCGGGCCGACCCCGTGGCCCGGTCGTCGACCAAGCCTCCTGGTTGATGGACTAGCCGATCAGGCTGTTGGACGCGGCTGCTCGCAGCCTGACGTATGAGTCACAGCCTGATTGATTAGGTATCCTTTGGAGGTTCTTGTCAAGTTCTCTCTTAAATACTGTGAGGGGTCTGCCAGTTATGCCCCTTGTGCATAGTGGATGCGTGTTGAACATTCTCGGGCCTCTGATGTTGACAGAGTTCTCTCTCAGATTACCTATTGCACCTCTGCTTTTCATTGGGGGTATTTTGCACATCCAGCCATACCTCCTGGTCTCATGTGGTATTATTTCTGTGTGCAGGTTTGGGACTAGCCCCTCTACTATTCTCCACGTGAAAATTATTATGTATCTCTTCCGCCTGCGCTCAAGAGAATACAGATTTAGGCATTTCAGTCGGTCCCAATAGTTTAGATGTTTTACTGAATGGATTCTAGCAGTACTGATATCTGCACACACTCTAGACCAGCAATTTCTCCAGCTCTGAAAGGGGTTGTCATTGAGCAGCAGTACTCCACTCTAGAGAGCACTAGCGTCTTGAAGAGTATCATCACTGGTATAGCATCTCTAGCTAGAAAAATTCTTGTTATCCAACCTCTCATTTTTCAAGCCAGAAACAGACATATAGAGAAAGAGACTCACAGAGAGATACAGACAGGCAGACATACAGAGAGACTGACACAAAGACAGAAACAGAGGAAATACAGAGACACAGACAAAGATACCGGTTCGATACCCCGGGCACCGCCGGGTACGCCATCTAGTATATTTATATAGTAGCGGGGATCGCAGCGCCATGTGATGTGTTCTGAATATTCAATAAAATCTGCGGTCTGCATTTGCATAGTCATTTGGCTTTGATGTCTCAATAGACTGCAGGAAAATGATGATAAGATAATTCTAGTTGCAAGCTTTTGTACGCTGAGATAATGAAGAGATGGATAACTTTGATGAGCACAAGAACCTTCCTTATATTGTATCTATATTACAGTAGACACGTAATAAGCTATATTGCAGATTGATAACCTCTTCACGTGGTTATCAATCACACACAGTAGTAATTCGCTTATCGAGGACAGGAAGCCAGAGTATGTGTGTGTGTGTGTGTGTGTGAGTGTGTGTGTGTGTGTGTGTGTGTGTGTGTGTGTGTGTGTGTGTGTGTGTGTGTGTGTGTGTGTGTGTGTGTGTGTGTGTGTGTGTGTATGTGTGTGTGTGTGTGTGTGATTTAGACTTGTATCAAGGTCCACACACGCTCGAACTATTGACCTTCCCCAGAATGTAATCCCGCAAATGGTAGACTAAGGTACCTATTTACAACTAGCTGAATAGGTACATTAGATGAAAGGAAACGTGCCAAACCATTCCTGTCCAACCCGGGAATCCAACCCTGGATCCAATTGTAAGTTGAGACCGAAGCCAACGGACGCTGACTCATGCTTATATTTTTTATATAATGTATTCACCGTCTCACCCTTTGTACCTGTTCTTCATCTGTCAGCGTAATCGACACACAACCGATTGTACCCGAGATCGATTCCCGGGCAAGAGATGTCGTATCGGAACGTTTCCGTATACCTGATGCCTCTGTTCACCTAGCTGCAGTTGGAAGTCAGACTACTGTTGTTACTTGCATCCTTAGGTAAGATCAGTCATTGGCCTATGGGAACGTAGATAAGGCCGCCTGTCCTGTCCTGTCCCCCACCAATAGAAAGCCACAAATTTTATCATTAATTCTATCAACTGATTATCCACACCTGCCCATATATAGACCTACATAAAGGGGGGGGGGAGAAGACAACCAAATTTTGCAATATTTATATAAATTAAACATCTATTTTATAATTTATACTCAAATTAAGTTTTTCACCGCTTCGAATAAATAAATATATTATATATGGAATACCTTAAAGATGTATGAAAAACAGGACTAAATATAAACAAGCGTGTAGTTAGCGTGCTCGGGGCCCCAGCGGGGGACCCCACCACCGCTCAGGGGGTACAAATGAGATTACATTAAACATTACGACCCGCAAATGGATTTTATTTTTTTTAAGTGAAGGTCAATCGTAGAGGAATGCTCCGTGAAAATGTTTATCTCATGTCTCTGTGCATATTAAGCTAAAACGAAATTCTCGAAAAGAAATGCTAATCGACTTGAGAATGGTCCAGGACGGACCGAAACGTCGTCGTCCCTTTAACTTCTAGTGTGTGGTCTGGTCAACAAGAACTGCTAATGTAAATCAGAGGGGGGACTTTCTCACTTAAAATCTTCAAAGAGGAACGCACTAATTATGGCTGATAAGCTCATCTTTCTCCTTTATAAACAGACTGCTAAATAGAAGTAGATATAACACCAAATCTTATACCAGAAGCGTAAGTGTACAGCGTCAGCTGAATATGCGTAAGTAGGGAATGTGAAACCGGCAGCAGATGGTAATATATTTGATAACATGAAATGCATCACTGGAATTCTGAGAGTAAATGAAGCATAGTTATTGGTTCTGTTATCATATAACCCACCAGCAAACAACAGGAGACCCAGACAGGAGTACAATGCATTGAACAAAATATGCATAAATGCCAAGCAACAACACCACGCAATATGAGAGCATAATTACTAATCATGGGGGACTTAAATCATGCAGAGATAGTTTAAGAATTCGAGAAGCCCCTATGGGGAAGAGAGGGAGGATGAAACACTGGGTGCAAACTTATTGGAAACTACTGAACAGAACTTAACACACCATGTAAATAACACAAAAGGCAGAAGATGCACTGGTCTATATTATTCTCATATACTAATATTGATTAAACACACTTTTGTTAATGCATTTAGTGTCAGGACAGGATGAGTTTCATAAGGAGAAATGTTACGAGAAGTAAAGGTAAGGAATCTTGCTGACCAACAGATTTAACAGACACATTCATATTGTATCTCTCTAAACCCTAAGTTAGTTCAGCCAGGCGCTACTTCCCATTCGTCTTGGCAGTGTTTAGCCAGCCAGCTGGCATCCAGGTATCTTTTATTACAGTCAGGGTGGCCACTTTCCCTCCCAGTGTGGCTCTGAGTGGCCTGCCTCCCAGGGTGGCTCTGAGTGGCCTGCCTCCCAGGGTGGCTCTGAGTGGCCCCCTTCCCAGGGTGGCTCTCAGTCCCCCCCTCCCTCCCAGGGTGACTCTGAGTGCCCCTCCCCCCTCCCAGGGTGACTCTGAGTGGCCTCCCCCCCCCCCTCCCAGGGTGACTCTCAGTGGCCTCCTAGCAGGCTGACTCTGAGAACAGTTAGTGCCCGGATACTTATCATTATGAGATCGACATTAATGCGAGAGTTGGCTGGTGGCGGGCCAGGGTGTGTGGCGAGGTCTAATATATGGTAACACTTGCTGGCGTTGACGATGTTCCCTTCATTAGCGGGAGAGGGTGGTTATTGTCTTCATTTGTTGCTACAATTTATTGGCTGGATTTGCTGCCTTTGTGCTTCAACTCATATTTTCTTATCAATTTATTTTTGGCTGACCTATATTGTATTTTGTTTTGTCTATTTGTTGATGCTTTGTCATATTCCTTTAAAATCATTATTATAAGTATTTATTAATATATTGTATTTCATTTTCTTCTTAACATGTAGGAATAATATTATCAATACGTTATATTGACGTTCTCTTACTCATTGGCCTCGGTAGTTAAGTGGGTTGCATGGGTTCGTGCATTTCTGGCTAGGCACAAAAGAGTTGTATTTTGGTCAAACAGAGAAAATGGCCTCGCTCGTGAAGGATGATCGGTGGACAACAGGCGAATTAGCATTAAGTTTATCCTCCCGGCGTTCACCTCTGGAGAGTCAGCCGTAACAGGCAGAGGGAGCTTAGACTAACCCACGTTACCAGGCGACGGTGGAAAAGACGCTCGACACAGTACACAGTACACAGTACACAGTGTACTGTGTCTACACTCTTCCTGCCACTACTGAGATGCGCATCAACGCCTGACGAGTCTTTAAGCAGGGTTGGTGCTTCTCTTCACGCTTCGTACTTCTGGTGCTTCAACACTTCTCTTCGTCGAAAGAGAAGTGTTGGACTTCCCAAACAGAAGTCGCTGTTTGGTTTCCCATTTTGTGGGAGGGGAAGCTTGTTGGGCTCATCGAGGTCCCTCTGGGTCACAGGGACTGACCTTCACCAAGATGCAACCCACAACAGTCTCCTAACTCCGAGGTACTTAATTACAGCTAGGAAGACAGAGGCAGTCCCGACGACTAGACGGGTTGTTATAATCCGTTTGTGGCTTTATATATTATTTTATAAATATTTTAAACAGGTGTTATCTAATGGAATAATCTATTCCTGAACACAATGGAATTATTAAATGTATATTAAAGTCCTTTCCTGCCCGTTGGCGACTTAGGCCAGAGACCAAGGTGAGGTGTTCACATGCATCAAGTGCTTACGAAACCTGTGCATCTTTCCTTAATCATGGCGGCTTTGTTTACATTTATTAAACAGATAACGAGCTTCGAGACTATACAGTATAAGGTATTTTTTTTATAAACAACCCCGAAATGCTCCGAAACTCACCAACTGTGTAATTAATTAACCAAAGCCGCCGTGAGTGAGGGAAAGATTCACAGGTTTCGTAAGTGGTAGCGTGAATGCGTGATGACTTCTTGTCCAGACTGCAAGCGCGGTGATTGACCTTTGACTCCCATTCTTTTCCCAATCATTATGATGTTTTTTACAAACAACACTGTCGGCAAAATACCTGAAAATACTTAGTAAAGTCATAAATAAATAATTAAGAGCAATAGTTGTAGCGTAATTAGAGCAAATAGTTATAGCGCAATTAGACCATGAGTTATAGAAGAGCACGAAGTAGAAGTGCTTATTAAAGCAGCGTACGTCAAAGAATTGCATGACATGAAGGTACATAACGAAAAGGCGCATAAAGAAGATGTGTATGATTAAGAAGTGGACTGGAAAGAAATAACAACAATAGCCCCCTTCCCCCTCCCCCCTCCACCCCAATAAAGACTCAAGCAACGAGAGACTTTTACAGGTGTTCAAGACAGTGGAAAACTATTGAGAATTTTATACGCGAAGATTAATTACACGTTCAAAGTGATTTGGCAGAGAAAAATAACTGAGTAAATCTTTGGATGAGTTGATGTACAGTGCACGTGGGATAGACAGTCCTCCTCACTTGTTACAACATTCTTAAGCAAATTACCACTAGACGTGGTTAGCGCCACCACAATTATACAGTTGTATTTTGACGAATAATTGAATAACACAGCGTCGGCCAGCAGGTGAATGCATAAACTCTATTCTAAGAAAATAATATATTCTTTATTTAAAGACCTGGTAGAGGGAGGTACTTTTGGAATGTCCCCAATTACTTCGTTTTGGTAAAGGAATTCAAACTATCCCTTGCATGTAGAGACTAAGAACTCTAGGATTCTATAAGACATTATAGAATGCCTTATAGGCATTCTGTTGCCTATAGCTCTCCATAGGTATTTTGAGACAACTATGGAACTCTCCATATGTAGAAATGGGCTCTCCATATGTAGAAATATCAAAATTAAATTATCAAAAGAAATTTAACATTTCCAACTCTAAGGCCATACAGAATTCAATCATCAAATACAAACAAGACGAACAAGGACCACTTCTTTAAACTGAGACAAAGTAGAACAACATGACATAGGTGGAAACTGGAAACGCAAATCAGTCAAAAAATGTATGGAAATACTGGAAACGGCTAGAATCCACTCAGTAAAACATCTAAACTATTAGGACCTACTAAAGAGCCTAATCTGTATTCTCTTGAGCGCAGGCGGGAGAGATACATAATAATTTACACATGGAAAATAGTAGAGGGGCTGGTCCCAAACCTGCACACATAAATAACATCACATGAGACCAGAAGGCATGGCAGGATGTGCACAATACCCCTGTTGAAGAGCAGAGGAGCAACAGGTACTCTGAGAGAGAACTCTATCAACATCAGAGGCCCGAGACTGTTCAACACGATTCCGCTACACATAAGGGGCATAACTGGCCGACCCCTCACAGTGTTAAAGAGAGAACTTGATAAACACCTCCAAAGGATACCTGATCAACCAGGCTGTGACTCATACATCAGGCTGCGAGCAGCCGCGTCCAAAAGCCTGGTTGACCAGTCCAGCAACGAGGAAGCCTGGTCGACGACCAGGCCGCGGGGTCGCTGAGCCCCGAAATCATCTCAAGGTAGCCTCGAAGTAGGTAAATAAGCGTACACTGTACGAATGGCCAGTAAGTGGAATACAAACTGAAAGAAGCAGTCATGGAAGCCACCTCCAACCACAACTTTAACGAATGGCTTTGAAAAATAATTTGCACATCACGAATGATCAAAGGTCCATTAAAGAGCAATGCTACCAATCGGAGCATGCAGAGCAACACCTCTCTCTCTCTCCCTTCCCCACATTCACTGTTAGGTTAGCATGAGATTAGTTGATGCTCTCAGTCTTGCTCACCAGCAGCTCACCAGATTGCTCACCAGATTTCCCACTAGGAAATCTGTATGTAAACACAAACACACAATTACTGGAGACCTTATTCTTATTATGTTTTTACATTTTGTGTAATTGAAACAAAACTAGCAAAATAAACGAAAGGAACACAAACATCTCTACGTGTTCCATATATATATATATATATATATATATATATATATATATATATATATATATATATATATATATATGTATATATATATATATATATGTATATATATATATATATATATATATATATATATATATATATATATATATATATATATATGTATATATATATATATATATATATATATATATATATATATATATATATATATATATATATGTCGTACCTAGTAGCCAGAACGCACTTCTCTGCCTACTATGCAAGGCCCAATTTGCCTAATAAGCTAAGTTTTCCTGAATTAATATATTTTCTCTAATTTTTTTCTTATCAAATGATAAAGCTACCCATTTCATTACGTATGAGGTCAATTTTTTCTTATTGGAGTTAAAATTAACGTAGATATATGGCCGAACCTAACCAACCCTACCTAACCTAACCTAACCTATCTTTATAGGTTAGGTTAGGTTAGGTAGCCGAAAAAGTTAGGTTAGGTTAGGTTAGGTAGGTTAGGTAGTCGAAAAACAATTAATTCATGAAAACTTGGCTTAATAGGCAAATTGGGCCTTGCATAGTAGGCTGAGAAGTGCGTTCTGGCTACTAGGTACGACATATATATATATATATATATATATATATATATATATATATATATATATATATGGAAATGTCCTGTATGTCTGCCCGAGGGTGGAGACCAGATGGATGGGGCTAGCTTCACAAAACTATTTGGAGTAATTGCTGTTGGGCACGTACCAAACAGGATTGGCTTCAAAGAAAAAGGGGTTCCACGTGACACTGCGTCAAACGTATTCCACGATAAATCTCGGAATATCATTGACTAAACTGTGGCTTATTGTTTACATTTACATTTTTAAATATTTATTTGTCATATCGCGAGAGATTATGTACTCACAACGTCAAAGTTAAAAATAGTAACTGTACCTATCATGTATTCAAATTGAGGTATTCTTGAGCAGTACAGGATAGCTACCATGTTTAATAACCTAACTGCCTCCCGTGGCCTGAGGGAGAGAGAGAGGAAGAGCGGGAGATAGAGGAACAGGGAGAGACGGAGAAGAAGAGGGAGGACAAGGAGAAAGGGAGAAAGAGGGAGGGAAGAGTGGGGAGAAATTCCGTAGGAGCCGTGATGAGAATTCGAACCTATGAGCTGGATATTCATGTGTGGCGTGTGCCTGCTTATACCCACCGCATAGGTTCGAATCCTAATCACGGCTCCTACCGATTTTCTCACCATAATTATTATTTTTATTATTAAAATAATGATTATTAATAATAATATTTTCGGTTTTATCCTATAAACTGAGTACCTGTACAATTCAGCCTAAAACACCCATGGGAAGACGTCTGAGTCAGAGCCCCAGTATTCCGGTTAAAGACATCATGTGATTAGGAAAGACTCCATCAGTTTATGTGAGGATCAGGCAAGAATCCGGCAATGATCCGTCTGGTTATGATTGCCCAATTGTGGCCATCAACCTTGGTAAGCTTGTACAATGAGTTGCTTGTAAGCTGGCACTTGTGCACTCTGAAGCTTGCTCGTTGATAAGCTTGTACGTTGATTAGCTTCTTCACTGATAGGTTTATACACAGATTAGCTTGTACATTGGTAATCATGTACACTGACAATCTTGTACAATGACAAGCTTGTACACTGACAAGCTTGTACATTGATAATCTTGTACACTGACAAGCTTGTACACTGACAAGCTTGTACACTGACAAACTTATACACTGACAAGCTTGTACACTGACAAGCTTATACACTGACAAGCTTGTACACTGACAAGCTTGTACACTGACAAGATTATACACTGACAAGCTTGTACACTGACAAGCTTGTACACTGACAAGCTTGTACACTGACAAGCTTGTACATTGATAATCTTGTACACTGACAAGCTTGTACACTGACACGCTTGTACACTGATAAGCTCGTGCACGGAAAAAAATAACACTGTTACTCCTATAACGTGGTTTAATGATGCGCTCAGGGTCTGTATAATTAGACACATCATCATAACTTGAACTGGTTTCGGACTTAGCTTAACAAAAAGTCCTCTGGCGGCTGTCTGGGAGCTAGTTCTGGGGACTCGAGGCACGAGAAGCACACTTGGCATCATTATTAAGGAAACGTTTGTAGAGGGAGATTATCAAAGCATCTGCTAATTATACAGGTTTTTCATTGGTCCTCTTGTTGTTGGGTAATACAGGTGGCATAACATTAACTGGTTTATAGTGAATGTCTCCATGGCTCCTGGACTTGCTTAACTGTTAGGACGATATCTTCATGTCACCCTACACACTCCCCACCTCTCTCCACATCTACTTTATACCTCCTTTCTACTATTCTCTCTTTCGCTACTCCTTATTTTAGTTTTCACTTTGAGTGTGGACAGCCTATAAAGAGGGTAAGCATAATAGATCCCAGGAAAGAGTCTTGAAGCAAATTGCTTTCGACAATCCCCCCCCCCCCCATCCCTTGAACTTGTCTCCAACTATGTTTTAATTCCAATTTAAGACATCCCCTTCATTATGATTGACTTTTTAACTTATTCAGTTTCATGAGGTACAGTATAAAACGCTTTGGCTAAAGTCTATACATATAATTTCGAAGAAATCCAAAATCGTTTGCTGTAAATATGATAGGAAAAAATGAGAGTAATTTTTTTAATCATGAACGCACCATAGAAAGGCTAAGTTGTTAAAAGACACATTATTCTGTGTTTTTCAAGACGTACATATGTGTCATTTTCAATGACTTTTCCATTAATTTTCCCACAATCATCGTCTTAATTACTGGGTGATTTTTTCCGAAGTGAGTAAAATAGCCTTATTCATAAAAAAAATCATCATCGCAATTTCATTTCTCTAATTAATCTAATGATTATTTAAAACGGGAACAATAATGACAAAGCCTACGTATACATTCTTGTAATAGAATGTATATATTCCTGGAATATTCCTTGTTTGGTTTCGGGGATATTTTGGTCATTAGTTTGGAATATTTACTTTTTAGCCTCCACCTTCCCCACCCTTGTGCCCGTCACATGTCAACGTCTCCGGAGGTTTGACTATGTTTAGGAAAATGTTACTCGCACTTCCCTTTACCTGCTCGTATATGCTCCTTCCCTTTCCCTCTAGCTCCCCTTCATTTCCCGAATTCCTCTTCACTCCTTCAATTTTCTCTTCTCCTTCTCATCCTACCTTCTTCCTTCCTACTCTATTTCACCCGCATTTTCTTTCTCAAGTTCGTTTCCCATTTTCACCACCTTTCCCCAATCTCCTCTTTCCTTATCACCCCCTCCCCTGCCGCTAATATTATTTCCCCTCCCTCTCTCGGCCCCCCCTCCTCTCTTCCCCATCTCCCTCCGTTTCCCCACCTACCCTTTATCAACACACTCATCCCCACCTCCTATTCTCCAGCCTCAGAGTCTCCCAGCCCAGCCCTTGAAAGCCTCTGTTTTCTCGTGTCGTAAATCTGCCGTTGTCATCGTTAAAATTCGCCGTAAAACGCAAAACCCGCTTGAAGCCGAGAGTTAAGGCGCTCCAAACTCAGCCTCCAGCACCCGCCCGCCTCTCGTCCTCAGCGAGAACGATGCCCCCCAAAACGATATACAAAGGAGCCAGAGGAGCCAAAGCAAGAGGTGCCATGATAGAGTAGAGCGCAACTAACCGATGAACGCCCCGTTTAATCTCCAATATTAAGGGGTCAGAAGGTTCTTGATCTACCCCTTGGATACTAATGGAGCTCTAGGTGTAATTTAGAATGATAAACGTACTCGTTTCTCTTGTTTTACGACATCAACGGGTCTTAATATTGGTGATTCTCTTGCTTTACGACATCAACGAGTCTTTACATAGTTGATTCTCTTGCTTTACGACATCAACGGGTCTTTGCATAGTTGATTCTCTTGCTTTACGACATCAACGAATCTTTTTGTAATCGATTCTCTTGTTTTACGACATCAAAGAGTTTTTTTTAACACGATTCTCTTATTTTACGGCATCATCGGGCCTTTATGTGTTAATGGAATTTTGGGTGTATCTCAGAGGCAAATAACTGGTAACACAAGGATTAAATATGATTAAAAGTGTTGTTAACAAAAATGGGTTTAAAGAAGTCTTGTTATCAGTTCATTTTTCTTGCCCTCGTAAGTAACGTTTGTGGTTTTACGTAGAGTCATAACCTGGTTATGTAAAGTAATAAATTTGCTTTATGTACAGTGATAACTTCATTTTAATGTAAAGCAATAATTTGGTTTTATGTAAAGTAATGACTTTGTTTTATGTAAAGTAATATTTAGGTTTTATGTAAAGTAATATTTAGGTTTTATGTAAAGTAATATTTAGGTTTCATGTAAAGTAATAACATGGCACATCGGAAAGTCATAAAGTTTAAGTGAGGATGTTTCTTATCACTTTAATAAGCCTATGTCACATTCCTCCCATTCACAAATACTTCCATTATTTGAATTAGAAAGAACTTTGAAGAAAAAATGTTAAGCAACGGAACGGGTAAATATTTATCGGTTGGTTTATGCCGTGTATAATCTATACACCATCACCTGGAAGCTTATACACCAGCTTGAGTATAATAATGCCTGCATATATCATGAGAGCTTTCAAGCTGAAGCACATTTTTCCCCCCATCTTAAATATATATAATGCTATGGCTAAAGTGTGACGATACTGTAATGCTGATTTTAGTGATTGTTATTAATTGTATTTTATATATATATATATATATATATATATATATATATATATATATATATATATATATATATATATATATATATATATATATATATATATATATATATATATGTCGTACCTAGTAGCCAGAACGCACTTCTCAGCCTACTATGCAAGGCCCGATTTGCCTAATAAGCCAAGTTTTCCTGAAATAATATATTTTCTCTAATTTTTTTCTTATGAAATGATAAAGCTACCCATTTCATTATGTATGAGGTCAATTTTTTTTATTGGAGTTAAAATTAACGTAGATATATGACCGAACCTAACCAACCCTACCTAACCTATCTGTATAGGTTAGGTTGGGTTAGGTAGCCGAAAAAGTTAGGTTAGGTTAGGTTAGGTAGGTTAGGTAGTCGAAAAACAATTAATTCATGAAAACTTGGCTTATTAGGCAAATTGGGCCTTGCATAGTCGGCTGAGAAGTGCGTTCTGGCTACTAGGTACGACATATATATATATATATATATATATATATATATATATATATATATATATATATATATATATATATATATATATATATATATATATATATATATATATATATATGCAGAATAACCACATATGAAAAATAGAAAATGCTTAACGCGTTTTCGGCTAATTCGCCTTCATCAGAGCAAAGTAGAACCAAATATATATATATATATATATATATATATATATATATATATATATATATATATATATATATATATATATATATATTTAGCTCTTGTAACAACAATAATAACAACAAAATTTTGCAATGGAAGGGCAAACTTACTAAGTAATCATCTGCTAAGTAATCAAAGTAATCTTACTCTTACTAAGCTTATTAAGCTTAGTCTTAATCTTAGCTTACTAAGTAATCATCCCTTTATGACTCATCATCTGCTTACAAAGTAATTTATTCGAGTAATTTAACTTCCTTGTATCCACGTAGTGAGATATTGAAGATTATATTTTATTTTGAAAAGTTCCTTGGCCCATTCCATTACATGTAAACCAAATAAATCAGGCTCTTGGGGCGAGAGTGTCAGACTCGGAATACACTCAGCAAACTAGTAAACCAAGCCTCTTGGTCGAGTATACCTGACTCGTAACTCAGGTACAAATGTGAGTAAGAAATTCCAGACAAAGAAAAAAAGAAACAGTAACAAAGAGAATGGAGAAAAGGTAGACAACAAGAAATATACGTGGATAGAGAAGAAGAAAATATGTTAAGGTATAAAAATCAAAAGTCGAAAACATAAAAATTGGAGACTTTTTCTTTTACATGAACACAAACAGACATACTGTTTACACTCAGGGAAAATATATAATTAATTATATATTTTCATGATACATTATCAAGATTTTCTCAGTTGATAAAGCTTCCTAGATGTACCAAGGTATATCTCATTATACACTTGAAGAAACCTGTAAAATGACTTGTTTGTATAGTGTGATAAACTCGCTTATATGATCTTGCAGACTAGCTTATATGATCATGCAATCTGCTTATATGATTTGGTGGCTTAGCTTATATGATCTTGCAGACTAGCTTATATGATCATGCAAACTCGCTTAAATAATCATGCAATCAGCTTATATGATTTAGTGGCTTAGCTTATATGATCTTCAAACTCGCTTACATGATTATAAAATGCGTTTATATGAACCTGAAAACTCGCTTATACGATCTGGAATACCCACTTATATGACCCAACAACAGACAACATGCTGTTGCAATAAAAAAAAATCTACGCTTGATAATATACATACTGAAACGATAATATAAGTTAATTACTGCCCTTGAATGATTAAGAGGCACGGAAATGGGTTTTATGAAATATGCCCTCAATTCCTCCCAATGTGTAATAAAGAAACGGCGTTGCTCAAACATTTACAAGCACGAACACAAACGCCAAGACCAATAAATATTTCTTATTTCGAAAACCTTATTCCGAGTCTCGTATCTCTGCTTATATGGTCGTCTCAATAACCAATAAAATCTATCAGTTGATAGCACGTAAGGCGCTATGAATAGTTTTCTTAAGAGAAGATGGAGGTGCTCCCCTGAGCTGGGCTTCTCGGGGGATAAGGGAAAGAAGCATACGTGCACATAGGCATTCGTGCTTACTCGTGTGTGTGTACGAGTGCGCTCGTGCACTTGTTGCGGGAAGAAAAGGTCAAGATTTCACAAGTCGTGTTTCGTGTGCAACACTTACACTGTAAAAATGTGTACGCGAATGCAGTTTGTTGAACATATTAAATTTTTTTTACATATTATACTTTCAAAATTTGTTTTATATAACTTTATAATTGTTCTCAAGTTTAAAATTAATTTTGTGTTATGAACGGATCTTCACTCGCGCCATACTATGTTGGGAACACTTTAGCCAATTTACGGTAGTGGAAACGGTATATGTGAAATAGTTTCATTGTCTCTATTTCAGGGGCTTGTGGTGTTTCCATTCCAATTCATGGACTGCACTGTTAGTACTTTGCGGAGTGATCAGTAGGTATTCAGGGGTGGTTGTTGAAGGGGGAGGGGGGGGGGCGTGGTAGGGGTACGCGGCTCCAAGTATGTCCTTCCTAATCTGTACAAACACCCATTCATCCAAAAATTATAGTACTTATATCATCTATTGTACTTATATCATCTATTGTACTTATATCATCTATTGTAATTATATCATCTATTGTATTTATATCATCTATTGTACTTACATCATCTATTGAGCCAAAACGTTCACATTTTCTACTATTAATTTTGTAGAGGGCACGGGATAAAAGGCAACAGCCAAACCCAATCTTACTTACGCCTAGTATAGCACTTGTATATGTACTAAATCAGGTCTAAGATAGGGAATATTAAACCTAGGATAGCAAGTTTAGGCTCAGGACTGGTTAAAAAGGCAATATAATTGTTGTTCCAATATTTCTGACTTACCATTCGGAGAATTCCAATGGTAATAAACATGAACTTTTTTTTTTTGGAGAGGGGAGGATACAAGACTCCATGTTTGTACATTCGACCAATAGTTGCAATAAGTACTATTATTTTTTGGTTGGTATATAATAGGCAGATCGTTTAAGAGAAGCCAACAACAGCGGCCAGAGATGTTTTAATATAGGCACGGAAATATATCGGTACGATACTAATACATGTACTAATTTGAGTATTCGTACGGAAATAAGCTCTGATAAAATACTGTTAGACTTGAGCACGAAATGTCTTCGTCATGCACCAGGAGACACTACACCGTGTACCTGTTGAAACTGTAGCAGCAACAGTAGAGATTGTAGCAGCTTTATACTGGTAGCAGCAGCGTCAACTCCAGCTGTAGCAGCTTCACTACTGGTAGCAGCAGCAGCTTCACTACTGGCAGCAGCAGCAACAGCTACTCCAGCGCCTGCTGCTACCAGTAACATTTGTGTAAAAAATAGCTAATTTTTCCTCCAATTCAGCCAGATTTCCAGCCCGTTATCACTATTTGACGAACGCCATATATCAAGTGGTTTCATCTACCCAGGAGCGTTCCAACCTAGCCAAAGCACCTAACCTACCTAGACTAACACTCATTAGTCTGAGGAAGCGAGAATTATGCACTGATTTTAATTTCACTAAATCAACGTAATTTTGACGTGTGTAAGATTGCATTCAATCATGATAACCATTATTCATCTCAGCATGTTGCTATTTCCCAACAACTATCTGTAACCCATTTTCCAAATTAAATCCTATTAAAATATCTCCTCCTCCCCTAGTGATAACAAAATAATGCTATCTTAAAAATGCATAATCGAAAACTTTCTCGTTACACTGCATGAACACACATCATATGTGCACAATGGCAATGTTTATCTTTGTTTGAGTGCTCAGAATTTTCTGAGCATGAGCATTGTCCCTGATAACGGCAATGGTGATCACACACCTCAGATTATTCAAGAATATTCTTGACTCTTCGTGTCTCAAATTATTGAAATAATATTTTCCGTGTCTTAGCTGATTAAAAAAAAGACTTCGTGTCTCATATGGTTACAAATAAGACTTTAAATGTCTTAAAGAATTAGACTGAGGCTCGTAACCTCGTGAAGTCTTTGAAATGTAGACCCTCAGACGGGTTCAGAAGATTTCGTACACGTCGAGACCGCTAAGGCCTCTTAGAATGTTACGAAACGCCACCAGTGGTAGATCAGAAGTCACTAAATAATTTCTCGTGTCCAAAATCTCTTCCTTTCATGACGCTGCATTTTAAAAGCAGCTGTGTCAAAGCGAGTCTTCGTGGCCACTAACAAGTCATGAACGCTGTTGGAAATGCAAAGCACAAGTCTGAGTTAAATGAAATTGCTGCCATACTGGAGGTGCTCTCTCTCTCTCTCTTCCGGAGAGAGAGAGAGAGAGAGAGAGAGAGAGAGAGAGAGAGAGAGAGAGAGAGAGAGAGAGAGAGAGAGAGAGAGAGAGAGAGAGAGAGAGAGAGAGAGAGAGAGAGAGAGAGAGAGAGAGACTCATTAAGGAGAGTTGCGTGACCAATTTAGATGGCATTGAGAGACTCCACAGGACACTGACAGGACAATAAAAGCATAATTTCATGAGCTTTAACAGAGAGTTGTGCCTTGGGAATCACCGGAGTCGTGGAGAGGTGCTCTACGGGAAATAATATATTATCCATCACGTGAAGCAAGATGCAGGACTCTCTCAGCTGTTGCTGCACTCTCTCAGCAGCTGCTGCACTCTCTCAGCAGCTGCAGCCTCGTCTCACAGCTACAACGTTACCTCAGTCGGTGAGTCGCCTGCACATGGATGCTACTCTAAGCCCCCGCACACTGAGGTGGCGAAAAGAGAGAGCGCTGGATGCCTGAAGCGTAAGGATTGAAAACGGACGCGAGTGAGTGAGATTAGAAGGAAGCTGCTAAGAGCCTCGAACCATGATGCTTTGATTAGGTACCTGAGAGAGCGGGTTCGTCCATCTTGGACCCCCCCTGACACCGCTGCTTCCGACTGGGAGAGATGTTCTGGCCTCCTTATCTTGGTGGGAGGAGAGATCGTAAGAAAGAGACAGAGAAACAGAGAGACAGACAGATAACCAGTAAGGGACGGAGAAAAAGAGATGCTGCTAGTAATCATTTATATCTTGGTATCGACTAATTACAATCTTTTCAATAAACACAAACATTATAATTTCGCAGTTTTCCTCTTTTAAAAGCCAGCGGCCAGATTCACGAAGCAGTTACGCAAGTACTTACGAACATGTACCGAACCTATCCCCAAAGCAGGGTTTGGAATGCTCTTTGACGCAGGTTCAAATTCTCGTCACGGCCCTAGTGGATTTGGTTATTTGATGCATCGCACTATTGTGATTTCTGTGTGTAATAACA
The DNA here is from genome assembly GCF_040958095.1 of Procambarus clarkii. Classification (NCBI taxonomy): domain Eukaryota; kingdom Metazoa; phylum Arthropoda; class Malacostraca; order Decapoda; family Cambaridae; genus Procambarus; species Procambarus clarkii. The sequence continues at coordinate 11,937,840 of NC_091177.1, forward strand.
ACAGTTGATTGGGAAGTTTTCATGCTTGTAAACTGTTTATTAAATGTAAACAAAGCCGTCAAAGAGGAAAGATGTTCACGTTCGTCAGTACTTGCGTAACTGCTTCGTGAGTCTGGCCCCAGGAAGGTATCAGCCCGGTACTAACAAATGTAATCACTAAAGCAATAGGTTCTTAATATATATATATATATATATATATATATATATATATATATATATATATATATATATATATATATATATATATATATATATGTATATATATATATATATATATATATATATATATATATATATGTATATATATATATATATATATATATATATATATATATATATATATATATATACATATATATATATATATATATATATATATATATATATATATATATATATATATATATATATATATATATATCACTTGATGTCATTTCATTATTCAATTCCAATATAAGCAAATAACATTACGAACGTTGTATGTTAAAATCACTCCCGGCTTCCTCACACCCACTCATCACCCCCCCCCCCCTCCCTCACCCTCCCGGTCCTCTTCAGCGTCCCTTACCTTCTTCTTCTTCACTCAAAATGCCCTCTTAACCAGTCCATCATCATCCATTTCTATAACATGGCTGAACCATCACTGTATGATCTCTTCAATCTTGTGTTATTGTGCACACTACCCTCCATGACAGTTATGAATATTATTATTATTAAGATATAACATTTTCAGGAATCTATAAACCATCCAGTTTCCTAAATGCAGCATGCAGCTCTTTGGCATTAATTTTATCTCCTCACTCTGCTCACGTGTGGAAGTTCTACCCTGGATCAAAACAACACTGTTGTTTCTCCTTAAATCACGGTGTCCTGTCTCACAATATTCCATTGTGATTTAGAAAAGAAAATTACCACTTTTTGGGCAAAGTATTCGGAAAGAGAACATTTTCCATAATGTAGGACCACAGTACCGCTATGAGAGTGTACCGTTTTGGTCAGACTGTACCGCCAGTGGCGACACTAGTTACAGCTTACGGTGTCAGATTTATGACAGGTCAAGTTGTGAGAACACAGACTGAATTTCACTTGAAAATATTTATCATTTACCTATTTTAAAAATTAATCCTGTCTAATATTATATAATATTATATATATAAACACTCTCAGGTATATCATCCTTAAAAAAACACATGTCAAAATGAACAACAACCATTCATTATGCACATTTACTGCTGCTCTATATTTCCATCAGCAAAAATTAGGAATTGTTTTTTCTCTCTAACCCCTAGTGAAGAAAATCTATGTAATATACAAAATAATGTCATTATTTCAGAACACCAAATAAAACAATCACTTCTACAAACTGAAGAAGCTCATGATGTTCATCTAATCTTCAAAAGTTCATTACCTCTGCCTTCATATTAATTATATACAAAATGAACTTTCTCTTCCTGCGGTTTATATCAACTCAGAGGTGCCTCCTGCTAAGACAGGCGTCTCCTGCTGAGGAAGAGTCCTCCTGCTGAGGAAGAGTCCTCCTGCTGAGGAAGGCGGCTCCTGCTGGTTTAACATGAAATGGCTGATTGACGTCTCTGGTTATTTGTTGATGGGGGCCACGGTGGAGCCCAGGGTGGCTGGCCCACACGCTACGACGTCCAGGACCTGAGCGGCCCGTGTGTGTGTGTGTGTGTGTGATGTTTTATACTGCTTGCCGTGCTTACCATTATCCAAGATGGGTCAGCTTTGTGGGCCTGAGTGTGTGTGCGTGTGCTCATCTATTTATACTCACATATTTGTTATTGTAAGACCGAGCTTCAACTCTCGGGTCCCACCATTCCCATTCAAAATCAATCAAAAATATTATAATTAATAATAAAACAGCACAGAATGGGAGTCAACCCATATACTATACCCCAAAAGTGCAAACAGAAACATGATAAAAGACCTTAGAGCACTGGTACCTGATGAAAAGACATAATAGTCTTGAAAGAACCTTCTTGTCGAGTACCAGGTCAAGGAATATAAGCTGCTTCTTGTTGAGAGAACACACAAATTAGGAGGTGGACTTGGCCACTATGTGAAAAATGATCTGAAGTACATTGCAAGAGTGGAGATCAAATCAGTGATTCACACAGAAACCATAAAGCTAAAAGTAAATAAGGAAAACGAAACCCTGCAATTAGAGCAACATACAGTTCCTCTGATCTAAACAAATCTGAAAAACAGACTAAAATGGAAGAGATACAAAAACCGCATTAACATGCATTAATATATTTATGGTTGGAGACTCTTACTTCGGGCAACACATTGACATTCAAAACACGTAACTCAGATGCAGAAGAATTCCTGTAAGTGATCGAAGCTTGTTTCCTGACACAGTTTACTACTGAAAAATAATGATAAACTACATTGAAATAGGTAAGGAACAGTGTAATATGATCAAAATGAAGTTTGATTTGGTTTCAACAATATCATAATCCTAAATATTCGAAATGCAGATTACGAGCAGAGTAAACAAGAGCTCCAACAGGCTACATGGGTATACTCGGCAACGGAAGTTAACACATGCCCGATACAGAACTAATAATTTTATAGTAAAAATTTAATCAATGAAATGAAATAAATAAATAAATGAATATATAAAATTATCAGTATTTTGAAAATGATACAAGAAAACAGTATCCTTAGAATAATCTTCATTGTGGTCTAATAAAGACCTTTTGTGCCCTCTGTAATCTTTTTTGCGCTACCGCTCACAGGATGAGCACAAAAACTAGCCGCCCCCGGCGGCGACAATCAAATTAGAACACAAATTAGATAAAATATCAACGACCCTCGAATGGATGACGAAATTGTTTACATCTAATCGGCCAAAAAAGGGGTACTCTCAGAAAATACAAAAATGGGTGAACCCCACCTAATAGAACCGTGCGAAAATGGGGTTAATGATGTATGGAGACGACTACCATAACTGACGTGGGAGCGCTTGACTGTTTCAAACGTATAATAGACGTATATATGAATGAGTTTGGTTGAATATAAATAGACGATGCCTCGTATAGGGTAATAGACTTTCTTTAGTTTCCTTTACTCCTACGTATTCTTACCACCACTGTCATGCAATTTACGAATAAAGGAAACTACTGTAGACCCAATTTGCCTATACGAGACACCTTTTACATCCACACGTTGTTATTGTTTTAAGATTTAGCTACTCGGAAGGAAATATATATATATATATATATATATATATATATATATATATATATATATATATATATATATATATATATATATATATATATATATATATATATATATATGCCTAGCCCTTCGCTTTAAACCATCCAGCTATCCCACGTATCATCGCAGCCGATGCCACTACCACTATCACCACTACCATCACTATTGAGACTTTCACCTGTCCTCCTCAGCACCCGACCAGACCCTCAATGATTGACGTGATGCCTAATTTATATATTAAAAAACTGGTCTTTTAACATATTGTACCGTACAAGGGTAAACATAAATAATGAAAGACGTTTAAATTAAAATGAATTTCAGTGGACGATATTAAATCATTGTAGCCAATACCATACTTGAAGAGCAGTTTTAGTTTCCTTGCACGAATAAAAGTTGCATTAGGAGATCCGAATCAAAATACAAATTATTCTAAGTGAAGGCAAGATAAGATCTGCTTAGATCAAATGAAATTCCGAGAAATCTGTCTGATAATGCTCCTGCCCAAAGGACGACAGATAGTAGTTGGTAAGATAGTAGACAGTTCAATCCAGAATTATCAAATCACCTAAGCCCGTACTGTCCTAAGGCGAGTTTGGTATTCATAATGTAAGATTTGCATACATGAAAAAAAGGAAACTTAGGTTGTACCAAGTTATAATTAATCAATGATGGTGTATAGAAAATTCGTCTGGGCATATATATCTCTTGAAAAAACAATAGGATTGAAAATTTACAGCAAGAACAAAAATATATATATTGAACACGCTGTGAACACAGCTTCCTACCTTCAGGATATACATTTTTGGGGTAAAATTTAAATTTTAGGTTAATTGAGGGAAAATTTGTCATTTTGTATCCATCAAATCTGGAAATGCTTACCAAACATCATGGTCTTCCACCAGACTGGGAACACTTGACAGCTACGTAGCCTTTCAAGCAGGAAACACTTGTCACCTTTGTAACATTCCAAGAATTTTAACCAAATCTGATGAATATTTGACGTTAAAAATCATTTTGATTAAAACCAAATGAATTTAAAGATTTTTGGAGTACACCAATCACAGGAGTACAACATTACATGTTCTTTTACTATGCCTCACAGTGGGGCTGGTACTGGCTACTAGCCAGCTGCCAGCTCAATGCTTTGAAAGGAAAAAATAAAAACAAATCCTTAAAATATTGTACAACATTACGCACTGAACTCGGGAAAATGAACTTAAATTTTTGGTTTCCACTGGGCGGTAGGGCAATTGGCTTGTTGTTTTTATAGCCCTAGTCCAAGGCTCCGATGATCCTAGTAAATGAAACAATATTACCAATTCAGTTGTGGTTCTCATTTATGTCTGAATGTATGCAAAATAGCCACATTTGAATTGACTAAGGCTCAGCACTTAACGGTACAGTTGTGATCCATGTCAGAGATAATGGGTGAATGGGAAGAGCATGAGAAAGGCCTCTGTCTCCAGAAGGTAACGATGGGACCTGAAGCACCAGGAGCAACGGTGCCTTAAACTGGGTAAACACAAAAGCTGTTCATAACAGAAATAGAGGACTAAAGAGCAAATTAGAACATGGTAAAATTACCGAAGTAAACTGTTTTTAAGTTACTTTAATTGAATCGTAATAAGAATGAAAAAAAAAAATATTAGATTGAAATGAGAAGAATCAATATTGTTGTCAGTTTTGTTGGAACACAGACGTAGAGATTAGCAAAAAAAAAAAAAAAAAAAACAGACTGTAGTTACAGGTAAATTTAAGTATTTCACTTCGTCGATTGTGGGATAAAAAAATGGAATGAAAATTATGATTACAATGTTATAGGGGCATATAAAAAACATAATGTTGAAAGACAAGATGATAACTGCTAACATTAAATGTCCACAATTTTACAGGGATTGAGAAAGACAGATTTTACTTGATTTTACGTTTGAAAGGGTTTAAGATGTGTCCCTAAGTTGTCTCCATAATTATGAATTCTCCTGATGTTGTCCAAGAGTAAATCTAGGATTTACTCGGAGTCGGGGTTCACCTTGCTGAACACCTTCACACGCGTTGACTTCGTGTTCACTAACATAGTAACATCACTTCTGCCACATAATTGTATAAAAGAAAAAACCGGAGGAGTGAAGATGCTGTACAATACAAATCAGTCCATTTTGACTAGTTTAATATCTTTCATGAAATCTCATAAGAAAAGGGAGCTTGTGGCCATCAACCGAACAATTTGCTATTGCTCGTTGCTATTATAAAAAATGAAAAGTGCACATGTTAGATTATACACATAGACACAAATGCAATAAAAATTAATTATCAGTCTATTTTCACTAATACCAACGTCTGATCACTCATGAACGATCACAGGACTTTGATAACCTCTATCTCCTATGGCTGTCACTGACTGTAATCACTTACCCAATCAGTCATCACAGCCCTCCCTAGGCGTTACCAGTCAGTGGTATAATCAATCAAGGTTTTCAATAAGCCCCAAAAAATCAAAAAGTAGAGAAAAATAAATTAAAAACGAAAATGAATTTCCTGACAAGAAGATTGATTTGGTCATGAATTGCTTGCCAACCGGTTATTGCATCTGCTTTTCAGCCACGTTCTTTTTCCAACTTATCGTACACAGTCGATTATCAATAATGACTTTCTTTCCGTGCAAAATGGCTTTGATCTTCAGTATTGATATTTGTGTTTTTTTTCAGATTTACAACTGAGTGTTGATCGTGGTGAAGATTTATGTAATGGGTGATAATAATAATAATAATAATAATAATAATAATAATAATAATAATAATAATAATAATAATAATAATAATTGTGGTTAGTTCCCGGCGGGGCCCGGGATAGACTGCGTATCCACCTATTCCCATTCCACTCCTCATCTTTCCCACCCTCCCCACATCCCACATTTTCCCCTTCCCTCCCTCGTTTCTTCTCTCTTCCCCCTCCCCCCCCCCCTCATCGCCCCCATTTTCCACATCCCCATCCTCCCCTCCTCTCCCCCATCTCCGTACTCTCCCCTCCAAACTCGAACAGTCAGACATTTCCCTTCCCCTCGACCCCATCGTCCCTATAGCTTGGTCCCCCACTTCGTCATTCCCTTCATTTCCCCCTCTCCCTTTCCCTCGTCTCTTCCATCCTCTCTCTCCACCCTTTTCAATCTGCTGTCCCACCTTCCCCTTGATCCCTTAGTGACCATTCCCTAGACTCCCATCTCACCCCTCCCCTCAAGAAGCTGTGAAATAAATGTGTGTCTCAGACTGCTGTTCTCTTCCTTCTCTCAGAATGCAGGGAGATTTTTTCTATTGACACATTTAGGTACATCTGCATTTGTGCAGCTGCCCTAGACTATATGAAGGGGAGTAGAGTGTGTCAAAAAGCTAGCTACGTGATGCTAAAAAAATCCCCGTCTCGCATGATGGTTAGTCATACAGAGGCATGTGATAAGTAGTCTGCACTGGCAGACTCTGGGTGCATTATGAGGATATCATCAACACAAGAGTGAATAAGGCAGCAGTGATACTAAAAGTCTCCATCTCGCAGGATGGTTAGTCATACAGGGCCATATGCTCAGTAGCCTGCCTGGCAAATTTTGGGTGCAATATGAGGATATCTTCAAGAACACGAGAGTGAATAAAGTAATTGCAAAGCTCTAGGTGCCTCATGCCAACGGGTCTGAATGGTCAAATAACTGGGCATTCTTTGATGTAGTGTGGGAGATCATGTCACAGTTCCTGCTCACAGAGTTTGCACCTGGAGTGCTCAGGATTGGGAGATCCGTCACCTGTACCCACCTGCCACATGTAACGGTAACCCAATCTGATCCTTGCAACCACTGTGTCGCACAGTCTGGTGGACGTTTTGTAATGCTCATATATATAGGTTTCAGATCTGAACAAAACATAGTTTTTTATACTGGTGCTTTCAGGTCGTTGGGAGTTAGTAATTTCTTTCCTATCAGACCTAAGTGTTTGGAACAATATAGTTTTGACAGTAGATATGGGGATACCTAGATCTAATTCAACTTATTTATTTATTTATTTATTTATTTATTTATTTATATATATACAAGAAGATACATTGGGATTGTGAGGATACATAGGATAGTAATTACAATCTTGTAAAGCCACTAGTACGCGCAGCGTTTCGGGCAGAGACAGTAGCTTTCGGGCAGAACTTCATCTTAGCTACACGCTAATTTGGCTGCAATGTCTGTCTCATTATGATGGGTTATATTTATGTGTGATGGTGTCCATTCAAAGGAGATTCGAAACCCTTTATTCTGTGCAGCGATTAGGATCATTTATAATTGATAGTATGAGGTTCTTGCTCTCGATCCACGAGAGGGGTGGGGGGGGGGGGTAGACCATCGGTGTTAAACTCCACGTTAATCACACGCAATATTTTACAATTCACACCATAAAAAAATCCCTGAAAATGGGCCATTTTCAGGGAGTCTGGAGTCTTCTTATTCTTTAGTAGAGTTACGTTAATGGCCCCTGCGAATATTTCTTAATGCATTTAACTTAGGCCTCACCAAGACCGGCCCTTGTCCGCGGCATAACCCAGATCATTTCCCCTGCAAATTTGGGTGAGACTCGCCTTAAGTGTCTGGGCTTTAACTTTGGATAAACAGACAGACATTCTTTGTCATAGAAATATATGATGATTATTATTATTATTATTACATTAATATTATATACAACTATATTGGTAAAATAGAATATCAGTCTATTTCTCTGAACAACGAATGAGTGCAGATGCAAGGAGGTGCTCTCACACAACTTTCCAAGATGACACATCAAGGGTATGGGAATGTCGTAGATCTGTCGGGATCAGCCCATGTGCCATCCTTAATTAAATATTGACAACTATTATGACCCTTTGCAATGTTCACGTTCGGAAATTAGGGATGTGCTTTCCATGCAGTTCATAATAGTTTTTTCAGCCCTTTGAAAGATTAAATTTAAGAAATATCAGCAGTAATAGCCACACAATGTCATTTTCATGATATTTGCAATTGAGGATGTGTTGTCCATAGAGTTAGTTAACAGCTATTTCAGTACTTTGTAATATACTTTCTAAGAGAGAGATGAGTGATAGGGGAGAGTGGGAAGGAGAGGGGCAGTGATGAATGATGGGAGAGGGAAGAAAAGGTAAGGGAGAAAGATGGAGAGAGGGTGAAGAAAAAAGAGGGGGAGACCCAGAGAAAGAGTGGAAAGGGAAGGAAAGAGGAAAGGAGAGGGGGGAAAGATGAGGGGGACAGTGGAAGGGTGGGTGTGAAGAGAGATGACAGAGAGACATGTGCAGCCGGGTCTCCAACATTGGAGAATACAGTCCACGCTGTATTCACACTGAAATATCAAATAACGGGCTTGTGTATTATTTAGAACCCGTGAAGTATCCTGAAAGACAGTCCATGTTTAACATTCACTGCCTCTCAATTTACTGATCCATCATACGAGTTAATGTTGTCCCTGCTGTGTGATAGGTTATCCCGTTCTACTTATATATAAAAGTGTTGTGACTATATGTTTAGACACGAGAGCATACATTACAAACACTCAGACAGGCACACACACACACACACACACACACACACACACACACACACACACACACACACACACACACACACACACACACACACACACACACACACACACATAACGCACTCGCACACACAGAAGCCTGTGGCTGAGTGGACAAGGGGCCGGCGGCTGAGTGGACAGCACGCTGGATACGTGGTCGTGTGGACCGGGGGTTCTATTCCCGGCGCCGGCCGTAAACAAATGGGTAGAGTTTCTTTTACCCTGATGCTCTGTTACATTGCAGTAAAAAGATACCTGGGAGTTAGACAGCTGTTACGGTCTGCTTCCTGTGTGTGTGTGGGGGGGGGGGGGAATGATTGACAACTTGATTGATTGACTGTTGAGAGGCGGATCGAAAGAGAGGCGGGAGCTGGACCCCCGCAAGTTAACAGATGATGAATACACACACACACACACACACACACACACACACACACACACACACACACACACCAAAAAAGCTAATAGCCAAACTCATTTAGTTTAATTTCCTCTGACACGGAAAGAACAGATGGTAAGTGCCGAGAAATATTCAATTAAATACTTCCCATCCTCTGTCATTTTCCCACGACTAACGACCCAATTAGCCAGGGAAACAGAGGCGCCGAGGGTAAACACTTTATTAGAATATACCATTTTATATTTATGAGATCCACATAATATATGCCGTTGCCTGCATCCACTTGAACTCTTCGGTACGGGAGCAGCATCGCTTTTCGCTGGGTCGGTGTACGAACCCTGATGACCCAAGTAAGGCTGAGGAACGGATAACCCATGTTGGAGTACGTTATACTCGTACCTCACTCGTATATAGGCTACTCGTACCTCAATTCTACATGGGCCACTCGTACCACATTCGTGCATAGATCATTCGTGCCTTATTATTGAATATGAGAGAAAGGGAGAGACCAGTATTTCTAACACGAATCTTCTCTTCATTTCTTATGTTTTTCACTTGAGAAGGAAGTTGGAAAGTTAACTCTCCTAAAGTTCATTTTACAGTTACATTATGGCCTGACGAAACAGAGATACGTTTCGTTGATCTTGTCAACATTTTCAAAGACAGAGTAGACGTGAATACAATTTGGCTGAAGCAAACGAATATATAACCGAAAGTGTGATGAAATGCTGCATGGGCCAATAGGTCCACTACACTTTACTCTATCTCCTATGTTACAGTGATGACTGAGACACTATGCTAGATGTCTAATCTTGGTCTCGAAGATGGCAGAGACTAACCTGATATTAGGAGGCTGTTGATTGTTTCTGAATTTGCCTGACATGCAGTGTGTCTACGAGAGACCCAACGAAAAGGAAAGAGGGAGACAGAGAGGAGAAACCCTACCAAGATACCAACACACCAGTACGCAGCCCCCTCCTTAGCTCCCACACACACACCCACACACTCACACACACGACGCAGGGTACGCTCCATCTCAACTCCAGACATCAAATAGCCTTTATTTTAACCCCCCAACGTATTATTTGCAGTCCAGGGAAGGCTAAGTTCCAGTTGGGCAGCAGTTAGTACCTCTGGAACCCTTCCTTATTTTGGCTCTTTCTGTAGCTCGGTTGATAGAGCGACAGTCTTGTAGTTCGAGGCTCCTAGTGCCCCAGTGAATAAAATGTTATTATCCACGTTCATTGTAGTTAATAATATATATATATATATATATATATATATATATATATATATATATATATATATATATATATATATATATATATATATATATATATGTGTGTGTGTGTGTGTATATCACGAAAATAAACACGTGATTAAAAATGTGACAATGTCAGACCACGGAGGAAAAATGAAACAGGAATTTCCTTAAGTACTTTCGTGTATTAATACATCTTCAGAAGGAGTCCTACAGAAGGACTCCTTCTGAAGATGTATTAATATACGAAAGTACTTAAGGAAATTCCTGTTTCATTTTTCCTCCGTTGTCTGACATTGTCATATATATATATATATATATATATATTATATATATATATATATATATATATGATTATAATATTATTATTGAGAAGTTAAGTACAAAAATATAAATGATTGTAGGTATTTATATTAGCATATAAATGGGTGTAGCGGAGGCATGAGTGTTGCTACTGACAGAGAGACTCGAACGCCGACACGACAAGCAACACCTCGTGTCTGGAGCGACGCCAAGAGTGTGTCGTCATCTTCAAATAAGGAGAATAAAAGGAATATGATGAACAAGAGGCGAAAACAAAATATTGCATTGTATTCCTGGAAACGTTATCAGGTGTATGGTGCACGCCAGGTGTATGGTGCACGCCAGGTGTATGGTGCACGCCAGGTGTATGGTGCACGCCAGGTGTGTGGTGCACGCCAGGTGTATGGTGCACGCCAGGTGTATGGTGCACGGCAGGTGTATGGTGCACGCCAGGTGTATGGTGCACGCCAGGTCTATGGTGCACGCTAGGTGTATGGTGCACGCTAGGTGTATGGTGCACGCCAGGTCTATGGTGCACGCTAGGTGTATGGTGCACGCTAGGTGTATGGTGCACGCCAGGTGTATGGTGCACGCCAGGTCTATGGTGCACGCTAGGTGTATGGTGCACGCTAGGTGTATGGTGCACGCTAGGTGTATGGTGCACGCTAGGTGTATGGTGCACGCCAGGTGTATGGTGCACGCCAGGTCTATGGTGCACGCTAGGTGTATGGTGCACGCCAGGTCTATGGTGCACGCCTTGGTATGAGTGATTTAGTAGCTATGACCTTTAGTGAGGTGAGGAAGATGAAAAAGATGATCTAGACTAACTTAAAATAGACAGAAAACTGGGTTCTGAGCCACCATTATAATATATATATATATATATATATATATATATATATATATATATATATCCTCTAGATATCAGCTGAACGATGTTGATATTGTGATATCGGAATACGAAAGATATCTGGGAGTCATGACTAGTAAGGGATTAGGAGAAAAGCAGTCAATAAATTAAAACAAAATTAAACAAACTGGATATTGATTGGATAAGTTAAGAGTGAGGATAAACCTGGGTAAATAATGGTTTGAAAATAGGGATGATGATTTGCAGAAGAAATTACCGGGTATCATATTAGACGTGGGTGGGTTGTTTCAAGCGTAGGTCAGACATATATGTGAAGGTTTCGTATAGGCCAATAAACCCTCTGCAGTTTCTTTCGTTCTTATTATGAAAAAGACACAAAAGTGGAAAAGATATCAAGGCAAAAATAAGGAAAATGTAGAAGAGAAGGAAAGTAGGAAAAAAATATAATTTGTATTAAAAAAAGAGGAAAAAGAGGATGGTGAAGAGAAGTCCCTCACACCCCCCCCCCCTTTATTCCTCCATCCCTTTGCTTCCTTCCCCTTCCCCTCCCTCTCCCTGCCCCCTCCCACAACCAAATCAAAACAACGTACCTCCACCATCACATACTTACACAAACATATATTGCTGACAACATATTAATTATGAGCCAGAATAAAATATGACGGAATACTGTGCAAACCCCCGTGCCATGGACCACATTGTATGCATGCGCAGTTAAAGGCCGTGTTTGGCATACTAAGACACAATACATGCTGAGACTGAAACGTGTAGACTGTTTCGAACATTGGGTTGAGGTTAGGAAGACTGGAAGTGTTCGGTGGGTGGAATGGAGGTGTTCGGTGGGTGGAATGGAGGTGTTCGGTGGGTGGAATGGTAGGGTTTAGAGGATGGTATGGTAGGTAGGGTGTGATGGGAAGGGAATTGTCAGAGGAAAAGTGCCAAGCCATTACGACTATATAGCACTGAGAAGGGGTCAGTAAAAGACTTTGGGATGGGACGGGGGGAAGGAATAGTGCCCAACCACTTGGACGGTCGGGGATTGAACGCCAACCTGCATGAAGCGAGACCGTCGCTCTACCGTTCAACCCAAGTTGTTGGATAGGGTGTGATGGGAACGATGGCTATGTTTAAGTTTGTGTACTTACACTAATACCTGTCATATTAACAAAAGAACGAGATTATTTGAGTAAAATTTAAATTCCACTCCCCCATATTTGATTGGAGAATCCCCCACCGTATGTTATATATCACTGTGATTGGAACTAATCGTATTATTCAACAGTACTATAATTATTTTTTTGGCTCATCTTCCTTACCACCTCAGAACATGAGGCGAGAGAGAGAGACGGGCCGCTTGAGCTCACCTTCTCTACCACAACAGAATATATTATTTATCGGCATTGTTTACAACAATCTTCGTGCAAATCAACAATCTTCATCAAGGTAATTGTCTACACCTTTTTTTCTTTTCTTTTTTTCTCTGGAGGTTGAGGTAGATCTTTATAACGTGAGATTCCAGACCTAAGAGATGATTCTCTCCCCCCACGTAAAATAGTAAATTAACTCACACGTTAATTTACAATAATAAATTGTAAATATGAATAAATATTTTAACAGCACGCAATAAAAAAGATCTTAAAATTATTACCTGATACGGTACAAAATTCCAATTATTTTTCGATGATTGTAAAGAGCATTTTTTTTATTTTGTTATCGCTTGAAAAATACGTTGAAAATGTATATGTGAGAAGTAAGCATATATATATTTTAAAAGAACACAGAACAAAACATTTTTAAATCGCAACATTTACTACTTTTATGAAAGTTGTAAATCAGAGTTTTGAAAGAAACGAAACGATTTTCCGAGTTCTTTTTACAAAAAAAAAAAAAATAGGACAAAACAAAACAGATAAAAGAACACCCATTCCTTGACCTGAATTTGTAATGAAGGAGCAGGACCTTGAACAGCAGACAAAGCCTCCCCTGGAGCACCACCCAGTGTGAAACCACCCCCCCCCCCCAGGTCCTCCTTCAGGTCCAGCAAGTCCCCCTCCAGGTCCCCCCCCCCCCCCCTAGGGATCATGTATAAGCTATACCCGTGACGAATCCCAGTATGAGCGATGGCCACAACAGCTGGCGGGGGTGAGAGCGGTTCGTCTATCCTGGACTTAAAAAAAAATAATACGCATTTTCTTCAACACTTCCACAGCTGCTTGATAGTAAGTCAGAGTCAGATAGGGTCTTAGCGAGAGTATATTGGTCACTAACAGAACGTTTTGAAATAGATTTGAGGCTCTTTGTGTATATCACACATTTTCATATATGAAGAACTGTATAAAACACGAATATATATCTTCGAGTGTTACGTGTTTAGATATCCAACTCACATATCTGAAAATCAGGGAAGTGACGACATTTTGGGTCGTGCTGGACCATATTATTATCAGGTCGTGACGCGTCCTGATAATGGTCGTCGACACTTCCTTTATTTTCAGTCGTATGGGTCGAGTATCGAATTTTAAGTCAGGTTATTGTGAGTTACTGGCTACATGTCAGGCATTTCTATATATCTATAAATAACATGCAATATATTTTCTATACAGACTATACTCTCCATACGAGAAGTTATTTTAAGAACACATCATCGTGAATAATAAAAAGTTATTCATGAATACATAATCGGAAGTTAATTAATATTCTTGTGTTATTCAAGTTATTTTGGCTTTATATATCACAAAAAAAAATATTTTTTTTTATCTTCATGTGAGATTTAATCATTTTAATTTTTGTCTTAATTATTTTGATTTTTGTCTGCATTTGAGATTTAATAATTTTTAATTTTTTATTATGCTTATATTGTAATTGTTATTCATTGATAAGAATGTATTAAATAAATAATAAAATAGTATTTATCATGTAATTATTTTTTATATAATAAATTATTCGCCCGGGTATTCATTTCGTGCACCAAATTAAAAATTATTCACTACGAAATGTTATATAAAAATGCATTTTTTTACAATATTCTTCGTTTTACATAAATACTATTGTCTCGCCAATTTAATTTTGCATGTGTGAATTTAGGCCCTGGTAATAACTCTCCCATAATGTGTTTACTGGAAATTGCATCGTTTATTGTGATATATATGAGTGTATTTACATTAATTTTCTAATGTGTGACTAAAAAAAATCAGCTATGTGCAAATTACTGACAATGAAAATATATTAGGCAAATTTTCTTCCTGTATCATTTAGAAATTAGGTTTGTTTAGTTAGCATGTTCTTCCTTAAAGAACTTGAGTTCCTGATCTGTATAAAACTGTAGGAAAATGTTGTTCCTATTACTTTTGGAACTGTGTGTATGTTTTCACTTAATTGTGCTTGTAGAGGTTGAGCTTCAGCTCTTGAATTTAATTAATCAACGTTTAATCACCTGGTACATAGGTTCCCGAGCCTATAGTCTCGGGAACCTAGATTTGATTCTATTTATTCATACCTAGATTTGATTTTATATGTGTGTAAATCACGAAAATTAACACGTGATGAAAAATGTGATTTTATATATTATATATTTATATATTGATTTTATATATTCATACTTAGATTTGATTCTATATATTCATAACTAGATTTCATTATATATATTCATACCTAGATTTAATTCTATATAAAGAGTCTTCCTTCACCATGTCACTCTTTAGTGTATTATACTGGTTCACTACATTTCAAATAATGTCATTGTCTGCCTTATTGTCTGCCACTGAGAATTTTGTATGTCGTAACCATGTCACTCCTAACATTTCTATCTCCCTGGGGCGTGTGGTTTAGTTCTATTAGTTCTTCTTCACCACTCATACCTCTCAGCTCTGGGACAATTTTGTGTACTTTCTCCAGCTTCTTTTTTGTTTAACAATATAATTGGTCTATCATAGTTCGTCACGTTCTGATTTACTTTCTTATACAGGCTCCTGAAGGCCAAATGAATCTTCGTCAGCACTGCAATTGTCGCTGATGATATCCAGTCAAACTGAGCCTCCGGTGATGGTCTTGGGATTATGAGTACTTCCGGGTCTGTTTTATGTTATGACGCAATATTTTCTTCTTTCCCATTATCTTTTACACTCCTTGTGGCTTTCTCAATCCCGTCTCAAATCTCGCCACCTTGCATTTGCTTCGATTAAGATCGAATGACCATTTCTTAGATCATCTTTCTAGTTTGCCAAGGACTACCCGGCGCATTCTGCAATTATCCCTTACTCTTATTCGTCTCATCAGCATCTCATCGTTTGCCGTTAGGCGTGAGTGTGCCAAAATATTTTACATTTCACAAAATTGCAAATTTATTAATTTACATATATCATGCTTATGCGGACCCAGAATAACATGCCTATACGAACATTTATTTTAGGATTTAATTTATTTGCTATACTATATTTATCCATAATAAAATTTCCAACTTGATTCATGTAAAATATTCGCAAGGAAGTGATCTGAGCCATAAATAGGATGTAGAAGATCACAAGAATGTGAAGTATCTGTGAGGCTGAAGAGTCCAGGGATGAGAGTTCGAGCCCAACGTACCGCCTCAATATTTTCTCAACCAAACAAGACATATATATATATATACTGTCCCGCGGTGCACAGCCTCTCCCCCGAAAGCACAGGCGTCTTCGCTATAACTATCATCCGCTCTAGGTGCTATTCATCATTACTTGCGGTAAGTTTTAAAGGTCAAGTTCCACTGTCTTCTCCGGTTCGCTCATCGGCCTTGGCGGCTCGTCTGGTTAAGGTCCTTTGTTGTTTCAAGTTTGGCCAGCTTTTTTCACTCTTCGATTCATTCAACCTGTTTTATGCCTTGACCCAAGACGTCTCGCTCCTGACCATACCTGTTTCTCCCTCTAGATCACACTCTCCCTCTCTCCCCTCTCACCCATCCTTTCACTCTCCCTTTCACTTTGAATTTATTTCTTCTTCTTGCTCGTCCCTGAAATTTATCCTGTGGTTCACCCTATCATTCGCCCTCTGGCATACTTTTTCTCATCCTCGGACTTCCCTTTCTCACTCTCTTGGTCGCTCTCACTCTCTTTCTCACTCTCTTGGTCTCTCTCACCCTCTTTCTCTCTCGTCTGACTTCATTCATCCTCCCAAAAGCTGTAAATCACGTTTTTTAAGAGTTAGAAAAAATTCTCCTTCATCTTCAGCAAGCCGAAAAGCTTGAGCTTGGATGCTCCTCGAAAACAAGTATTTTCTGGAGTGAATCTTTTCATGTCGAAAGGGCTTTGCTGTCTCAGTCAACGCTTAGGGGAAAGTGTTTTGTTTCTAGTGAAGACAAGCATCGAGGCCTTGAATGAAGAGAAAAGGGAGAGAAAGGAATGCAGAACCAGTTTTAATTCCAGGCTATTCTTATAGATAGAGTACTTATAGTAACTAAGTACTTATAGTAACTAAGAAGAAAAGTGAACTTTTCGACGGCCCATCACTACATATTTGTACTTTCCACCAATTTTTAGTGATCGGTAACGAGTTATCTTCTTCCTTGAGAGGTTATCTTGATATGATTTTGGGAGCTTAGTGTCCCCGCGGCCCGGTCCTCGACCAGGCCTCCATCCCCCAGGAAGCAGCCCGTGACAGCTGACTAACTCCCAGGTACCTATTTACTGCTAGGTAACAGGGGCATCAGGTTGAAAGTAATTCTGCACATTGTTACTCTCCGGCGCCTGGGATCGAGCCCAGGACCACAGGATCACGCGTCCAGTGTTCTGTCCGCTCAGCCGCCGGCACGAGCCACGGGTGACTCTAAGTACTCTCATGTCAGGACGATGGGCGGTTTAAGTCACAGAGTGAAGAGCTGCTCGGGAGACCGCAACTGCAGATCAATATTTCAACGTGTTTTTGTACTGTAATCTACTATTGTGGCAGACAATATAGTTTCTGAACTAACAGCTGATCTTTTGTTCAGCCTCTCCATCATATGGTACAAGTCACTCAATAAATCTAAAAAGAAAATACTTTGATGCCCTAGTTATTGTCCCAGAGTTAGACTGGATATGGTGTCACGAGGCTCCTGGCACTGTAGACTCTGTTTTACACACCTTTTAGTGATTAACTTTAAGGTCGGTCTCATAGCGCTGCCATTTATTAAGAATAAACTGGAAATCACTCTAGAGATAACTAAGATACCCTCAAGGTGCACTTGGTTCTTTCGATGTGTAATATTTCCTTTAACATTCTATTACATCTCATAGCAGGAGGAAACCTTGACTGCGATGAGGACTATTCCTTAACCTTAAATTACATGAAAGAGAAAAATGTTTTTTTGAGGCTCGTCAGTCATCAGCGTACGGTTATAGCTGCCTCGGGTAATTGACATTTGTTGCTAATAAAATGAGAATGAATATAATCACTAGACATCAAAATACAATTACTGGAACTGGTGTGAAAATGATTCGGTGCTCAACGATGCTGTGGGAATCCTGGCAGTAAGGAAAATATATTGTGGGTCCTGAAGCTTTGTACTTAGTGCAGTCGGATCATAGCTGAAAGAGTTCTGGATTGATTTCGAAGCAGGACAAAACTGTATGGGCACGTTTACTTTCACCTGATGCGTCTGATCACCTAGTAAAAAACAGGTACCTGGGAAGCAGGTAACTGTTGTGGGGTTGCATCCTAGGGAAGAATCAGTATTTGTCGTCGAGGACCCTCGGCTAGCTAAACATTCTTCCTGTCCCCCGACAATTGGAAACCATAAACAAACCATATTCACTGGCAACAGACAATCACGAGCGAAGATACGAGGACGGGACAGGAATGATGCCCAACCACCTCGACCACCGGAGATCAAATGTCGACGCTGTAAGATACATAGGTCTTCATTGAATCAGGGAGGAACAAGCAAATTCGCTCACATCTTGAGAATCAACTATCCTTCGAAGACGGCCTATACTTCCTGTCCTAACTCCTACACCAGACCATGACAGTGGACCGCAGGAAAGCGACTCATCTGAAAAGCTTCGACTTGACGTCGCTGGACCAACCATTTCGCAAGACTTTCGTAAGGCCAATGTAATCAAATCTTTCCGCCAAGCCCAGCTTCGTGTACAAGAACACTTAGCTGCTCTAACACAAAGTTATTAGCTATCAGCAGCTGTAATGTGTTCCTCACTTGTGAGAAAACCTTCAAACCATTGTTTATCACTCGTCAGTCAGATCGTTTATTCAATAACATCTTACAATAAACATATTTTACAGAATTTTGACAGACGAAATAGAAACTATGACTCTCGTATGTCTGTAGCTTCACTATACACATAATAAATATGCTCACCATATACGGTGAACATGTAAAGAATCGTGTATTTATAAAAGCGAAAAGAAAGAAATGTATTACTTAATAGTGAGATAAAAAGTTTAAACAAGGAAACTGGTTGGGCATGTTTCTCAATCCTCTTTTCGTATGAGATTTGATCGTGCTACGTGTGTCTGTGTGTGAGTGTGGAAGTGTGTATGTGTGTAGCACTGGATCTGTGAATGTGTATGTGTCGGAGTGGTTGTTTGAGTGTGTGTGTGTGTGTAGTCGCCTATTTGAACGCGCCTATTTGTGCCTGCAGGATCGAGCATTGACTCTTGGATCCCGCTTTTCTAGCCGCTGGTTGTTTAAAGCAATGACTCCTGTCCTATTCCCTTACAATATTTGGTTTTTAAAATCCTGAATAGATTTTGCTTCCACAACCTGCTCCTTTGGTTCACTCCATTTTCACACTACTTTTACGCTAAATGTAAACATTCTAACATCTCTATGACTCATCTGAGTTTCCAGCTTCCACCTCATGAGTGTGTGTGTGTGTGTGTGTGTGTGTGTGTGTGTGTGTGTGTGTGTGTGTGTGTGTGTGTGTGTGTGTGTGTGTGTGTGTGTGTGTGTTTGTATGTGTGCGCAGAGGTGGTGTTCTCGTCTACATGACCGAATCCTCTCATGATAAATTGACTTTTCCTGTGAATAAGTATTCCTCCGTTGCCATTGTATTAAATAACCAAGATTCCTACATCAAAAATATAAAATACAAAATCTAGATACGCCAAAGAGCTGTTTAAATTCTCGAATATATATCACGTATGTTTTTTTCTGATGCTCTGTTAGAATAATTATGCCTAGGAGATAGGAGAGATGCCTCTGCAGGTGAGAGACCCGCCTCTGCAGGTGAGAGACCCGCCTCTGCAGGTGAGAGACCCGCCTCTGCAGGTGAGAGACCCGCCTCTGCAGGTGAGAGACCCGCCTCTGCAGGTGAGAGACCCGCCTCTGCAGGTGAGAGACCCGCCTCAGCCCACTCTGCCCGGGTATTATAGTGTGTTTGAGCCTCATTTGGGGTACATGATGGTTGGAGGCTTCGGGCTTGATCAGCCGCGGTGTCTAATTATCCAGATGTTGTCTTGATCAAAATTGATCTATTTTTTATTGGCATTGTGTGTGTTTGCGTGTGTGTGTGTGTGTGTGTGTGTGTGTGTGTGTGTGTGTGTGTGTGTGTGTGTGTGTGTGTGTGTGTGTATGTGTGTGTGTGTGTGTGTGTGTGTGTGTGTGTGTGTGTGTGTGTGTGTGTGTCTATGCGTACGCAAGTTCGTGTATGTGCGCGTGTGTATATATATATGTATTACCGTTAGTACGCATGTGTTCGTATATACACGAGAGTGGATGCGTGCAGTAACTATATACTTTCGTGCGCATGTACGTATGCAAGTGCATATGCAGGTGTGCGTGCAGATTCGTGTACGTACGTGCGCGCGCGTGGAGCTAAAATCTTCCAATTTATGAAACGTACACCCACAGTAATACCCCGGCGAGCCGTATTTGGATACCGTAGGCTCAAAATCATTGCCCGAAACAGTAAACACCGGCATTATATACAGTATATTCATCAGTGCGAGGGATAACCACCTCTCTGCCAATTTATAATTCGGGCACAGGAGAAGAACAATTTTGTATGCGGTCTTAAAAATTTTCTTCATATTTTTTTGTGGGATTATATTTTTAGCTTAAGAGTTTAGGATAAAAATTACATTATATATATATATAATGTATATATATATATATATATATATATATATATATATATATATATATATATATATATATATATATATATATATATATATATATATATATATATATATATATATATTTATATATATCATCTGTGCACATCTGTGTGTATGTGTATGTACTCAGCTAGTTGTATTCACCCAGTTGTGCTTGCGGGGGTTGAGCTATGGCTCTTTGGTCCCGCCTCTCAACTGTCAATCAACTGGTGTACAGATTATTGAGGCTACTGGGCTCTTATCATATCTACATTTGAAACTGTGTATGGAGTGTATGCCTCCACCACATCACTGCTTAATTAATTCCATTTGTTAACTACTCAGTGTGTATTCACCTATTTGTATTCCCCTATTTGTGCTTGCGGGGGTTGAGCTCTACTCTTTCGGCCCGCCTCTCAACTGTCAATCAATCAACTGATACTAACTACTATTTTTTTATACACACACACACACACACACACACACACACACACACACACACACACACACACACACACACACACACACACACACACACACACACACACACACACACAGGAAGCAGCCCGTAGCAGCTGTCTAACTCCCAGATACCTATTTACAGTAGGTAACAGGCCCATCAGGGTTAAGGAAACTCTGCCCATCTCTCTCCGCCGGGTGCGGGGATCGAACCCCGGTCCCTAGGTCCACGAGTCTACAGCGTTGTCCACTCGGCCACCCAGCCCCCAGAGTGTGTTCGTGTGCGTGTGCGTGTGTGTGTGTGTGTGTGTGTGTGCATGCGTGTTTGTCATGAAATGCGTACATATATTCTCTGTTACTCCGAAAATTATTCCCCAGAAACAAATATCAATAATAACAATAATCAAAACTTGACTGCCACTCGAGGCTGAAAAATATATTACTTAGGAAAAAATATATAAGTACAGATGAAGAAAAGCAATTGGAACATTATTTTGCAAAATCTGTAATGGAAACTTAGCAATACTTCTTAATGTGTTCCTCGCTTACATGCACCCTCAAAAAAATTTCAAACAAAGGTCGAACCCCTGAAGGCAAACTGTATACCTTATTTAAAAATAAATTCATGGAATTTTCAACAATTTTTCCTGAAAATATATGTACTTTATTTCGTATCAGAGTATATATTACACTGGTGTTAGAAATAGAAAAATGAGAAACAATCAACCGGGATAACTTTCATTGTTTTTTTTGGCTGTTGCACGCATGTGGCACATGCGTGCAAACGCACTCAAACACACGCACATTGAGAAGCTGACTGGTGTATCGCGATGAGGTCTTGGTAAAGGAGTACCTCTCGGGTAGGAGTCAAAAAGTCACAATTAGAGAGGATATATCAGAATGCAAATAGGCAATTAGTGCGTATGTAATATATAGTAGATATGATAGTCAACCGGTTAAAATAAAAGCTTGGTCCACGACCTAATTGCTTGATCCTAAAGGCACAAATAGGTAAATACACACACACACACACACACACACACAGATGAATCAATACTCACATGTGTACCCATTCTAGAAATTATTAATATATCTGTTATGGTAGTATTGACAATTTTTATACACAACTAAACAACAATTTCACGTCAGCTAAAAACAGCAACGTTTCGATTCCATGTTTATATTTAAGAGATAATTCGTACACGTGAACTGATGGTGTGCCATGGTAACACAGCATGTACCTTCAGGGACGAAGGCATTTTACGCTACCATGAGCGCTAAATGGCCTGTGGGATAACGAGATCAGTTGTTACAAATCTTCACGTAATTATGCTGTGTTGGAGAACTACAAACCTGCATTGTTTACGGTGCGTGTGATCAGAGAAACAAGACATAAATGGTGACGAGGCAGAGTTTGCAGACGAAACCAACCAGGTTAATTTCATTGTTTAAAACTATGTAATTTGCCTGCCTGTGAGGGAGCAAAGTGCATCGTCTGAGGTTTGAGACCTGGCGATGGAGGATTGACTGTGCGCCAACTTTTAACTGTTCGCTCAGCAGCAATTGGGTACCTGGGTGTTAACCAATTGGTGGATCATTTTCCAGAGAAAACTAGTAAGGTTAAGGCTTACCAAGAGCTTTAGCTTTAATCAGAATCACAATCAGAGCTTTAATATAACAATGTGCTTTAATATACCTACTTATCTCTCTCATCTCATTTTTCTCTTGTAATGTATCTTTATCATTTATCAATTCTGATTGAAATTACCTACTTAAAATTATCTGCTAGATTAAGGACCTGCCCGAAACGCTGCGCGTACTAGTGGCTTTACAAGAGTGTAAATACTGTACTATCCAATGTATTCTCACAAACCCAATGTACCTTCTTGTATATATATAAATAAATAAATAAATAAATAAATAAATAAATAAATAAATAAATAAATAAATAAGAGCTGTGGGAAGGGAAGGCTCTCAGCTTGTTAACAGAAGTCAGAAGTCGTCTAATCCTGTATCAACTTGTATAATAAAAATGGTATTTCTTATCTAAGTTTATTATGGGTTAAAGTGTCAGAGAGTGCACATTGGCGCCACACACACATACCCTTATTAAACCTAAACACAATTCTTAAAAGAAGTATGAACTCTCAACATTTATTTTTAGTTAGAATGTTTACTCATTTTTTCTCTTATAGAACAAATGGTGAAGCATACAACCTCCGAAAGTGTCAATAAAGATGCTGACAAATCCACAAGGGCCGTGACGAGGATTCGAACCTTGCGTCCGGGAGCATCCCAGACACTTTGCTTAAGTCTGGGATGCTCCCGGACGCAGGTTCGAATCCTCGTCACGGCCCCTTGTGGATTTGTTCATTTGATGCATCACGTTAGTGTGATCTCTGTGTGTAAAGTTGCTGACACTTGCCTTGAAGTTGTTCTTCAGGACTGACAATATTGTATTCCTCGTGTACGAATCTATAATTTTGAGGATCGTATAAATATTTCCTTAACCAGGCAAACCGCTTCTATTTTTGTACATTGTTTAATAAATTTAAAATACGAAATTGAATTAATGATTATATAAAACATTTCTATTCTTAGATTCTTTATGACAGCAAAATAAAGATAATCATCTAGCTCCTATCCGGAAGGCGTTTGCTTAAGTTGCAGAAGCCATTTCCTCTTTGAATATCGACGCAATAAAAGTGGACGAACAGCGTGCAGGCGGCGGGTATCATTCGGGCGTACCCGAGTGATGTTAGCTGCCGTGGGTGTCATTCGTGCACGCCCGAGTGATGTTAGCTGCCGTGGGTGTCATTCGTGCACGCCCGAGTGATGTTAGCTGCCGTGGGTGTCATTCGTGCACGCCCGAGTGATGTTAGCTGCCGTGGGTGTCATTCGTGCACGCCCGAGTGATGTTAGCTGCCGTGGGTGTCATTCGTGCACGTCCGAGTGATGTTAGCTGCCGTGGGTGTCATTCGTGCACGTCCGAGTGATGTTAGCTGCCGTGGGTGTCATTCGTGCACGCCCGAGTGATGTTAGCTGCCGTGGGTGTCATTCGTGCGCGTCCGAGTGATGTTAGCTGCCGTGGGTGTCATTCGTGCACGCCCGAGTGATGTTAGCTGCCGTGGGTGTCATTCGTGCGCGTCCGAGTGATGTTAGCTGCCGTGGGTGTCATTCGTGCACGCCCGAGTGATGTTAGCTGCCGTGGGTGTCATTCGTGCACGCCCGAGTGATGTTAGCTGCCGTGGGTGTCATTCGTGCACGCCCGAGTGATGTTAGCTGCCGTGGGTGTCATTCGTGCACGCCCGAGTGATGTTAGCTGCCGTGGGTGTCATTCGTGCGTGCCCGAGTGATGTTAGCTGCCGTGGGTGTCATTCGTGCGTGCCCGAGTGATGTTAGCTGCCGTGGGTGTCATTCGTGCGCGCCCGAGTGATGTTAGCTGCCGTGGGTGTCATTCGTGCGCGTCCGAGTGATGTTAGCTGCCATGGGTGTCATTCGTGCGCGCCCGAGTGATGTTAGCTGCCATGGGTGTCATTCGTGCACGTCCGAGTGATGTTAGCTGCCGTGGGTGTCATTCGTGCACGTCCGAGTGATGTTAGCTGCCGTGGGTGTCTCTGTGAAATTACACACTATCTACTAACCACAAAAATTGGGTTGCACAGCGCCCTCCTTATCAAGATTGTTCTGCATAGTTGGGCATCCTCTCTGTCTGCCTGGCTCAATGTCTTCAGGCCTATCTGCCTCTCTCTCTGCATGCCTGCCTGCGTCTCTCTGCATGCCTGCCTGCGTCTCTCTGCATGCCTGCCTGCGTCTCTCTGCATGCCTGCCTGCCTTTCACTCTGCATGCCTGTGTAAATGCTTACCTGCTTGGTCAGCCGGGAAGGTTACCAGGAGGCCCCGGTCAGAGGGACCCTTGACCCCCGAAACCAAAACAAGATAACACTACACTACACTACACTACACTATACTATACTATTTGTTCAAAGCAAGATAACCTGCTTGTTTATATACCAGCATGCTGGCATGCCTACCTCTCTCTCTCTCTCTCTCTCTCGCTTTCTTTATCTTTCTCTCTTTGAGAAAAAATCTCTTTATAGATAACCCAACCCACAAAACACTTTCTTTTATACTCCATAAGAAGACATTTGGCATTGTTAAAACAGGCAATCATCATGTTTTTTATGCTATTGAATACGTGATCATTTATCTGGTTTCTCATTGTTGGAGACACGAAGCCAGTCAGCTATTATTGATGTTCCACCCCTCAGGTCCCTAGGAAGCAACTCACAACAGTTTCCTAAGTCCCGTGTGCTTATCTAACTGCTAGGTGATCAGAGGCTCTCATGAAACGTGTCCAAACGTCTCGACTTGCTCAGGGAATCGAACCCAGGACCATTCGATTGTGAGACGGCTGTGCTGAGTAGAACCATGGATAGATGAACTTCATATATTGATGGTACTGTAAGTTATATACTGGAGAAGAAAATGTGGCAGATATAAGTGTTGTTTACAATATGTGGGATCTTGAAGTTACTGGCTATAGCTGTATATTGGTTCGAGGAGGACAGGTAGAGGGGATGGAGGACAAGTACAGGGTCCAGAGGATAGATACGGAAGCTGGAGTAGGATAGAAGGTCTGGTGGAGGATAGGTGGAGGCCGAGGATGTACAGGAAGAAGGAGGAGGAGGAGGAGAGGATATTGCAGGAGAGCGTGCAAGGAGGGAAGATAACCCGTAACTTATCGTAGATGCGATAGGTACAAAACAAATTTGTATCAGCTTTTCCTTATCTTACTAATTACGGGTTATCTTTTACAGAGAGGTTCGTGATAGCCGGTTATCTGTGCATGGCATTGTTGCGGGTGGGTCGGCGCAGGCTGGGAGATAAGGTTCACTATCTGGAGGTAAGACCAGTCCACAGGCAGATACAATCCTCAGACAGGGAGATCCCGCCTCAGGTCTCTGGAGATATGGGACCATCCTCAGTGCTTTTACTCAGGTCACAGTTAACGTATCTGCTGCTGCCTCGCCTCAGAGTTGTGTTACATTATATATATATATATATATATATATATATATATATATATATATATATATATATATATATATATATATATATATATATATATATATATATATCGAGTATTTCCCACTAACGCGGAAAATACATACAAAAATCCTGCACTTACAGAAGTTCTGTCAGTACGACCTTTCCAGGTGCAAGTGTGCGAGTGCGACGAGAATGCACGCGCATACACCCATGAGTGTGTGAATATATGCGTGTATGCGAGTCACTCATCTATATGTGTTGATTTGTGTGCGTGTGCCTGAGCGCCACATGGACGTGAGCGCCACTTAAGCAGGAGGCATCCCAACTACTACATTATTCATGTCACACTGGCTTCAGTTTTAATGAGATGAAGGGTTCAGTTGCTGTGCGACCATCACCAAGTTTATAGCCGTCTTCTCGAGCTCAGTTGACAATGTACTCGCTCTGTTGTCGCCGAGCAATCGAGTGCGCTCTCTGGTGCTCAGTTGAGGAGGCTCTGGTGCTCAGTTAAGGAGATTCCGGTGCTCAATTGAGGAGATTTCGGTGCTCAGTTGTGAGGAGAGGCCTCTGGTGCTCAGTTGAGAGGTCTCTGGTGTTCAGTTGAGGGCCCTTTGGTGCTCAGTTGAGGGGCCTCTGGTGCTCAGTTGAGATCACATACTTGATGCCAAAAGTGACGAGGGAGAATAAGCACCAGAGAAAATATTGATTTAAATATTTAATTCTGATGGCAGAATATGTAAATTTTGAATTGTGTTTGGCCACTGTCAATCATATTCTACATGTCGCTCGACCACGTAATTCGAACATGCGTCTGGTCTATGTACCTCGACCATATAACTCGACCCTAAGCCTCGACCAAGTGTCTCTCGATCAAGTGTCTTAACCGTGTGCTTCTTATACACGCTTCCCGATGCTCGGCGTCCTCATTAACAATGGTCAAATGTTCGTTAATCCGGCCGTCAAACCTCCTGTTTATGAATAAAAAACCACTTTACCCACCACTTATTAGACAGAGAGTCTCCGTGTCAGAATACTTGAGCAGAATAGTTGTCAGAATAACCCAACATGTACAAGAAGGCTAGTAGGCGGGTCATAAGGAGCTAGACCTCACTTCCCCATAGTTACTGGTAGGTAAGTACTTATAGGCAAGTACTCCTAACTGTTAAAGTTCGAACGTTCCTCAAACACCGATTCTCTCACATCCGATGTTCGAATCGCATCTCTAAAATGCTTCACCAACGTACTCCAAATGCAAATAATTACCAACGGAACCTAAACCACTAACTTAACATCGGCCTAACTATAAACATAATTATAATACGTAATAATACTTCATTTTTGAACAAAATGCCAATTTTAATAGCAGATTGCGAGTAAAATGAAGAATGCGTCCTTGGGGTCGGTCGCAGCTTGGACGAGCAGAGCCTGAGGATAGGTGGCCTAATGAGCCAACTATCACGCATATCTAAACTCAAATCAAATCGATTTTTCCTGCAAATACTTTTCAGAAAAACTATCGAAAATAAATATTTACCGTGGGAAATGTTTGACTATTAATAAATGCTCTGATTTTTAATAATAATTATATTTAATAATAAATAAAATACCTATTTTACTCCGTAAGACTAAAAAGGCAGGAACAAGGGCGTATGGCCACGTTTAAAAGCCTGATAAAGACTCATGGATTCATTTTTTTTTTATCTTAATGCCTAAAATTTGGTGGGTTGCCATTTGTGGTCGGGGACCCTGTGTGGTGAATACTAAGCCAGCGAGATGCGGGATTCGACCACGGGAACCCAAATCTCTGGTTTTCATATCATTCATTCGTTCAACAGCTTGTGGGCAGGTACGCAAGAGGAAGCCTCACAAAGGATGCACTCATTGTCGAAACCTCCGATACCAATGATTTCTTTATACAGCTAAAGAAAACTGTTGAGGGAGAGAGACTAAGAGATAAAGAGACAGGTAGAAAGAGGGAAGGAGGTATGAAAGGAACGAGCATTCCTCGTTAAAACTCCATCAAAGCTGACGATATCAAGTGACACTTTACCCCGTGTCTGGCCTCTCGTCCTGGACGTTCTCTGACCTTGAAGTTTTCAGTCATTCGATTAATTAAAGTGTAGCCCGGGGAGAGTTTGTGTCAATTTCTTGGTCCGATCATATCTTTGGTCCGTTTTTTGTTACGTCCTCGAAGACGCGTCGTGGGGTACCTGTCCAGCTCCCTCAGTAGCCCTTAAATGTGTGTGTGTGTGTGTGTGTGTGTGTGTGTGTGTGTGTGTGTGTGTGTGTGTGTGTGTGTGACTATGTTCTAAATAAAATTTTTTTATCCCTTATGCTCTAAGTCTCTTAACGATAATACGCCGTACATTCTTAGATGCTGAATTGGGAATCTCACATATCATCCTTACCAACTTGGGTTACCCAATTTCTCTTGATAGTATAGATCATTCTTACGTTTTCTCCCTCCGATATACATCAGATACCATGGAGGCTATACTGCCTATGGCAACATACTGGTTCAGACATACCTGCGCTAAGTGAGGATGGGGCACAGTGTGGTCAAGGGCCCCAGCACTGATGCTAAGGGTTGAACCGAGCGCCCAAGTAGGATTTATGGATGACCAATAGAAAATGCACATCATAAGGAGCTTTCACTCTTCACATTGGGACTAGTACTATGAGGTTTTCTCATTGACCGGTTTCCTTAACAAAGTTCGCCATGAATCTAAACAAAATCCCCAAAAATGCTCGAAGATTG
This sequence comes from Procambarus clarkii, assembly GCF_040958095.1. NCBI lineage: Eukaryota > Metazoa > Arthropoda > Malacostraca > Decapoda > Cambaridae > Procambarus > Procambarus clarkii. Next base: position 11,966,847 of record NC_091177.1, read on the forward strand.
TTTGTGTTCTCTCATTCTAATCACAAGATACAATATGTTAGGTTGTGAGCAGCATTGCTCTTAGCCATTAAGATTAAGCGGCATAATTTACTGCATTTGAATGCACAACAGATGTAGAAAGAGAGACATTCTTTGTGGTAATTATCAAGTGCATTGAACCTTATAGAGACGGTGAGAGTCATCATATGAGAGATAACATCACTGGAAAATATTTTAATGGGAATATTGACTACATTTTGTTGCATCGACCTCCAAAACGTTTAGTCTGAAGACGGTTGGACGAAACACCTGCATTCAGACAACAAATTATGCTCAGAGCTTACCAATGGTCATTTACTCTCTGAACTGAACTGAACTTAACTGATGTGTTTAGAGCCCAGTTCAATCATTCTAGTGGCTTAGTCACCAATATCGAGCTTACCTACTTTGTCTTCATCAAAATATGGCATTGTGGCTTAAAACTTCAGGAGACAATTTGAACCCTTATTTTAAACTTGTTTGAACTTTGAACCGTTTAAATTTGAACAGTTGCAAACTCATTCTCTAAAACCGTAATCAGTCGTAAGAGAGCACACATTGTGTCCTCAGCAATATACAATCTGCTGGTTTCCCATGACAAGAGATTTGACACAGTTTCTGTGAATTTCTTTTTATCTTGTCTCTTACACAACTCATGGCTGCTGCTGTCTTTTTCACGCCCATCCTCGGCTCGGCATAACTCCATTATGTCTACTACTATCACTACTACTACTACTACTACTACTACTACTACTACTACTACTACTACCACTACTACTACTACTTCAGTCCATGCCAATTTTCGCATGCAAAAAAGCTCTGTATACATAACTGTATTTATGTGAGACGATGTAGAGGCGAAGCGGCCACCGTATGTAAGCTTAGCTAATCCAGAGTGGTACCACGTGTAAGCTTAGCTAATCCAGAGTGGTACCGCATTTAAGCTTAACTCAGTGGTACCACATATAAGCTTAACTAACCCGTTGAATGGTACCTCCTTCTAGTGTGGCATTCAACATTTCCCTCTGTTGAGACAGTGTCACAGGCATAAACTCACAGATAAGATTGCACGAGTAGTAATTAACGAAACAAAATCAGGTCGAATGGGCATCATTGAGAATGGTTGGGTGAGGACGCGCCATGCTGCATCTTAGCACAAGTGAATGACACACATGAATAAATTGTCATCCACATGAGTCACTCATTCGTGACTCATGAGTGTATGAGTCACGAACCACACGAACCATACATAAATTTATGACACACACGAACCATACGAATCATACACAGATTCATGACACACACGAACCATACGAACCATACAAAAATTCATGACACACACGAACCATACGAACCATAAACAAATTCATGACACACACGAATCATACAAAAATTCATGACACACACGAACCATACAAACCATACAAAAATTCATGACACACACGAACCATACAAAAATTCATGACACACACGAACCATACGAACCATACACAAATTCATGACACACACGAACCATACGAACCATACAAAAATTCATGACACACACGAACCATACAAACCATACAAAAATTCATGACACACACGAACCATACAAAAATTCATGACACACACGAACCATACGAACCATACAAAAATTCATGACACACACGAACCATACAAAAATTCATGACACACACGAACCATACGAACCATACACAAATTCATGACACACACGAACCATACGAACCATACAAAAATTCATGACACACACGAACCATACAAACCATACAAAAATTCATGACACACACGAACCATACAAAAATTCATGACACACAGGAATTCGTGTTGGAGCTTGCGTGCATCACCACACACGAACACTCAGGGAAACATGTCTGTGTGCGTCAGAAATTTTTTTTATATCCTCTTTTTAAATGTTGTTCTTTTAATATTGTGTTTATTTTACTGTATTCAAAGGTAAGAAACGAGCAACGTGTTAAATTGGACGTAATGACCGTCCATTGATCACTTTGCTATATACTCTCCTGAGCACAACAATTAATACAAAAAGGTTCTTTTTTTCTGTGAATTAGTGGGTTATTATGAGCCCAATGATCAGCTACAGCGCCCACCCTCTTATTGTGACCTTTCTGTAACTAGTCCTCGGGAAGCTCTAACTGCTGTATCCTATTCCCGTTGACCTCTAGAGGAGATAGGAACTCAGCTGAACGGGGAGCAGACATGGCAGTGGGGTTATGTGCAGTGAGTGCAATTATTTATTTTTCAGTAACGAGGCATCAATGTTGGGGGATAAGAGTGAAAGTAATGCTGCTTGTGTTGCCTTCCAGGTACTTATTGTCCAAAATAAAACTAGCTGTGTTTCATCTCATGAGAAATCGCCTAAGAAAATGGTAAACGATTTGATCTGCTTCACAGACTCGTTGCATTTGCTTAGTTATGGGCCTACGATGTAGGAAGTCATCCTTTAAGAAATAAATGAGCCTAAGCTATGGTAGTTACCACGTGACTGGGTAAAGGGCATCGGGGCAATTCAACCCACATTTATTCCGTCCTCTTTAGGCCATTATGTTTATCTTCGAGGACTGGGTCAATAAAATTAAATCCGGAGGTGATCTGAGGCAGATGAATCTCAGAGAGAGAAATGAACTTGAGTTTTTTATAAAATAAACAAAATTTTATCAATAAATTGTATCGAAGACTCTTAGGCTGTACGTGATGGTTTCAGATTAAGGAGGACTCGGCAGAATTCTCGTTGTCGGGGACAGGAAGCCTATATTTAGGCTTATCGAGGTACACTCCTCCCTCCCTTGAGGCTAACTACAGACCCGCCCAAGCATGAAACCCACCACAGTTGCCTAACTCACGGGTACCTATTTCACAGAGGCATCAGGGTGAACAACCGGTTTTTGTCCTGTTTGGGGGACTGAACTTGGGTCCCCATGTTGCGTGCCGAGGACGTAGACCACTGTGTCCCAGAGCCTGACCCTCTGACACTAGCTGGAGATCAGTTATCAAGGACGCTTGTGTGTCTACCAAAGTGGCCGTCCCCCAGGAACCTGTTAAGCTCCCTCGTCAGTCTGCTGGTGGTCTCTCTAACAGCTGTACAGAAGAGTGTGGGGAGAGAGTCTCCCTGCTGGAGGCCTTCGCTACGTGCTCCCTGAACAAGAGTCAAGTCCTTTAACGTATCCAAATGAATGATACATTTGTTTACCAAACTGAATTCATCCGTGAAATGTAATCTTTTCACAGTATTCGGAAGCATCACAATCTTGTGAGTCTACTATCTTCTTTTCTCGGTCGCTTAGGCCGACATCCGAGTTAATACTCTCTGGAGTAACACCGACTGTCAGTTGTCGGCGAGAGTTGCGATCATCAGGGGAAGGCTGTTGGGTTCACTGTCCCAAGAACTAGAACAACAACTTTTATTCGTAAAGCTGAAGACTTTCACTTCAATAACATCAAGCTGTGGTCAGTGGGAATGACGCGTCTACTTCGTAAACATTCGCTTTTTTAATCAATAATTGTTTTAAGTTGGACTCGTTGGGAGTAAGACGGCTGGGGCCACTAACTACCCTCTGGTTGGACACTTTTCTCCCAACGTTCGTAATGATTATACTTATGAACGTTACCTTCTACAGAAATTATTCTGGTCGCTCCGATTGTGTTACCATCAATAATTTTGTGGCATATACAGAGTATTCCCGTGTCACACTGAGGGGAGATCTTACCGTGCCTGCCTCGGTGCTTCTTGTGTGGACCCATCACAGGAGGAGAAAGAGTGCCAGGTATTACATAGATAGCGGTGCCAGCAAAGGACTTCCCACAACCAGCGAAGCCTGACGCTTCTTTAGATTTCATCTTTGTGTATTCTCCTTGCGCGGCACTTGTATCGCGAGGAAGAAGTTGTTTTGTAACCCTGTAGTTGTAAAAGGTTGTAGTAGTAGCAATAGTAGTAGTAGTAGTAGTAGTAATTCCAATAGAAGTAGTAGTAGTAATTCCAATAGAAGTAGTAGTAGTAATTCCAATAGAAGTAGTAGTAGACAGGAGAGACAGAAAGAAAAAATAAAAGCGAGATATATAGAAAAACAAACCCACTCATAAACTCTCTTAATAATGGTCCACATCTGCCTCTCCAACCATTACCACTAACAACCATTTAACATCGCCACCATCGTTCCATCGCCCAAGCAAGAGCGGGCTGTTCCAGACGAGCGGCAGCAAGCATACAGGCTCGAGGGAGAAGCTGTCTAGTTTGAAGACAAATATCTGCTTTGACCCATCGTAAAACTTCATTATAAAAAGAAAGGGAGCCGTTGAGGCATCCTGAAAAAAAAGTGGTTTAGCATGAAAATGAGGCCGGGAGGAATGTTGCTTGAAGCAAGCAGGCAGGCAGGTGGAGAAGGGAGGAGGGAGGAGAGAGAAGGGAAAGAGGGAGGAAGAGAAAGATGGGAAGTAGGAGGAGGAAGAGAGAGAAGGGAAGGGAACTATCAGGGGGAAAGCGCCAAGTCATTACGACTATATAGCACTCGGAAGGGGTCAGGATTAGGATTTGGGATGGGAAAAGGGGGAGGGGAAAGAATAGTGCCCAAACACTTGGACGGTTGGGGATTGAACGCCAACCTGCATGAAGCGAGACCGTCGCTCTACCGTCCAGCCCAAGTGGCTGGGTAGGAAGAGAGAGAGAGAGAGAGAGAGAGAGAGAGAGAGGAAATACTGGAAGGAGGAATAAAGGAGGAATTCAGGAGGGAGAAAGTAGAGAGAAGGTAACAGGGTGAAAAAATAAGTCGGGAGGAAGAAGCAAGAGAGAGAGAGAGAGAGAGAGAGAGAGAGAGAGAGAGAGAGAGAGAGAGAGAAAGAGAGAGAGAGAAGGTAGGAATAAGTAGGAACAAAGATGGAAGACCTGATAAAGAAGGAGGGAGGTGGAGCAGTATTATAGTGAAGACACACTCATACTACCCGGATATTGATCCTCCTCCAGCACCTCACTTCAGGATGAAAATATAGTTTTCTTAAGAAAATAGTTTGACTCCTTCAAAAAAATCAAATTTAAAATATCCTTCAAATAGTCTCCTCCTTGAAATACATTTGCAAAATACTTGATAAATGGGACCATGGAATAATAGCCCATAAAATGAAAGCCATTTGAAAACGCCAGTAAAGTAAGGAGGATGATTTACAATTTTCTAACGAAGAGATTAAAAAAAAAGAAAGAGTGGAAAAAAAACAAATAAAGACCAGTTTGAGTAACCTGTGGAGCTCGGTCCCAGCACACTGTGGTATATTCCACAATGCACTTACAGATCAACTAGCAAAAGTAATGTACGATACAACTCACATTACACATCATCCAATTGTCATCTATTGTTCATCAATAGATATCAGCATATCATCTATTGCCTGAAAAGGAGCCTTAAAAGTCACCATAACCCAAGAATTTTCAGCGAAATGGAACACGTCAGGCTCCTCAGTATACCTTGGTTATCTTCTTGAGGTTATCTTGAGATGATTTCGGAGCTTAGCGTCCCCGCGGCCCGGTCCTCGACCATGCCTCCTTTTTTGTTACACCCTCCCCCCCCCCTAGGAAGCAGTTCGTAGCAGGTACGAACGCCCAGGTACCTATTTACTGCTAGGTAACAGGAGCATCATGGTGAAAGAAACATTTTGCCCATTTGTTTCCGCCTCCACCGAGGATCGAACCCGGAACCTCGAGACTACGAATCCGAAGAGCTGTCCACCCAGCTGTTAGCCGGAATCACAGTATACCCTAACTTACAACTGGAAATACACGAGAGACGTATATAAACTTTTGCATCCACTGCTTTGTTCCGGAGACAATTGAACAATATCTCCTTCAGTGCTTCAGAGACCATAGTGGCAGAATTAATGTCAAACAAGTATTTATCACCCTTCAAGTTCAAGTATGTTTATTGAGACATGAAAGAAATTCATCTCAAAGGGATAGAGTAGCTTAGGCTATTTCTACCTCCTCTATTATCACCCTCGCATTACCTACCATTAATGACACTATGTAAAAGACACATCTAACACTTTATGTAGGGCATACGTAAATCTGTGTATCTATGTATTTACGTATGTAGATTAGCTTAGCATTTTAAAAGCACCGAATCGCCTTCTGTGGTTGAGTGTTCAATAAACCCTTGAACTATATGTTTAACACTTCTCTAACTTTGTCCATGGAGGACAGAAGAAAATGTATATATGTTGGTTAGCATTGTAAATGTGTGGCCACGTCTGTGGTAGAAAAAAAAATTACTTACCAATATCGAGCACCTATTAGGGGGGGAGGGGAGGAGAACTCTCACTACATATAAAATAGTCAAACCTTTGGCTAAATATCTCCAGTCAACCAAAAAATCAAGTCACACTTGATTTCTTTATGTACCTCAAACCACCAGACAATAAAAACGTACATAACAAATTCCTAACTACAAAAGCAATGATCAACTGACCCCATAAACATAACATTCGACCCACGCCCTAAAGTCCATCAAATCTATGGATAGACTGTGATTCCATAACACGTCTACTTTCTATTTTTATTCTGTATTCGAATCCGGGTCAGGGAGAATGGTCTGGACGTCTATACCTAACTGTTCACCCAGTTAATTGGGAACCTGGTTGTTAACCGAGTGGCGGGTCGTGTTCCAGGGAAGGCTGGAAGGTAAGGCTTACCATGAGCTATGGAAAGGGAAAGTTCTCAGCTTGCTAACAGGGGTTAGAAGTCGTCTTTTCCTGAAACCACCTGTGTATAAAAGAAAATGAAAAATAAGATGATAAACTACGATCATTTACGACCTTCAAAACAAGGTGCGCCAAACCCCTCATAATATATTTCAACAACGCACCGCAGATACTTCGCATAGAATATTATTCGGTTCTGACATTCCATTTCATAGCATACATTTCATGGCGACACTGTAGAGCTAGAAATTATACAGAAATCTATTTCTGCACGAACAGACTCAAAGCACTAATTCTGTACACTTTGGAACCACTTTCGAACGAAAGGGAGATATACCTCATAATATACACATAAAAGATACTGATGGGTCTGGTGTCAAACCTTCACAATTCAATTACAACATACTGGAGTGAGAGATGTATTATGAAGTGTAAAACTAATCCAATAAATCTTGGTAACTCTGCATCTATGTATGTACTTTTCCCGAATAAAATATTATTATTATTAAAAGTCTGGGTGTCATAAACTCATTTAGAGAGCAATGTGTAAACATCAGACGACACTTCAGTATCCTGCCAACAAACATGGAATGTCGCTGAAATAACAGTGGAAGCATTTAATGGTGAACTAGACGAGTTTCTGCTGTAATTAATGGATCAACCTGGCTAAGATGGCTACAAGGGCAAAGAGCCTCGCAAGCCAGGCTGCAGAACTCTTGAAATTGTTAACAGGTAATCACACTTGTTGTACTGGAAGCCATAACCTTGTTTTAACAGCACGAATGGCTCCTTATAAATGCAACAGGCATATTATTGTCAATTTAAAAATTATAAAAATGGTGTTAAGCATTAATCAGCGAGGTTATTGGGGTTTTGAAGACCACGTCACGTTTTCTACATAAGAATGTCATGAAACAGAATGATTCAACAAGCGCACGCACGCAAACACACACGCACACACACACACACACACACACACACACACACACACACACACACACACACACACACACACACACACACACACACACACACACATTGGCTAACACACTTAGCATACATGCATGAAAGCACGCACACACTTAGTATGCACGCGCACTAACACACATACACACATATACAGGGCCTCGCGGCTGATTGGACAGTGCTCGGGGATCGTAGTCCTAATGCCCGGGTTCGATTGCCGGCCAAAGCAGAAACAGATGGACAGAGTTTCTTTCACCCTAATATCCTGTTCACTTAACAGTAAATATGTACCTGGGAGTTAGACAATTGCTACGGGCAGCTTCCTGGGGATGTGTGTGCGCGCGCGTATGTAAGATTAATATATGTAGCAGACTTAATAGAGGAAAAATAAATTGGTTAGGAAGGCGGGGCCCAAGAGCTTATAGCTCGACTCTGCAGATACAAATAGCGAATAGCGATATTAAATACACACCAAATATGCACCACAGACATATTGCAGCAATCATTTCACTGCCTGTACTCACCTGTACTCAACTAGGTGAGTACAGGCAGTGTAATGAATGCTGCAACTATGCAACAGGTATCACAACAATTTCTGAACTCAGAATGATAATAACATACACAAAAGGCTAATTATTGCTACCCTACAAAGAGCTACCTAAATTACAAGCAGGAATGAGTATCGCCTCATAATCGTGGATGACTTCAACAATGAAAATAAATTGGTTATGAAAACAAAGAATCTTATGGGAGCACAGGTAAAGAGAGAGGGAGGTAATTAATAGAAGCTACAATGGTAAATGTTTTAAACGATTATATTATTGGGTTATTAGTGGTAATTATATACCTGTCAATTTAAGGCTGATATTCACTTAATATCAGATTAATGAGTCAATCACTGTATTCTGGCATTTGAGCATCTGATGGAAGTAAAAATGAACTATTTAGAGAAGGAATTTAGAGGCAGACGGTTTTTATACTGGAAGAAAAGTATAAGGAAATTGAATAATTGTTTTTATCGTGATTCCAAGGGATATAGAACCCAGAGGAAAGGGCCCCACAATACATGAAAGATTTTCACAATAATGCTTAAAAAGTAATCGACGGGCGTTAATGTGAGATAAAAGTCTGTATGAAAGTTAAAACAACGAAAAAAGCTCAAAAAGATGGTTGTGGGGGATTCCCAGGTTAAGTTATTGGACAGGGCTTTTTTTTCACTAGACATGCAAAATAGATAAAGGCGTTGCTATCCAAGAATGGAAACAGGTGATATCATCAGCCATCTGGCCAATATTAAGAACTGTAACAGAGAATAAATATTTGTTTTAATGCAGGTGGAAATGACAGGTAAAAGTAGGAGAGAGGCATTAATGCCAAAGTATAGAATAGTCAAAGAATTAGTGAACACCAAAGGAGGTATTACATGCTCTGTCTTAGGATAGGATATGTTATATTTAAACAACTGAGGCGCATAAATGATCTAAAATATTAACCTTACATATTTGGAGAAGATACAAAAAATGGGGCGAGAAATATATTAAGTTACAAAATCGCTACAAGACGATCTAGATAATTTTTAAAAAGGAGGAAAATTTGGCAAACGCTGTCTGCCTATTGCTGAAAAACGTAGGGTTTCGATGCTAGGTAATGATAGAGTTACCAGATATCAACTGGACAATGTTGAAATTGCGAAATCAGAATGCGAAAGAGCTCTAGGATTCATGATGAATAGGGTTCTTAAACCAAAATCAATCAATAAATAAACGAAATATAGCAAATAGGATACTGGGATTTAGTTCTAGCAGGGTTAGCAGTTTAGACAACTAATGCTATTCATCAACTTTATCCTGCTCGTATTAGGAATCCATTCAACTATTCAGTTCAAAGTAAGTCTCTATATTATTTAATCGACACAAATTTACTTGAACGCGTACAGGGAAATATGGCAAAGTTAATTTCAGGAATTAGAACATAATTTAAGTACATGAATTGACGAGAAGGGTATAACAGAGGGGATATAAATAAGGTTTCAAATATATCAACACAAAATAGAAAACGAAACAATGGATATAAATTTGAGAAGTTTAGATTAGGTTAAGACCTGAGTAATATAACAAACATGGACTCACTGGATTGTTTTAAGCCTAGTTTAGACCTAAGAATAAGTTTGGATGGATATAAACAGTATCTATCTCGTAGGGAAGGGAGGAGGGAATTATTAGGGGAATGCACCAAGCCATTATGACTATATAAGGACCAAAAGACTTTTTCTTTACACAGGTGGGTACAGGAACCGATTACTGCTGACTCCTGTTAGCAGGCTGAGCGCTTCCCCATCCCAGAGCTCATGGTAAGTTTTACCCACTAGTTTCCCCCTGGGACACAACCTGTCAATCGTTTAAAATCCAGGTACCCAATCACAGCTGGGTGAATATAGGCGTACAGTTAAGGATTGCCGCCTGTACAGGATACGAACCTAGGTCAAATCGGTCACGAAGCACAGGGCGAGTGTGTTGCCACTGCGCCAGAAGGTCCCCATGCACTTAATGACAATGAAACTTAAGTGCACTTAAGAAATGACAAGAAGAAATGTAATTTCATTTTAAGGTCTAATATATGGTAAACAACAGAGATGCCAGGACAAAGAACTCATGCGTCCACAGCAATAGTTTCCAACTCGGACTTAACTCCATTCACGTATCCCTTCTGTTCCCTCCTATATAACCTTACCCTAATCCAACTTAGGATACCCCATCCCCTAAATACTATGCTCCTCTGCTTTTCTAGTGAGTCTTTGCTAAAGTTAAGGTAGAGACTATTGCAATTATGTCCCCAGTAATTTCTTATTGTAAAAGGTGTCTTTTAATTTACAATCTGAAACAAAAATCCAATAGAAACAAAATGAAATATGAACGTACCTTAACATTTGATGATTTCTGTTCCTCGGAGATGTTCTATCTTACCTGTAATGACAAGAAAGAGACTTATTCACTTTATACATTTCAGTCATTATACACAATATATATGTAAACAATTAATTATCACCTTTTAATATATATATATATATATATATATATATATATATATATATATATATATATATATATATATATATATATATATATATATATTAGTATATTTTGGTAGCAGTCTTTCCTGTAGACATATATTATTAAATATGACCGAAAAAGTAAGATTATTATTTCTAGTCTGACGCGACACGGGCGCGTTTCGTAAAACTTATTACATTTTCAAAGACTTCACAAATACACAACTGATTAGAACTTGCGTTTCCCTGATTTTATATCTACATTTGAGTGAGGTGGGAAGGGTGATGTGGCATTACATTTGAGTGAGGTGGGAAGGGTGATGTGGCATTAACACAAGACAGAACACTAGGGGATATTAATAGGGTATTAAAAGTATCAACACAAGACAGAACAGAAACAATGGGTATTGAATAGAAGTGTTTGTAGAAAGCCTATTGGTCCATATTTCTTGATGCTTCTATATTGGAGCGGAGTCTTGAGGTGGGTAGAATATAGTTGTGCAATAATTGGCTGTTGATTGCTGGTGTTGACTTCTTGATGTGTAGTGCCTCGCAAACGTCAAGCCGCCTGCTATCGCTGTATCTATCGATGATTTCTGTGTTGTTTACTAGGATTTCTCTGGCGATGGTTTGGTTATGGGAAGAGATTATATGTTCCTTAATGGAGCCCTGTTGTTTATGCATCGTTAAACGCCTAGAAAGAGATGTTGTTGTCTTGCCTATATACTGGGTTTTTTGGAGCTTACAGTCCCCAAGTGGGCATTTGAAGGCATAGACGACGTTAGTCTCTTTTAAAGCGTTCTGTTTTGTGTCTGGAGAGTTTCTCATGAGTAGGCTGGCCGTTTTTCTGGTTTTATAGTAAATCGTCAGTTGTATCCTCTGATTTTTGTCTGTAGGGATAACGTTTCTATTAACAATATCTTTCAGGACCCTTTCCTCTGTTTTATGAGCTGTGGAAAAGAAGTTCCTGTAAAATAGTCTAATAGGGGGTATAGGTGTTGTGTTAGTTGTCTCTTCGGAGGTTGCATGGCTTTTCACTTTCCTTCTTATGATGTCTTCGATGAAACCATTGGAGAAGCCGTTATTGACTAGGACCTGCCTTACCCTACAGAGTTCTTCTCTGTAGGGTAAGGCAGGTCCTTGAAGAACTCTGTAGGGTAAGGCAGGTCCTAGTCAATAACGGCTTCTCCAATGGTTTCATCGAAGACATCATAAGAAGGAAAGTGAAAAACCATGCAACCTCCGAAGAGACAACTAACACAACACCTATACCCCCTATTAGACTATTTTACAGGAACTTCTTTTCCACAGCTCATAAAACAGAGGAAAGGGTCCTGGAAGATATTGTTAATAGAAACGTTATCCCTACAGACAAAAATCAGAGGATACAACTGACGATTTACTATAAAACCAGAAAAACGGCCAGCCTACTCATGAGAAACTCTCCAGACACAAAACAGAACGCTTTAAAAGAGACTAACGTCGTCTATGCCTTCAAATGCCCACTTGGGGACTGTAAGCTCCAAAAAACCCAGTATATAGGCAAGACAACAACATCTCTTTCTAGGCGTTTAACGATGCATAAACAACAGGGCTCCATTAAGGAACATATAATCTCTTCCCATAACCAAACCATCGCCAGAGAAATCCTAGTAAACAACACAGAAATCATCGATAGATACAGCGATAGCAGGCGGCTTGACGTTTGCGAGGCACTACACATCAAGAAGTCAACACCAGCAATCAACAGCCAATTATTGCACAACTATATTCTACCCACCTCAAGACTCCGCTCCAATATAGAAGCATCAAGAAATATGGACCAATAGGCTTTCTACAAACACTTCTATTCAATACCCATTGTTTCTGTTCTGTCTAGTGTTGATACTTTTAATACCCTATTAATATCCCCTAGTGTTCTGTCTTGTGTTAATGCCACATCACCCTTCCAACCTTACTCAAATGTAATGCCACATCACCCTTCCCACCTCACTCAAATGTAGATATAAAATCAGGGAAACGCAAGTTCTAATCAGTTGTGTATTTGTGAAGTCTTTGAAAATGTAATAAGTTTTACGAAACGCGCCCGTGTCGCGTCAGACTAGAAATAAAAATGAATTTTGGAGAAGTGATTTTTGATTTACCTCCAACAGTGAAACGTAATGTACGAAAGATTGAGAAAATTCGTGTTAGAATTATTAATCTTACTTTTTCGGTCATATTTAATAATATATATATATATATATATATATATATATATATATATATATATATATATATATATATATATATATATATATATATATATATATATATATATATATATTATATATATAATAACCCAACCTAATCTAACAGCCCAATCTAGCAATCCACAAACTTGTGTGATTTTCAGTACTAAAATATTGCACTTCGTATTAAGATAACATAAAGCACTGGTCGAGGGACTGAAGCTGCCGACAAGTATATAAATTTGCCACAGCTGTGAAGACCTGTCTTGGATTACTATTTAGACACTAAGTTAAATGAGTCAACATTTAGACACGTAACACTGAACTTTTTTGAGTCGACATTTAGTCACGCAACACTTAAAGTCTCCCGAATCAACATTTTGACACGTACTGTAGTAGCGGCGTTCCTTGTCTTAGTTTCTTGCATAAACTTTACTCATATTTAAAAAAAAACTTTTAGGATTTTGCAAGACAAGGAATGAATAAATCAGCTACCCGCGTCAGTTGGAAACACATAATTGTCCAGCGAACGAGCAAATGGTAACACACCAACACCCTGTAACAACTTACTACGTGATCGATGACACGCTTCGTTTATTCAACAGCAGGTATGAGGATTGTCGGTTTCACTGTGGATGTTTCAATCACTCATCATACCACACTCATCACATATATACTCACCATCAACACTCGTCATCGAACGAACGCTAAACCTTACTGATCTGAAGGTCCAGGGTTGCCAAATTTAAGTTGCTGTAAGTCGCTACTTGAAGGACTAAAAGTTGCAAATTTATAATAAATACAGCCAATTTTTGTTGTAGTGATTGATACGCTTTTCAGAATACATAGCCCAGCTTATTTTGAAAGTAGCCTAAAAAAGTAGTAGGTAGCGACATACGTAGCCAAATTGACCTATAAGCAGCCCAATCTAGCAACACTATATGAGCCGTACCCATTCCAGGCTAGTTAAAGCAGCAGCCCTCCTCTCCAAATGCATTCATAAATTTTAATATATTGCCTATTAAAAAATGGTTTATTCTAATACATAAATTAATATTATTATACAATAAAATTCTATGAATAGTTAGGCGTAGGTTAAGTTAAGTGTTTAGGTTCTGTTGGCAATTATTTGTACTAAAGTACGTGGGTGAAGCATTTACAGCTTTGTGGTTCGAACAAAACTCGTCAGTGAAGCACTTGTTCCGGAAGTGTTCGAACGAAATCAGTTGTGAGTCGTGTGTAAACCGTTTTTCATTCATAAACAGGGGGTTTGACGGGTGGATGGAATCACTTTTGGATCTTTGTTTGGAGGACGGGCTGGCATTTATAGCATTGTAGTTCGAACAGATGTCATCAGCGAAGCAATGTTCTAGAAATGTTCGAACGCCACCAGTTGTGAGTCGTGTGTAAACCGCTTTTCATTCACATCGGGGTGTGACAGCTGAGTTAACGAGCATCTGGCTTTTGTTTATGATGACGGGCTGTGTGGAAGTAGAGGATTGAGAAGGTCTTAGGTTTTATTAGCAACATAAATACAGAACCTTTTCCGGTTTGTTCAAATTCAATAGTACCAAATTTTACTTTCTAATTGTCCATTACGTCTAACTATCCACAAGTGTCGTCGGGGGATGGTCAGTCATGAAGCATATTTAATAAGTACCAGGACTGACCAATCCTTATAGACGATCATTGGTGCGGTGGTCTCGGTGCTCTGTACGTGTGTGGCTGATCCTAGACGTCATGGGTTCGCATCCTGGCCGGGTCATTTAGAATTCTTAGCCTCCTAAAATAAATAAATAAATAAATATATTTATTTATTATCTTTTTCCTCTCCTCCCATCCTTCCCCCTCTCCACCTGTTCTCCCTTCTCTCCCTTCCTCTCTTCAAACATCTCCCCTCTCCCTCTCTCTCTCTCCCTCTCTCTCTCTCTCTCTCTCTCTCTCTCTCTCTCTCTCTCTCTCTCTCTCTCTCTCTCTCTCTCTCTCTACATACAATATGGTCTAATATATCAACCTGAATGCTGTTGTAGCGTGATTATTTTGGATAAGACACCAAAACAAAAAACTAAAAGTCCGAGGGAACATATTGGTAAAAGTGACGCGGCAAACTATAAGACATTACAAATAATGTCTTCTAAATGAAATTACTGGTAACGTGGTAATAAACCCAGAAACAAAGGAGGTCCGTTCAGCGTCTTGTAAAAGATAAAATGGACTGATAAAGGTTTGCCTTATATTGTCTCGCTCTGACCTCTGCTTTCTCCAGTTAAAGCAATCTGAACCTTGCCCGGTTCGAATATTCGGATTTTTTTCTGCTTAGAGCATATATAACCTTCTGTGGGTCGAGCAAACAGAACCTCTTCTGGTTCGAGCATACAAAACCTTCTCTGATTCTAGGATATCCAACCCGTGCTCATCAACAAAGGCCAAATGTTCATTCATTCACCCACCAAACTCTTTGTTTACGAATGAAAAACACTTTTCACACGACTTACAACTGATGACGTATGTATTTTTCTCGAGTAATGTTCCGTTCAGGTCTTTTGTACCTTTCATTCATGTGTTGCAACATTCCTTCCCACCGTCCCATCCCAAATCCTGTTCCTGACCCTTTCCAAGTGCTATATAGTCGTAATGGCTTGGCGTTTTCTCTTTATAGTTCCCTTCCCTTCACGTGCTGCAAATATCAATAAGGGTCAAAAGAACCTAACCTAAGTTAGGTCTAACTATTAAACACATTCTAGTATGTAATAGTATTGACATGTATTTGGAGAAATAAAACTTTCGAACACGCAATACGTTAAAATTGACGAATACGTCTTTGGGGTCGACCACCGGTTGAATGAGTCTAACTCAAGGACCGGTTGAGCTTGAGCGTATCCTCTGGTTCCATCATTCCAACCCTACGATTCAAGCGTACAAACCCAGAACCAATTCCAGTTGGTATTGAAGGAAGTCTCGTAACTTCCTTGTAACGAGTTGAAGGAAGTAGCGACTTCCTTCAACTGGTGTCCACAGGAAGCGTAGAGGATAGTGGAAGGAAACGCTCGCTAAGTTCCATCCTTGTGAGGAAGAATAGAGAGGTAATCTGCGACGGAGAGGTTCAAGTCTCAGGGATGAGTGCGTGATGTATGGGATGGGAGCACACTTATATATATATATATATATATATATAAAAGTGATGTGGAAGCATATAGGTTCCAGGTGTGTGTTTGTGTGTGTGTGTGTGTGTGTGTGTGTGTGTGTGTGTGTGTGTGTGTGTGTGTGTGTGTGTGTGTGTGTGTGTGTGTGTGTGTGTGTGTGTGTGTGTGTGTGTGTGTGTGTGTGTGTGTGTGTGTTTACTATTTGTGTCTGCAGGACTGAGCTATTAGCTCTTCAACCCCGCCTTCGCACACACCCCCATGAAGCAGCCCGTAGCAGCTGTCTAACTTCCAGGTACCTATTTACTGCTAGGTGAACAGACGCACCAGGGAGAAATAAACTTTGCCCACTTGTTTCTACTTCCGCCGGGAATCGAACCCGGGCCATTAGGACCACGACCCCCCAGCGCCTGTGTGTGGAGGCCATGGCCATCGAGCCAGAATGCCATTATCTCCTTTCTCGTTCGTCTGGGAATACTCAAGGGAGCCCAGAACGGCAGCTCTTTACAAGCGAGGAATCTTCTTCGTCTGAAGGACTTTCCCGGGACAAGAGGACCCTGCGTCCTTCAGAAGCAGCAGTATGTGTCCCCCAGGGCCCTCCTTGGTCCACTCTCCTCAAGACGGGGACATCCAGAGAGCCTCTCATGGGTCCCCGGGAGAAGTACTTACTCGATCAAGTCCGTCCCTTCCCACCTCACTCTCTCTCAGAGATAGAGAGAGGTAGAAAGCATTTGCTCTCTCTCTCTCTCTCTCTCTCTCTCTCTCTCTCTCTCTCTCTCTCTCTCTCTCTCTCTCTCTCTCTCTCTCTCTCTCTCTCTCTCTCTCTCTCTCTCTCTCTCTTCGATAATATTTTCCATTCCTTTCTAGCTACTCCCTTCCAGAACTGATAGTCGTGATGGCTTGGCGCTTTCCCCCTAATAATTCCCCTCCCTCCCAATCACCATTCCCTGCCATCGGCCATCTGCCCACTCACTGACATTGGCCTCTCCCTTGGTCATTTCGTTCCCGTTGTCGAAGGGGAAAGTAAACGACTATATAGCACTAGGAAAGGATCTTGATAAGGATTTGCGGTGGGACAGTTGGAAGGAATGGTGCCCAACCACTCGGAAGGTCGAGAACTGAACGCCGACCTGCATGAAGCGAGACCGTCGCTCCACCGTCGACCTCAAGTGGTTGGGCTTCCGTTGTCCAACCACTTGGGCCTGGACGGTAGAGCGACGGTCTCGCTTCATGAAGGTCGGCGTTCAATCCCCAACCGTCTACAACTGGTCGGGCACCATTCCTTCCCCTCCCCCCGCCCTCCGTCTCATCTCAAATCCTAATCCTGACCCCGTTCCAAGCGCTATATAGTCGTAATGGCTTGGCGCTTTCTCCTCATAGATCCCTTCCCTTCCGTTGTCGAGAACAGACTGCATGTTCGGCTTATTGAGGTCCTAGTCAAACTTCTAACCTTACACAGGTTGCCCCCCACAACAGTTGCCTAGCTCCCGGGTACCTCATTACAGCAAGATGAACAGGTGTAACACGTGAGAAGAAATGGGCACAGGCGTTTCTGTCCTGTCGCAGAAATCGCATCCGAGACCTTTAGGCTGTGAACCACCTTGACCCACTACTGCACTCTCCCTTAAACTCTCCTCCCTCCCCTTCCTTCCCTTACGACCCCCCCCCCTCCCTCACCTACCTTCCCTTGCCCTCTCTCACTTCCCTTCCCTTAGGTTTGGTAGGCGTTGAGCTGAAGGCCTATCAACTGAAGAAGGGGGTTGAAAATGCAGTGAAATTAGCTTATTATCCAGATTTAGGACATGCCCGTATTTAAGACATGCCCATATTTAGGACATGCCCATATTTAGGACATATAGTACAGGGCTAACATAAATTCCATTGTATTTTCATCAAGAAGCTAGGTACACCTCTTGATGTATATACTCCGTGATGCTCCTCTGTACCTGTGGTTCAAAAGGAATATATATAAGGTTAGCTGACACCGGATATAACACACTCACACACGTAAATAATTAAAGCGTATGAACCTGCAACACCAGCCTGGGTTCGTACCCATTCACATTCTGACAATTGGTGACTCTTTCCTATAATAGAACTAATTTTATATTCATTAAATATTTTGTTTAATTATATTGTAATTGTATTGTCTCAAATGTTTTATACGAAGTGAATATGTCACTGTTATTTGAATGAGCGTTCAGCAAGTATATCATATGTATATAGTTACAGTAAAGGGGACCCATGACCTCGGAGAAAAGCACACACGACGCATTAGAGGTGAGTTTTAGGTCCCCTCCAAAACAGTTTTCATATTCTTAAAATTTTCCCAAACAACTTCTTTATGTGTTTGTTTAGCTTTATTCTTATGGTTTCTCTCTTCACATTCTGATTCTTATTCTCTGTCCTCAGGCGCCCTTCTACCTTCCGCATTTCTCTTTACTGCTAATTAATTTCCTTGTCTTATATTTTGATAAAAGGTCCACGTCAAAACACTTATATTTTGTCTCGCTGGAGCCTGTAAGCACCAACAAAGTTTCCCTTTTGCGTTTGAAATACTTTATATTATCGAGGATAATATCGTCTCAAGATTTTGTCGTAGTCCTTGGCTTTTATCTCGTCCCTCTGATTTTACAGTTATTATCCTGAGTCCAAACTTGCACTTCATTCACGGGTTCCTCTACGCTTCTCTTTCAAGTTGACTGCCTCTCTAAGACTTCCATCTCGGTTTAGGTCTTGTATGCCTGTCTCGAGGTCTTCCGAGGTCTTCCATTTCTAAGTTCGTTTCTAAATTCTCCCCCCAGCTCCTTCATCCTTCACCTGGACTCTAACATAACTCTGATTGGCACATCCTTCATGTTCCTGCAGCGTCTTCTGCCAATCTTAAATCTTGTCACCTGTCCGGTGTTTTGATTTGCACTCCTTGCAGGCGGCTGAGGTCAGGTCTGGATAAGTAGGTCGCTTACGTTTGTCCCTCGGATCAGACCCCTCACACATTTTTTTTTTTTTTTTCGTGATCAACGTTTAAATATCACGTGAGTGCGTCATTTTTTCCGCATAATTCCCCGCAGTCCTTTCCATATGCCCTATAGGCATTTAAAAAACTATTGGCATTCTGTATTTCAGTTTCTGTAGCAACCAGATCGCTCCCAGGAAGCCCATCCCCTATCCCTACAAGCCCAGCTCCTCTGACCTGCAAAGCCCCGCCCCTCTCTGCCCAACCAGGCCTCACTCCCTCTCTGACCCCATGAAGTTCTTCCCCTCGATACCCCTCCAAGTTTTTCCCTCTTTTCCCTTCCAAGTTCGTCCTCTATCCTCCCAAGCTCCTCATCTCTCTCTCTCGCTCTCTCTCTGCCCCTCCAAAATCCAAGCCCCCGAGCACCTCGCCTCCCCACACACTTCACCACAACAACAAGATCCACACACCTCACATCACCCGTATATTGAGAGCACCCCACACATCACTAGGATGACCATATACACGTCCTCTACACCATTTTTCTCTTCACAGGGCCTTCCCGGTCATCCCCCGTCTCTTCAAAATTATATAATGTCGTGTTAAATGGCATATTCGAATACAGTTTTAATTTAACTATGTATATTAATTTCGACTGGTTTGGACTCCATATTAATGTGTGTGTGTCGACCTTTCTGTATTTAAAGTGGATATATTTGATATATTTCATATAATATTATTCAGTTTTTTTTTTACTGGTATCAATCTGTGATATAATTCTGATTTTCCGTATCAATATATTATTTATTATTGCAATAGATGAAGCGAACACTAATGTAACTGAATCTACAGTAAGAGTGAATTTTGTGTTATCTTGTTTTCTCGGCGAAGAAAAAAATACCAAGATGAGTCAGGAATTTATTTTATAGATGACGTTTCGTATTTATCGACTTAAGAGAGAAAACTTTATTTTTCAAATAAGTTTACTCTTATTTTGATATATATAAATATCTACACCGTTGTTGTTAGTTCGTGCTACTGTTACGTTATTCTCAAGGTGGAGACCCTTTGAGAGTTGCCTCACTGATGACCACCTTCAGACGGAAACTTGTGTAATCTATATACAAAGACTATCAATCTATCAATACGAGATGACACTAGAACGTCAGAATTGACGTCGACAGCTGCAACCCCCCCCCCCAAACCTCCACTGCCGTCAGCAACAATCACTTTAACTTTCACTGAGACACTTATATAAATATATGTATGTATATAAAGTAATCTGAGCAAACACATTGCAATTTACAGGAATCAAAAATTTGTCCTTTAAAAATGTCTGGAAATTTTGTATACAAAAGCACTTTTGTTTGCAGGTGCCAGCCTGTTGCATGCTCCTTCTGCTTCCACGGTAGCCGGCACGAAGGAGTGGCGACTGATTTATGGAGACTAAAAATATACGTATCTGCTCATTATATCAGCTGCTTTTAGTAAGCGTTCTGGAAATTCTCCCAAGCTACTTTGCAATATAAATTCCATAGCTGAACTGAAAGCAGGACTCTGCATTATATTTTGGCAAAACAATCAAAGATGTCTGGTATATGCAATCCAGCTCCAGCCTAAGTGAAGAGCAGCACTAAAACAGCCGTAGGGCGTCCGTGCTTAAGACTTATAATTACGTGCCATAAACCTTGCCTAGTCAATAATGTATTGGATAGTTCTCGCCAGGTATTGCTTCCACTTACTGCAGAGCCTACCCATTTATCCCGTCGAAGAAGGTAAGATTACAGATGAAGATGGTGATGGAGATACAAGTGTGCGTGTTCTCTGTCCTATATACATTGCTACATAAACTCCCTCGCACATGGAGATACATACAAAAAACTTGAAGCGGTGCAACAAATGTGCTAAAAGCATATATATACAATGGTAAATGCATCCAATGGTAGTAGAGAAGCTCAGTATTTTGTTACAAGTTTAACTTCCAACCCCGTGATTTGTTTAGCCGTGAGATCAGTCTTGCCTGGCTACAAGCACTCTGGTACCACTAGTGTAATGAGGGATCCAGAGGAGCACAGATGTTCAGTAGTAGTTGAACACCTTGGCATTATCTTGTAAGTATACATTCTCAACTGGTTCTTGGCTTATCCACGCTCTGATAGATACTTGCATCGCTTCACGTATCTAAATACTGATATTCTAGTGTCAGTATCCCATAATAAGCACAAAAAAGGTATATATCTTCAGTGTTAGTATAACAACTTAGAATAACTTACAGGTATACCATATAAACCACTGACACAATAAGCACACACTTTAGCTTGATGCGCACACATACGAATTATTTTTTATTATTATCTTGCATTATTATTATTATCTTTATAATCCAAATTCTAATCTACTCATCTTTCTCACTTGCTCTAAGTTTGGATTCAACAAAAACCCGAAACATAAAATATATTGTTCTTAAAATACTCGTCATTTCCATCCTCATTGTTCATTACATAACTCGTTCACACACTCATTTTTAATAATCACATATTACCATCACAATCTGTTTTTTTTCCTCACATACTTCCCTCACTCTCCTCACACCTGCACATATCTTGTTTTCCTTTCTATAAACCGGGAAGGCACTAGTTGCCAGATACCAGGGAAAATTTCCCCCTTCGTTGGGAAAACTTTGGAAAGATAGGTCTCCAGCTTAAATTATTTTTCCTTCGGTTTGTCGTAAAGATAAACATCAGCACCTGTGGGCGATGGTGGTCGGCCCATTCCTGTCTAAAAAATTTTTTTAAAAAATCCTAAGTCTTAGTAATAATATATATATATATTGTTTTAATCGCGATCCAGAGGGAAAAAAATGTCTACTGTATTTTGGGCAGGTACCTACCTCACCTCTGCTGAGCTGCAGGAAGTTTTTGAACAATGATTTCTATATATATGTGTATTCTGTAAGCTGTAACACAATGTAATAAATTAAATAAATAAGTTATAATGTATAAATTATTATTAAAATTATTATTATTATTATTATCATTAGTAGTAGTAGTAGTAATCATGATAGTAGTAGTAGCAGTAGTAGTAAAAGTGGTAGTAGTTGTAGTAGTAGAAGCAATGTTGATAGTAGTCGCCACACAACCCGTTCTCGCAAATTCGTAAAGTCAATATTGACTTATTAACTACGTGCATAGGTGATATACTAAACATAATAGATACCCTTAAAAAGATTCATAGAAAACACCGACCTTACCTAACCTTGTTAGTATCTTAAGATAAGCATCTTATTGCTTCGTAATTACAATTATTACTTAACCTATACCTATTATAGGTTAGGTAATAATTGTAATTACGAAGCTATAAGATGCTTATCTTAAGATACTAACAAGGTTAGGTAAGGTCGGTGTTTTCTATGAATCTTTTAAGGGTATCTATTATGTTAAGTATGTCACCTATGCACATATTTAATAAGTCAATATTGACTTATTAAATTTGCGAGAACGGGTTGCGCCACAGTAGTAGTAGTGATAGTAACAGTAGTAATAGTGATAGTACTAGTAGCAGGACTGATAGTAGTAGTAGCAGTAGTAATAGTAGTAGCAGTAATTGTAGTCGAATAATTAGTTATTATCATTATTATTATTATTATTATTATTATTATTATTATTATTATTATTAAAATCAAATACGTTAACTTGCTTGCAAGAGAGAATTGTACCTTTTCCTAACAGTTAACCGTAGACATGTGAACCTCACCCCAATAAAAATACAAAATAAAATAAAATATACCTCGGTAACTTTCGTTTTGGCTCTTGACAACTAGTTCTGTACTTTTTTTATAGATACAGTTGTACAGCAACGCAAAGTTTGCAGTCACCTGTATGTAAATTATTTTAATGAGATAGGACTTATTGCACCTGAGTTCTGTTGAATACCATTTTGTGTCATGAACAATTCTTTCCGAGACGACTGAATTGTTTGGGTATGCACCCTGTTGCCGAAACGAGTTCAATAATTTTATATATTTATGATGATACGAACATGAAAATTGCTCTATTCAGGCGAAGGAAACATCTGATAGCTACTCGTAACACCTTTCGTTTCGTGGATTTAACTTCAGGCAGGCAACTCTGCTTAATCCAAGTCCTGAAGGGAAACTGTTATGTTTTGTCTTCGTCGAAAACACACGAAACTCACCACAAACATTAGTGTACTGGGAAAGTCTGGAAGACTGACATTGAGTCAGCTGCGTTAAGATTCATTCTCGCTAAACGTTAAACTTTATTTTGGGTTTTATATAATCACGTTCAGTAAGATCATGAACACAAATCTCAAATATCACTTAGGTGATGTTAGACCATTCACAGGCTTCCAAATTTCGTGTCACATTTATCTTCGGGATCTTTCCCATGCTTGGTAAAGAACAGAATTGTATCAACCTCTGCCCCTAATATATAATAAATTGGGGGTTGTACGTCAGATTCAGATCCAAGGGTACATTTGGTGTCTCTCAGTGACAACAATCTCAAAAGAGCTTTTTCATAGCAGCGATAACTTGCCAGCGTCGCTCAAATGATTATTTCCAAGGCAACAGTAATTTATCACCATCGCTCAAGTGCTTGTTTCTGGTACGACAATAACTTGTCAATGTCGTCATAATGTTTGTTGCAGAACTTACGAGTTTCGTTCCAATCATAAGATTATTTTAAGAGTTTCATTGTGTCTGGGGAATATTTGCAGGAATAAATATTGTTGATATCCTGAAAGGTTCGGTTATTTAAGATACTTTTTTTTAACAAAATATCCATTTTCAACAAGTCCCTTCAACTTTGCTATAAGACCTTTGTGCGAGACCTTATCAAATGCTGTAGCAACATAGAAAGCACTGTTGTTATGTATTCCCTCAACAGTCAGGACTCTTATTCTATGCTGTATCAATCACAGTAACAGATCTGACGTACTCTAATTTGTTTCTAAATAAAAAATCTAATCAAAGGGGCTGTTTTAGTGTCTTAGTAAAAGCGTTTTCAACAAATTTTTCCAACAACTGGAAGGAAGAAGAATGGTGTATCCATCTATTACACGATGTATTGTGCGAACTTGAAAAGTAACACGTTGGCTGCAAAGCCATTACTTTTTTAATGATTAACTCAAAATATTTAGCGAAACAATCACCAAGTGTATTGATCAATATCTTTCGACTATTCGTAGAAATGTCTTACTGTTCGATCTAGAAAACGGACTTTCTTGATAGTTGTTTCGCCATCATAAATTTTATAATG
The DNA here is from genome assembly GCF_040958095.1 of Procambarus clarkii. Lineage (NCBI taxonomy): Eukaryota > Metazoa > Arthropoda > Malacostraca > Decapoda > Cambaridae > Procambarus > Procambarus clarkii. Next base: position 11,991,185 of record NC_091177.1, read on the forward strand.
ATCACTAGTCGATTATGAATAACAACTGTGCAACAAATGCATAGGCAAGGAAAATTATTCCTGCAGGGAAAGACTGATGTCGTTAAAAGCAGCGTATATACAGTTATCCGCATATATAAACCGCCAAATGGAATTCAAGTTATCTTACAGAAGTGCCACGACAAACACGAATCGCAACGTATTAAACAAACGAACGTAATAAGCCCAGCAATTCAGTGGTATGGGTTTATTGAAGATAAATGTGTTGGTACAGGTTCAACAATGTGGTCCAAACACAACAATATAATAATCGACACAATTCAAATGCCAGCTCGTGTTTTCTACATCAACTGTATCGAAATCTGAAATAAATCTAAGCATAAGTGCTCAAATTTTAATGAATAATCTGTTATGTATATGGAAATATTTCGACTCTCGTAGCATCTCTCTAGAAACATATGTACACATATGACACATGCATAGACATGAAAACATAACTGAAATGTGATTACTTATCGTTGAGTAATCTCAACAATAAATACTCGTTCAGCATATTAGGCAGTCTTTGACAAATAAGAGGAACCTGACACAGGGCCTAAGTATTTTCCTCCCACATTGGCTTTGCAAATGTGTCCAATAACTGATCACAAACAAGCACTGAGTCACGACACGAGATTTTACAATTAACGAGCGGATCTGAGTCCATTCTGCACTGAACCTTCTTTTCACACATACTCTCAGATACACACCACCTGATGGAGGTAGGCATTACAGAACATTGACTTTATATATTGCTGCTTGACAGGCTGCTGCAACAGATGATGCATAGCTACTGGAAGTGGCACTGGTCAGCAACCTGGCGACAATGGCCCAGAAGTATTGACACTTCTGTTTCTTCTTCGTGCATTACTCCTTTAAGCAAGAAGGATAAAGGCTTTTTCCTTCACGAAATAGAATGATGTTGCTTGCTTCAGTTATACTAGAGAATTTTTATACGTTTTTATTAACACAGCCGATGTTAAGAGATGCGCTGTATTTAACTTCACGTAAAGTGACTTAGACAAAGTTACTGCAGAACTGTGTCTTGTTGGTGAGGGTACAACTGCCTTTTGTGTAAGCCATTATGAGCTGAAGTCCTCTACGGCGGCGGGAGACAGCCTCGTTGATCTTGGGGCCTCTACGAATCACAATCGTCCGTGCCAAGCAAAAATGGCTAACTACGATTGATTTTATCATCTGTGAGGTTCACACAGATAATTCAGATCCCCTTGAGATTAGTTGCTGGTTGGGTTCACTTCCCTTAGAATACAGGCCTACAGGCTTGCTTGGAGTCCCTGGTAATCACGTATCTAAAAAACTATTATTAAATCTTACGCCATGATCGCTCTTGACGAGTGGATTAAACACGATTCTTATTTTTAATTAAACGTCCGCGAAGAGAATGATTATCGTCTTAATTAGACCTCTAGCCCTAAATACTATTTTTAAACATATATAATGTTACTCCCACTTATTAGACGTGACAGAGCGAAAGTTTCCTTCCTCACATCTTGCTTTTCATTTAGTTCAAAACTACGACCGAGGCCTTCTTCTATATCAGTGGCCAAGTTTGCTGTTGAATGTGAACTTAAAATATGGTAGCAAGTGCGCTGCTAGTAGACCTGCACAGCTTTTAAGAAGGTTCGGACTTGAATGATGTGCAGGCACAACAAACATCAGTTTCGAGAAGTTTTTAATTTGTTTAATATGTGAGGCTACAGGAAATCAAGTGGGAATCTATAAAGGGAGACAGTACTGGGGGAAGGTTGGTTGAGTGATAAAGATTAAGCAGCCCCAGAGGTGGCCGGGGCATGAATAACCCGTAATGGAGGAAAGTTGTCTGACTCAGTGACTTGTACCTTTCATGCAAGAGTGAGATGCAGGATGTTCGGACTTCCCCATAGCACTGATGGCAAGCCTAATCAGCTGGTTTGTTTAAGTGATGCTATTGTTTCTCAAGAAGCTTAGTTCTTGCTGCACTTCATTATGCACCACTAAGCTTTATTACTAACCGGCCCACCGGATAATTTGTGTCGTCGTCATCTTATCATCTGTCGATTCCATATCTACACACTTATCCCATCCGGTGTCTGGAAATACTACAGCAGACCTTATTACATTGGGTTGATTTTCTCTTACAGAAACAACAGGCTCTTGAATTTTCATGGGCGGGAGCTCTGCACTAATATCTAAACCACGGTTGGTAATCTTGGTTAAGATTGTAGATTCTTGTGGGAGTACGTGCATTATGGAGACTTAGCATTAATTAACATAATTTATGTCAAAAGCTAGTAGCTATGTTTGACTTAAAATCCCATCCCCTCATAGGATGGCTAGACACATTAGGAACATGTGATCAGTAGCATGTACTGGTAAACTTTAGATGCACTACGAGGATATCCTCAAGAACACAGGAGAGTATAAAGTAATTGCAAAGCTCCAGGTACCTTACCCCGGCGGGTCTGAAGGGTCAAATAACCCGACATTCTAGGAGCATCTAGGAGTCTAGAGAGTAACCCAGTCACTGCCCGTCTCTGATTCCAGAGTCAGGTGGTGCTTGGTGCCTCGCCGTCGTGACATTAATGTTGGAATGTAGAGGTTGATGGTCCAAAGCACCAGCGTTGTTCAAAGGACGAGATGTAACGATATTTTTCTGAGATCTCAATAATCAACAGGTTAACAGCGATGATCTTGACAGGAGCAGGAAGTCGGAAGCGGCTCGCGAGATCAAACACATCTCAAAGTTCATGAAATGCTCTTTCCACCTGATGTTGGGTCATACCTCCCCAAAAAAGATGAGTGAATGAATTTGATTTTTATATAATATTTCATCTTGAAACTGCCTGATAGAGAAAGCTCTATATATTAGAACTATGCCACCTCAATTAGCTGTTATGTATAAATATGTGAGGTATACAGTGTTAATGTTCAGGTCCACTGAACATTAGCGGAGATAACATTGAGGCTGTCTGTTTATATTGGTGAGAGAGAGAGAGAGAGAGAGAGAGAGAGAGAGAGAGAGAGAGAGAGAGAGAGAGAGAGAGAGAGAGAGAGAGAGAGAGAGAGAGAGAGAGAGAGAGAGAGAGAGAGAGAGAGAGAGAGAGAGAGGGAAGGAGAGAGAGAGAGAGGTAAGGAGAGAGAGAGAGAGACAGAGACAGAGAGAACTCTCTCTCTCTCTCTCTGCCATTCTCTAGGAACATCACTCCATCAGCGATCGTTCATTCCTTGGCTGACTGGCATTTGGAACATGTTCGTTCAACACGCAGATACGAATGTAATCCAATCAACCGACCACATGAAGGCTCTACCACACAACTGACTCCAACTTCATACTGCACCCAACTTGGTTATAATTTAGTAAGTTATCACTAAACAAAGTTAATTTCTAATGGAATCGAATACTAAAATCATCGATTAAATTTTCTAGAGTAACGCTTCAGACAAACTGCTGAAGGATAACATGCCTTAGCTTGTAGTTTCATTAACAACATCAATAACATCCTAATGAACCCTAATCTAAGATAAAAAAAAATAGAGACGAGACAGAGCGGGCTCAAGATGACGTCCCTCGCCTCGAACCCCCAGACAAACAAATGGAAATCCCACCCATCTCCACGTGAAATACACACAGATGAAATACAACTACCAGACCCTAACCGCCCCCATAAAAAAAAAGACAATAAATGCCCCAATAAATATATTTCAAGAAGATAGGTGCAACGAGGGGTCAACCGGTGTCAAGCGGGTGACTTTAGAAAACCAGGTCATGGCGCCCTGATTCACTCTCTTCATGCATAATAAATTGAGTGAGGTCACAGCGCCTCGCCCAGCAGAAGGCACTCCATATACTTATAAAATTATTCCCTCTTGATAGAAATCTCCTTTGAGTTATTCGATTGAAAAGTGAACTCAAGGTTCTGCATGGGGAGAAGTGCATATTTTATTTGGATAATTTATTTTGATTTTTTTTTTGAGTGATAATATTACATTTATTTATGATCTGGTGAGTTTCATGAGGCTGGCATGTGGTCAGTTGTGATTCATGAGGCTGGCATGTGGTCAGTTGTGATTCATGAGGCTGGCATGTGGTCAGTTGTGATGTATGAGGCTGGTATGTGGTTTGTTGTGATGTATGAGGCTGGCATGTGGTCTGTTGTGATGTATGAGGCTGGTATGTGGTCTGTTGTGATGTATGAGGCTTGCATGTGGTCTGTTGTGATGAATTCCATTCTCATCAACACCCATCAGCAACTCTCTGCTGTACCATTCAATCCCTCCCACTCTCCTCCCCACCTTAAATTCCCTGTTGTTCCAATCAATCCCCACACCCACATCTCAACAGCCTTCTCTACCATGCATTCCTACAGCGCTTAATAATTGTACCATCCAGTCCGACACCTAAGATACACCGGCTGCACGAAGCACAACAACGTGTATTTCCACACTTCGGGCCTGGGGCCTCGTAGCCTGGTGGATAGCGCGCAGGACTCGTAATTCTGTGGCGCGGGTTCGATTCCCGCACGAGGCAGAAACAAATGGGCAAAGTTTCTTTCACCCTGAATGCCCCTGTTACCTAACAGTAAATAGGTACCTGGGTGTTAGTCAGCTGTCACGGGCTGCTTCCTGGGGGTGGAGGCCTGGTCGAGGACCGGGCCGCGGGGACACTAAAAAAAAAAAAAAGCCCCGAAATCATCTCAAGATAACCTCAAGAAGATCTCAAGATAACACTGCTGAATCATTCAATTCCACACCAACACCGTCAACCTTTATGGAATTATCAGTCTCTCCCAAACTACCAGAGGACTGCAGAAAAGGTATATATATTTTGGCAAGCATTATACATGAATAGCCACGTATGTAGTAAAAAAAATACAAAAAATAATTGTTGTTCCAAACTCACATCTCTTCCCTCTGCTGTGGTGTTAATGCCTACCTACACTCATTCATTTCACTTCACTACCTCACTTCAACTCTACCGCCCTAAGACACACCTCCACAAAATAATGCACAATCTATTCATTAATGTCCATCTCCGCCCTCAGGTGTGCTCAACGGAAGGACACGATCCCAGCTTCGCTGAGTGAATCCCAAAGTGGGGTTTTCCTTGCAATCTAGGCACCCAGACCATTCCCGCCAAAAGCCGCCAACAAGGAATACAGTCGGGACAGCCCTATTGTGAAGGTGCTACGGCCGTTTTCTCTTGGCCGTGTTAAATACGGACAAACGTTCAGCTTAACAAAGTCGACCTATGCGAATGCAGATTATTCCTCTCACGACAGGGGGGGAAACACGTACAATGCATTGTCGCTTTTTTTATTATTTTGTATTCACATCCCTTCTGCCTTTGAGGATCTTGAGATGGACTTTGGAAAAACTGTCAGGTCCAATATAGGTCCAAAATTAATTTTGGACTAAAGCGAGTGGGCTAGATAACTGATTGTAGCATATTATATATATATATATATATATATATATATATATATATATATGTATATATACCGTAGGATCCCTATCACTTACGGTAGTGCCATAATATTCAAGATTGAGAGAATGATACAAATATTAATGAATTACATAATGTTGATTTATACATGAAGACATTATTCTGGGCATATTTTTGTTAGGGTGAAAATGTATTCACGTATTCAGTTGAGAATTAAAGGATCATTTATTTTTGTTTTGAGATGGAGCTCTGATTGGGGACGTCTGTGCTGACAAGGAGGCGTTTGTGTTCCCATTGTTCTGAGAAGTAGCCACTCTCAGTAACAGTTTTACTCTCATTGTCTCTCTCTCTCTCTCACTCTTGCCCCCTCCCCCTTGCAACCTTCAGCTGAGCATTGATCACAAGCCAACTCCAAACAAGCATCGCCTTGCTACTCGTCACCCTGGCCCCATTTCCAACTCGATTTCTCATCTCCTAAAATGGGTTGGTTGAATTGCAGCTGACTTTAATATTTATCCAATTTACGTATAATTAACAGAAGGAAAGAAGTGGAGTAATTATGCTTGGAGACTTAACTAACTATTTCTTCTGCATAATTTTTGGTAGTTATAAGACTCTCGCATTGTTCTCTCAACAGCTTCACCAGTTTTACCTTTATGATTCTTTTTTGTAAGATACTGTTAAAAACAAACTATAATAATAATGCTACACTAAAGTAAAAGATGGACAAGCAAATTATATTAGAAATCTCCTCATTCATCCTTACAAAGTCCTCTCATACCTTCGAAATTACACCGGAATATCCACATAATAATCAGTCTATCTCATAATACCAAGTAAGTTGGCTTTACAAGTAAATAGCTTTATAAGTTTACTGGCCTGACAAGTTATTTACTATATATAATTATCAAGAGTCTCTCACATTAGCATACGAATTTAAACGCAGCTTAGCCAGAAGCTTCAATTCCGTATTGTTAAACAATAGAGAACAGGTTCTCATTGTTTAAAATAGATTCTAAGAGTTGGTCAACTTAAAATAATAGCAAATTTGTGTATAGGAATGTCAAAGAATGTTATGAAGTTATTTTAAATTATGATAACTTACAGTATCCAAATAATGAAATTTGATATATTAAATGCCTTTAGGGACTTGGGCAATTTTAACTCTACATAACTATTTGGCGCTTAGGAACTACCTCAGAGCCTTGTGAAATATTTATGATTACCAAAAATTTATATTATGGGAAATTATTTAAAACGTAGAGATCCTTTAAACAATTACCTTTCGTTGTTTACCGATTGAAATGTCCGAGTTGTAATGTTCGAGACGTAAATAATACCTCACGGGACCGTTGACGCCAAGTTGCGTCCTTTGCTATACGAGATCACTGTGAAGCAATGAACCACCCTTTCACTCACAGCGATTTCGCTATACTGACTCACAATTATTATAGACAAGCCGTTAACGACTAGGAATCTATTCACATCAAGAATATGAGACGCAAATTGAACGACTCCTCGTTTAGAGTTGTTCACTCATTTTCAGTTACGTTATAATGTCTGTATTACATTTTATTTTGTGTTTTATATTATAGTATATTATATATATATATATATATATATACATATATGCGAACAAGCCTGAATGGTCCCCAGGACTATATGCGACTGAAAACTCACACCCCAGAAGTGACTCGAATCCATACTCCCAGGAGTTGCCAGTTGCGTTGCTCCTGGGAGTATGGGTTCGAGTCACTTCTGGGGTGTGAGTTTTCAGTCATATATATATATATATATATATATATATATATATATATATATATATATATATATATATATATATATATATATATATATATATATACATATATATATATGTATATATATATCTGTACATATTAGCATATCAGTGGATCGATCGTTTAATTATAAAATCTTATTACGGTTGGTACTCCACAAATACCACTGTGACCCCTCATGATTTTACTATTTATTCTTCTTGATGTATTTTTTTATTTTATTTATTTTTTTGGCTTTTGTATTAGGTAAATCTATCACTGCTTTCGCTCGTTCATCTGTCTAAGGCGCACTCCGGCGTCGAATTGTCAACACACTTCACTGCCATTCACCTGTCATGCAGTGCCTACACTTCACTGTCACTCTCACAGTTCCAGTCACACCTTCAGGGATTTATTATTATCTCCTGTAATCAAGGACTCTGTAATCTACGTTATTCAAAGGTATATTAATTTGTCTTCTCAGGGATTACCTTATCCTCTTCTAGGCTCATTGGTTGGACTCGTTCATGTCTAACTCTATGATGCTTTTTAGACTTTGTTTACATCATCTAAATTATTCTTTTGTATTTGTTAGTTATTTTTTCTTTACTTTCCTGTAGGTGTTGGCTTTTGTTGCAAAACAGCTCGCTGTTTTATTGTTATGTTCATATTTTTGTCCAACCTTAAATAAGGATTTTATTTATTTATTTATTTTATTTATTTATTTATATATATATACAAGAAGGTACATTGAGATTGGGAGGATACATAGCATAGTAATTACGTTCTTGTAAAGTAACTAGTACTCGCAGCGTTTCGGTCAGGTTTTTCGGGCAGATTTATTAATTTCTATATATTCAAACAAAAACTTCAGTTTATTATGCCCAGTAATGACGAGTGTTGAAATAATGCGTGAATTGTTCCATTACTTATAATAAATACGTACGTCTGCTTTGATTGATGCAGGAAGTTTAACAAATACCTGGTGCATCAACCTACTTAAAACACTACAAACATACCCAGTGAACATAAAGCAAGTTACCGTTGTCCTGGACAACAACGTTACTGTTGTCTGGTTCAATGTCGTCCCCGTTGGCATGTGGAGTGACGTCACCGTTGTTTTGTGGAGTGATTACGGCACTCTTTACGCCAAGGGGTGATCCTGGGTGGCGGGGGTTCGAATCCTGGTTGGGTCAATAGAATTCTCACACATAAAAATATATATATATATATAGAGAGAGAGAGAGAGAGAGAGAGAGAGAGAGAGAGAGAGAGAGAGAGAGAGAGAGAGAGAGAGAGAGAGAGAGAGAGAGAGAGAGAGAGAGAGAGAGAGAGAGAGAGAGAGAGAGATAAAACACATTTTAATACCAATATTTTGAGAATCACATGTCTTAAAAAAACATTCACAAAACATTACACCACCGCTATGCACAGAACATAAATTTAGCTGGAAAATACACTTATTATATTATTAAATCTATACAAGCATGAAATGTTTATGTCACACGCGAACCTCATTGTGATCAAATGATCAACATAACTCAGCTTACATACAAGCATCAAACGAAAAAAAAAAATTAAAAAATTATAATTAAATATAGATACCAGAAATTCTCTTGGGTTTATTAACACATTATTATTGGTGGATCGAAGCACCAGCTTTACCTAAGCTTTTGGCAACGTTCTTCTAACAGACATATCGTAACCTGCATTTACTGAGCCATCAGATTTCTCATCTTTATAAATACGAAATATATAAATGTGTTTAAATGTAACGAGGTGGTGTGAGAACCCTCAGGTGGAACTGCTGAAGGACTCAACGACCTGGTCACTGAAATGAGAGACCAATGACGTGAATCTCTCTTTCTCTCTCTCTCTCTCTCTCTCTCTCTCTCTCTCTCTCTCTCTCTCTCTCTCTCTCTCTCTCTCTCTCTCTCTCTCTCTCTCTCTCTCTCTCTCTCTCTCCCTTCTCGTTATTCTCATTCCTTATTTTGTTTAGGCAATTACAGCAGCTAGAGACATCAACTATTCATTTCCTCCGCTACCCGAGAGACACGAGAGAGAAAACCTTTGAAAAATATCGAGGGAGATAAAGTCGAGGACTCCTGGTCTCCGTGATGTAAGGATGCTGCAGAGATGGGGAGGCCACGAGAGCAAGTCATGGCCCACCCATATTAAAATCCATTATTTAAATTCTGGCGCACGCAACACGGGGTCTCCACAGGAATTTTAATTTTTTTACCTGGGCTGAAGAGAGGTATAATCTGAGTAACTCACAGCATCCACATCTCCTGCGCCCGTCTACACGTTCTCGTAGCTCAAGGCCCTTACCTTGGCAATTTGCCTTAACAGACTCAAGAATTTAAATTTGGTCGTCTTTAAGTACATGCGGCGTGTGTGTGTGTGTGTGTGTGTGTGTGTGTGTGTGTGTGTGTGTGTGTGTGTGTGTGTGTGTGTGTGTGTGTGTGTGTGTGTGTGTGTGTGTGTGTGTGTGTGTGTGTGTGTGTGTGTGTGTGTGTGTGTGTGTGTGTGTGTGTGTGTGTGTGTGTGTGTGTGTGTGACGGTGAGAGAGGGAGATGAAAACTGCATTTTGGGGGGATTTTCTACTTACGTATAATTATGGTTCTAGGAGACGGTAGAGTTAACTGACAGTGCATCATGTTGCTTGTCAGATTTTCATAGTATTTTCTATACTATTTTCACCACGTTGCAAACTATTACAAGAAACCTTTCAGAGTTTGCATGCCATTGTTTTTCTTCTGGTCTATGGACCATACAGCAGCTCATTTACGTGTATATTATACGGATATATAAATTTTACATCCAAGATTGTTCAAGAAACTTGTTGAATTTCGGCATAAATTACGGTAATTATCGGAATAAAGCGCTAAGCCAGCGTAAGTATACAGCATTTATTGTTCATAAATACATATGAATAAAACTTGAATTTACCTCGATTTTCAGCAAAGGAGAAAACAGTATTCGGTTTTAGTAGTGTAAATTCAACCTTAATACTTACAATTACCTCATTCTGTATTTATTTACAAGGAATCTGTGTCAAATATGTATGATGATACCACTGAAATAATTTATATGTGACGCTTTAGATTCTAACACAAACACTTGACTGAAGGCGATGAGTCACAATAACGTGGGTAAAGCATGTTGACCAGACCACACACTAGAAGGTGAAGGGACGACGACGTTTCGGTCCGTAATGGTCCAAGACGGACCGAAACGTCGTCGTCCCTTCACCTTCTAGTGTGTGGTCTGGTCAACACTTGACTGAAGATATGGAACGAGGGATATTTCCCCCCCTCCAGCAATGTAAATCTGATCATGTCCTTTGAAAATCCTCTTTTGGTACTTGACTGTTGATATTTGACACCTGACCTATGGTTCATTCCCTCTGCTACTTACCCTTTATTTCTGACCCCTGACCCCATCAGGGCAGAACACGCTACAACGGGGCACAAGTTGGATAAATATAGATTTTTGGGAGGGATTAGGTACTGAGAATGGTCCAGGACGGACCGAAACATCGTTGTCCCTTCACATTCTAGTGTGTGGTCTGGTCATCATACTTTAGCCACGTTATTGTGACTCATTGCCTGCATACTGTTTAGGTACTGGTTACGTAATAGGGGTTGCGGGTGAGTGGAATGGGCTACCAGCTAGCATTAAAATAAACAGATTGAAGGTTTCTAAATTACATTTTATAGGTACTTGTGTCGGAGAGGGAGGATATTGGTACGTGGGTGGGAGGGGTGGATATACGTACATGGGACAGGAGATGTGGTACATGGGCGGGAGTGGGAGGAAATAGGTACACAGGTGGGAGGGGGTGGATATTGGTACATGGGAGGGAGTAGTTCAAAGCTAGAACTACTAAAATTCCTTTCCCCACGGGATTGTCAACACGGGCATCTGATCAGCATCCTGCACGAGTAAACTTTCGATAAAATAATTGCAGAGTTCAAGGTATTTAATACCAGCAAGATATAAAACAATAAGTTAAAGAGTTTGTACAGCAATGTCATGGCGAAATTTGGAAATATTAATACAGCTAATTCCATCTATTGGTAGAAAAGTATACTATCAACCGGCCTGACAAATAGCAGCCATAAGATACAGCTTATGCCATCTATCGGCATAAAATTACACTATTAACAGGACACCATGCAAAATACAGGTGCTGCCATCTGTTGGCATGACATTGTACTATCAACAGGGCAACACCAGCCCATAAGGCGGGTTGTTGTGCTCAAGGAAGCATTCCCGCGCTTGCATATCATTGGTAGAAAATATTTATTGACGTTCTCCTCAACAGCCAATCACAGGAAGGTATCTGCGAAATGTTTCGCCTGCTTAATACTATCATCAGTGTTCAAAACACCAGCCATGCTTTGGAATTTCCGTTTCAACTCTAATCTACCCAAAAAGTGAACTTTTCAATCATTTGATATGGTTATATCCTATAATGTAAATATTGCTATAACCGTTGTAGTACAAAATTGACTTGGCTACCTAACCTGTGACGTCATCAGTTGGTGGGTCTTCATGCTAAATTCTACCACTAGATGGAACTTCTTATCAAGTACACACACACACACACACACACACACACACACACACACACACACACACACACACACACACACACACACACACACACACACACACACACAAGCACACACACACACACACACACACACACACACACACACACACACACCTGTACTTCATTTTAATTACATTAGTCTACTAAATGCATACTAAAAGGGACTCCCAGGCAGCCCTGTGATAGTCTATTTCTCCCTACCACTATTCCACACATCTTAGTCCCTACTCTCCCCACATCCCCCATTTTTCCCTGTCCCATTTCCACGTCTTTTCCTTCCTCCCTCCATCATTCCCCACTCTTCCCTATCACCCTTCCCCTCCTCTCCTCTTTCTCTCTCCCTTCGTCCCTGTCTGGTCTCCAACTTAACAGACGGACATTTCCTCCTGTCCCACTTCGTCCCCATCTATCTGGTCCCCCACATCCCTTTTTCTCATCTCCCTTTCCCTATCCCTCTTCTCTTCCCATCTCACCTCTCTGCTGTTATCACCCCCCCCCTTCTTCTTCCCTCTCTGGCACTATTCCCCCTTCCATCTTCTTCTTTCTTCTCCTATTCTTCACCCACCCTCGCTAGCACTTCACGTCCCTCTCCACTTAACAATTCTTCCACCTCTCTCACCTCTCTTCCTTTCTCCCCAACCTCTCTCTCTCTCTCTCTCTCTCTCTCTCTCTCTCTCTCTCTCTCCTCTCTCTCTCTCCTTCGCTCTCTTCAAATATCACCCTCCCCTTTATCCTTCCTTCTCTATCCCTATTTCTGTCTCTGTCTGTACCTTTCTCATTCTGTCTTACCGTCTTTACCTCTGACTGTCTATCTCTTATGAAAGTCCCCCACCCCCTACCCGTCACCCTGCATAGCTGTGTGAAGCTAGCACCAATGCCTTCAACCTTGGACAGATAGATGGATAGAAAGACAAATAGATATTCCCTCTAATAGAAGCATGGGGGGGGGTGGATACTGGTACGTGGATTGGGAGAGGATGGATATATGTTCATGGGTGAGAGAGGTGGATTTTAGTACATGGGATGGAAGAGGGGTGCATGGATATAAATAGTGTACCAGGTTAGTACGGGTCTCACGGGAGACATCTTCCGTCACGCAGGGTGCAGTCGCACCTCCACAGATCTCCAGTATCATCTATTGATACTGGTAATGGCTCAAAAGGGCCACCACTTACGGGCTATTCATGCCCGTGCCACCTTTTGGGTGGCTTAATCTTCATCAATCAATCAGTACAGGTCAACAGAGCAGCTGCCGTGCTCCCCTAATTCCCTTACATTCTTGGGGTGGGGGGGGGGTCGTGTCTAAGATCTGACTCCTTATATAACATTCAAACAGATATCACAAATCCACTAGGAATAATGTTTTTAAATATAAATGAAAAATAAGAAAAAATGCATAAATAAATAAACAAATAAATAATTAATTTTTGCAGCAAATAAATAAATATTGCATTATATTACCGTTACAGTCAAATTATTGATGTTAAATATTTTAACGAATGTTGTATGATATCTGTACTTATTACTCTGGCCAATGCAGCTAAGTTGCTGCCAGATGGACCCGGGTTCGATTCTCATAGCAGGATAGAAGATTGTAAACAGCGTTTGCTTTCACCTGTGATGCCTTTAATTTTTACTGAAGAGTAAATAGGCACCTCAGGTATCAGTTGACTATTGTGGGTGTTCTGTACCCGAATATGCGAAACAATGGCATAGGAATACACATATTATTTCTGAACCACTAACACTCCACGTACAAGAGATTCAACTAATTGAAACATATATAAATACTGACCATTTGAGTACTGATAACGGCAGTAAAGTACTCTTAAGGGAATTATATTACATTGATTTGAAAAACTTTCTCTGTGAGTAAGCCGGCAGTGCCCATCCTCTCTGACCTTGACAAGGTGTATATGACATCCCTTGAAATGTAATATTTTTAAATTACATACTTGTAATGCATCGTCCTGGGCTTGAACTCCTCCCCGCCAAAGACAAGAATTTTCACTGCAGACCCTTATGGTATTTACATACTCTGGGAGTCATCGACCGTTTGTTATTCGAGTTGATCCTGGGCCTTCAGTCCTTTCAATTAAATGACCTTCAAGTCGTTTAAACTTAAAATACAGTTGACTTAAGCTGGGCACCCAATCATATTGGTGTTGCTTCAAACTGTCTAACGAGCACCGCTGCTTTGGAAGTCATTCCTACCTGCCCTATCTCCCAGAATCCTATTTCATAGCGGTCTATCGTGTCACTCAAAATGTGAATCACCAACCATTGGAAAGATAGATGGCTAGCGTCTACACATAACAAAATACTTATTATCAAATTTGAGTTATTCCTTGGCCTTCCTCCTGGCGTGGAAATAGGATTCCAATACGAGAGATTCCAATATGTTCAGTTGGTTACAAGAGCGCATCTTGAGCACGTGAGGTCACAGTGCCACAGCACTTAATAGATGCAGAGATGGCTGTGTTTCCTGTGTTATAGGTTATCTTGAGGTTATCTTGAGGTTATCTTGAGATGATTTCGGGGCTTTTTTAGTGTCCCCGCGGCCCGGTCCTCGACCAGGCCTCCACCCCCAGGAAGCAGCCCGTGACAGCTGACTAACACCCAGGTACCTATTTTACTGCTAGGTAACAGGGGTATAGGGTGAAAGAAACTCTGCCCATTGTTTCTCGCCGGCGCCTGGGATCGAACCCAGGACCACAGGATCACAAGTCCAGCGTGCTGTCCGCTCGGCCGACCGGCTCCCCGGTCGTAGCCGAGGTAGTAGCAACAACTGAAGAAGAAAGAAAATAAAATTTAAGAAAGCATAGCTAAAGGAAGATAATGAGTGAATGAAGTAATTGTAGCAGTAGTAGTAGTAAAGATAGTAGTAGTAGTAAAGATAGTAGTAGTAGTAAAGATAGTAGTAGTAGTAAAGATAGTAGTAGTAGTAAAGATAGTAGTAGTAGTAAAGATAGTAGTAGTAGTAAAGATAGTAGTAGTAGTAAAGATAGTAGTAGCAGTAGAAATAACAGTCGTGGAAGAAGTAATGGTTGTAGCCACAGCAGCCATAATGGAAGCACCATTAGAATAAGTAAAAGTAAATGATGTATGACTCCCGGACGTGTCAATGAGAAGGAGCAGGACAACTGCGGGAATGGTCACTAGTGTCAAGGAGAAAGAGCAGGACTGGGATACAACACATATTTACGCAAGTTTTCACCTTCACCTGTTCACCTTTTCTCAATCTTTGGCGCCTTTGTTCACATATATTAAACACTTTACCAGCATGGAAACTTCTCCAGCAAATGGCATTAGTGTTGCAAATAGCCTGCTAGTGTTTCAGAGCTCGTAAACTGTGCAGTAAAGGTACACAAAGCCGCAAATCATTAAGAAAAGATGTACAGGTTCGTAAATGCTTGCGTAAATGCTTGATGAATCCGGCCCAGGACAGCTGTGGGAAGTGGTCGAGTGACAATGAGAAGGATCGGGACAAGTGCGCAGGAAGTGGTCGAGTGACAATGAGAAAGATCGGGACAAGTGCGCGGGAAGTGGTCGAGTGACAGTGAGAAGGATCGGGACAAGTGCGCGGGAAGTGGTCGAGTGACAATGAGAAGGATCGGGACAAGTGCGCGGGAAGTTGTCGAGTGACAGTGAGAAGGATCGGGACAAGTGCGCGGGAAGTGCTCGAGTGACAATGAGAAGGATCGGGACAAGTGCGCGGGAAGTGGCCGATAATTAAAACGTTCAACTTCTCGGAATACTCTTTAAGTTATGCTTCGTTACTGATGGCCGATACATGTTAATGGGACACATTTGCATAGATGAATATGATAGGAGAAAAAGAGGAACCCGTCAACGCGTTTACATCAAGAAGGTGAGCGGAGGAAACATTTAATGATTTTAATAGTAGTTGCCGAGAGGTGAAGAACGATCAATAATGGTTTAACTGGTAGTTTCGTGGAGTTGGAGGACGATTAGTTATAGGTTTAAAAATGAATTTCGACAATAAATTCTTAAACCTTAACAAAACACTTGATTTTTAAGGATATTTCAGAATCCTTTATTAACTGTGACGCGTTTGGAAATATTCTACATGCATATCCCACTTCTTTATTATACTAATTAATGTAAAGGAGAGTGATCAGTAGATACTGTCAGACTTGCGAGGGGATATTTAATGTGAATTATATTATCATCATTATAGCATCAACTTTAACTTGATGGTAAGGCAAGGTAAGAATCAGTTGTTAACACAGTTGTCTCTTTAGTTAGGCCAGCCGGAGGCTTAACAAAAAGTCAACAAAACTTGGACCATCAGAGGATACGCTATTAACGAGGCCGTATATCAGGGAAAAAATTGGAATTTAAGATTCTAACATGACGACCAAGCTGTACCTTCAACCATCACATCAGTGACAAGTTATATCTTATGCCATATCTTAAATCATTTCATTGTCAAGTCATATATTTTCACATTTTAAGTCATATTAAGCAACTATACCTGGAAACAAATCCTGCATGATTAACAATAATCTAATTTTATTGCATCGGAGCTCAGAGGCCAGAGGAATAAAGGATAATGGAAGGAAGGAAATTACTATAGAGACACTTGAGAGAATGGAAGCCGTAAGTATACATCACAACTTACCTATCACATCAACAGTATATGCTAAACTGGCGAACGTCAGCACGGCCTTCCGGAAACTTGAGGACATTTTCACAATTCACCGATAGTTGTAAAAAGTATATAAGACTAGGAAAAGCAACATACTAATGAGTCGTTACATATAACGACTCATCAGCCAGTTGAAAGACTGCCCCAGGCGTTACTACAGTGCTCAAATCTCTGTGAGATAAACATTAGTTGGTAGGAACACCAACTGAGCACACACACCATGAGCGTGTTTTAAGCTGGGTGTGTGCTATTGTGCAGTGGCATCGCCTCACTTCCCCAGGCGATTACTAACACCTTTTGCAGTGTTCTCAGGCACCACATATGGCGAGGCTCATCTCTCACGGTAAATCACTTATGTCCGTCGGCTGACGTTATTACACGCGATGGGTATGAACTAGGAGCAGGAAGGAGGGAACAAAAGAGAGAAAGAAATAAAGGTGATAGAGTGTGAGAGGGAGAAATAGGTAGATCTATAATTATAAGAGAGACTTTACACATGAAGCATGTGGGGTATGGGAGTGTCATAGGCCAGTCGGGGTAGGCTCCAGTGTTACACTTTCAGAAATATCGGCATCTAACCACCTCCCCATTCCTTTTCCCCCATCATCCCCTCCTTAGCAACTCCGTAACAACCTTAGAATGTTATTGTGGAGTGTTTTAAGCAATAATTGTTGTGTTGCTAGATGGGATATCCGACGGTGCCCGGGGTCAACCCAATACCCAGGTCGACCCGGTGTTATGCCACCAAAAACAAATCCCAGAGAAATTGTGAGAATTAAAGATAATAAAGAGGAACATATACGGCTTCCTGACATGTCAACACACACCTTCTCTGGCTCTGTCTATCTCTTTCTGTGTCCTATTTTTAGCTGGAATACAAATGACTTTTATATATATGGGAACATTTCAAAGACGAAATGAAATCAATAGTGATCAAGGGAGAGTGAGAAACTTACACGGGAGGGTTAGGGGGAACGTTTGGCCAAATATATATATATGCATATATGCATATCATATATATGCAAACAAGCCTGAATGGTCCCAAGGCATATATGCAACCGAAAACTCACACCACAGAAGTGACTCGAACCCATATTGCCAGGAGTACTATGCATTTGGCTCAAGGCCCTTACCTTGGCAATTTGCCTTAACAGACTCAAGAATTTAAATTTGGTCGTCTTTAAGTACATGCGGCGAGTGTGAGTGTGTGTGAATGTGTGTGTGTGTGTGTGTGTGTGTGTGTGTGTGTGTGTGTGTGTGTGTGTGTGTGTGTGTGTGTGTGTGTGTGTGTGTGTGTGTGTGTGTGTGTGTATTAATATACGAATGTATTTAAGGAAATTCCTGTTTCAATTCTTCCTCCACGGTCTGGTCTTCCTCCGTCCTTTTTTCCAAATATCAGTGTAATGTTTTGCAATATATTAAGGAAAAGAGTAATAATAATATTTCAGAGTCGGAAGAATATGATATAGAAAGATTCGCCGTGGGGGGTCACTTTGCCATCATGTTGAAAGCACTCATTTCATTTATGCCAACCCAACCTGCTCATGATGGGTACATTCCCAACAGCAATTACTTTTAAAATTAGTCGACGTTAGCCCCAAGCGTCTGGCTTCCAACCTCGAACAGACAGACAGACAAAAATTCTAATTTATAGTTGCAGATAGGGTTTCCCATAATTCTTTAATTGTCGTAGAAAATATCTCAAAATCAATTTATTCAAATTATTTTTTTATATTTTGCCTGTAATCTTCATATATCAATTCCGATGACTTTCGGTGAACTATGGATACGTTAACTGTCTTGAGTAGTTTTTTTGATGAAGGCAAAATGGTGAAAACTAAATGATTGAAGATATACAAAAATAACTAGATTACTACTTCTTTCCTGTTGAATTCTCCTTATTATATCAATTGGGGGGTTTTATGTGTTCACAAATAATAAGATTTGTTTCGAGGATTACTGTGTTTAGGGGTAGTTTTCTAATTGTTTTGAGATTATATTAATAAATTTTTAAATATATTTTAGATTAGTACTTACCTGTTAGTTGAAGTTTCCATGTTATATGAAAGTCATTTATATGTGTATCGAAATAAAGAGCTACGACTGCTGGCAAAGTTTTTGATATTTTCAATAAAGTATCTTTGTTAGAAAATGCTGTACCAAAATTAAGTAATTATTTTTAATAATAATAATAATAATATATATTACAGAATCATTTTTATTATTATTACAGAATTACTTTTATTATTATTTTATTTTATTATTATAATTATTTTTATTATTCTTATAGAATTGTTAATACGTTGCAAACATTATTATTATTTATTTTCAGTATACTTATTATTATTAATTATATAATAGTATAATTATTTGCTGGCTATTTTCAACTAAATAAGTAAAACTCATTTAACTCAGAATAAGAGACCATCCGCTTGTCGTTTGATAAGAAAATGTTAATTTGAGATATTAGAGTGTTAATTTATGAGCCATTAGCGAGAGAAGGCAGAACTCAGCATGACACTCAGAAACCGAGTGACAGCTGGGCTTATAAAACAAGCCAGGTCCACAAATTTGCATTTGTTTTAAAGTAATATAAATACCCATATTTAGAAAATAAATAAATTATAAATGTATAATAATTGTATTTTTGTGTATGTTGTTCCTACCACTATTCCCTGTTCCGTTTGCAATATTCAGTTCACTTGCACTCATTTATTCACGACATGCGGGCATTGATCGCTTCTGGCATGTGTCCAACTGGTCATCTATCCGCTCTTCTGAATACCTTGATCTCAACAACTATTCTCATCCGCCCAAAACGCCGCGTCCTGCGCCCGACACTCCCAATTTATCCTTCTCGCTCAGACTCGAAGCTCACATCAGTCAAATGGAAACATTAAGAGCAAAACCTGTAATCGCCCACTTGAGAATCAGGAAACTAAGTTACACAAAAAAACTCATGAAAGTAAAATAATTAGTTACAAAAGACAAAAAATAGTAATAATTGCAGCTCACGGAACAAAATACATACATGAAACAAGTAAGATACATTTAGTCTCGCGGTGGACACACAAATAATACATATTGTCCGAGTGAACCAGAACCTTGAAGCAGCCAGACAGGGCATTATTTAGACATGCTTATCATCAGTGACCTTCTTGGGCGAGACTCTCCAGCGTTGCCCTCAACAGACATCAAGGCTGCGCCCACAGCAAGTCCAGCCTCATTATTTCAACGGTATTAACTTCTTCCAGGAGGTAAATCCATCTGCTGGTGGTCGACTCCCGCGAGGCGTCTATGCAGAGCTCGTCTAAAACCATCCAAACGTATTTATGCTACTGATCTCTTTTTCTGATAGGTTTATAGTATTCCTTGTCCAGAAGCTGTCTAGCAACCTCTAATCAGATAACTAATGGCTACCAACTTTCAGTCAGTCGCCTCCTATAGTTTATCTATTATTTGTTACTGTCTAGTTTTCTTTCTTTAATTTCACGTTTGGAATGTGTTGGCATTCTGTCATATTCCGAACACTGGCTTCTTCGAATTACTCATCTGAGTATAATGTTGTTACTCACCTGAGCCTTTAAATATTATTTACATGTTCACTTCATGTTAAATTCTAAAATTAACTTCTTGTTTCCATCCAGAGTCGTTCTACTTCTTAATTAAATTATTAAGCCTGCCTACTCCCATTACTTAACATCAAGGTCTTCTTAATCGCTTCCTCCGGCCTCTCTACATCTCATTCTACAGGCCGTCTACTTCTAATTGTCTTGCAAACTGTATAACCTTGTAAACTTAGTTCTTTAGTCGATAACTGTCTTGCAAGATCGGTCCACTCGTGTCGATCGTGTCTCCTTCCAAAGAATGTTTGCTTCCAACGCTTATCTCCTACCAAAACCTGTAACCTTTCTAAGATTGTCTCTTTCCAAAGCTTGTCTCCATCGCAAGCTTGTCTCACATTTACCTTCGAGAAACAGCTAGTCACACTGCATCCAGTCTCCAAACTCTGCCAGTTTCAAGTTTACCTACATTTTTATTTTACAGTCAGCTTGTGAAATAATTTAAGTAATATTATTAAGTGCATGGACGTAACGTTTATAAATGGACATTTCATGAGACCTGTGTATACTTATTGAACTAATAAACATCGATATCGATAATTTAGGTAAGGTATGTCAGTATATGAGAGATAGGGCGGTGTAGATTAGGTTGGTGTGTGTAAGTTAGGTCGATCACTGTAGGTCAGGTGAGTCAGGACAGGTTAGGTTGGTCATTGTATGTTAGGTGGGTAAATGTGGGTTGGATAGGTCAGTGCAGTTAAGGTTGGCCTGTGTAGATTTTGTAGGTCAATGTAGGTCAAGTGTCAGTTTTGGTTTGGTATGTCAGTCTAGATCAGGAGGTCAGTATAGGTTTTCATCCTCTTGGTACGTTAAAAGCATTCACATCTGATTAGTAAATCGTGAGGAAAGAAAATCGTTTAACATCCAGTCATCGTCTAAGGCCTGTTTAACTCCAGTGGTACATCTGCCAGAATCTTAATACTTCAGGTCAATTTTTGGAGCCTGTTTACCCCCTCATTCCCTGTCCAGAGAATGTATATTTCCAGTCCGGGTCATTCTCCTGTCACTAGTCTACCAGAATTATTGACTTACAGCCTCTCTTCCATGTTTGGATATCTTCCAGAGCCTGTTTACATTCAATCGCATTCAAGGGATTTTCTAATTCAGTGTAATAACTTCTCAACCTATTTGCATCGAGAGAGCTGTTTACTTACTGTCGGGCAGTAGACGTCCAGAGTACCTTCTGTACATCCTCGGAATGACCTCCTAACGCAGTCACAATCGCTTTCCTAGGCCTCTCCTTCCATGCCGAATATCAGTTACCTTTCAAAAACGTATTACGTCTATACGTCTTCCAGAGCCTGTCTACGTCTTGTCGACTTCCAGGGCCTGGCTACTTCTTGTTGACTTCCAGAGTCTGTCTACTTCTTGTCGACTTCCAGAGACTGTCTACTTCTTGTCGTCTTCCAGACTGCGAAGTAGACAGACTGTCTACTTCTTGTCGTCTTTCAGAATCCGTCTGCTAATAGTAATCCACCTTCCAGAACCTGTTCTCCTCCAGTCTGTTCTCCTCCAGAGACTGCATAATTCCAGTCATTAGCCTTCATCGACCCGGATACATCCAAGCACTATTCACAGACTTCTTCCAATCGCCTTCCAGATTGCGCTCGTCGTTACTGATTTCCTGCTCCCCACCACTAGTTTCCTTCAAGCCGTCGACTTCATAATCATAGAGAATTAAACTCTTTTTGGAGTTTTATCTAAATTGGAGTGGAATACTGAGAAGCGTGAAGCGTTGCTGGGAGTCTTATACTGATTTGTATGAGTATCATGCTTGTTATTATTTGTATTATTATTATTATTATTACTTTAGTATTATTATTACTTTTATCATATTGCTTGTTACTTAATAAATATTTTTTATTGTTATTTCCATAGATAAAATCAATAGGAGCCAAGCGGGGTTCATACTTTGAGTTCACTCTCGAAGTTCACAATATGGAACTGAACTCGCTCTGTTCAATTATGTGTAGCAGTGCGAATATCCTTTCATTTTATTGAACACTGCTCGGGTGTCCCATGTATCAAGGAGAAGAGCAATTAGAGTCAACAACATAGGTATTCCCTCGCGCATGCCTTGAACCATTGAATCCCAAAAATATAAAAATATAAAATCCCAGGTTTACAGCCTATCCTGGTTCAGTGGTTTGAAGCATGTGCTTGGGAGTGCCCATTTTGTTGCTTCGAATCCCCTCCCCTCCCCCCCCGCGTGGTTCCTATTGATTTTATCTATGACAATAACAATAAAAATTACTTATTAAGTAACAAGCAATTTAATTTAAGAGATTAAAGATGCACATCACTACGAATGTTTCTACAGCAGACACTCGAAATGGAGCTTGTGTATGCAGGCGATGAGTCACAATAACGTGGCTGAAGTATGTTGACCAGACCACACACTAGAAGTTGAAGGAACGACGACGTTTCGGTCCGTCCTGGACCATTCTCAAGTCGATTGAGAATGGTCCAGGACGGACCGAAACGTCGTCGTCCCTTCAACTTCTAGTGTGTGGTCTGGTCAAGGAGCTTGTGTAAATACGGTGGAGAGGACACACTATCCCTGACCTTCATTGCTGATGAGACACTCAGTGCGCTCCAACACAAGGGGACTCAAGTCTATGCATAAGCAACTTTGAGTGCATTCAAGTTTTCTGTACCATGTTCACAACTACTTAAGTATTCCAACTTTTCAGGTTGTTGTCAATAATATATATTTCTTATTTAAATAAGACGATGGAATTAGTGTGACTTATTCACTTTAAGGTTATAAAGTTAGCGTGCAGGTGAGTAGTGTGACTGGACTTCTCTTGAGTAACATTGAAAGTAACACTGAAGTAACATTGAAATTAACAATTAGGCAACATATACTAAAGTATTTCAAGGTTCGTCGCTAAGGTCTATATTGATACTGATGATTCTTTACTGAGTTTCATTTGATGCATAAAATCACTCTGAATCACTTTAATCAAGCCATTAAAACATTAAGAATATAAATAAATAACTGAATAAAAACTTGAGTAAAATAAGTAAAACAAGTTCTTATCCTGTTACGCCCCGTGTAACTGAGGACACCTTTACTCAACACCTCGTGTAACTCAGGATAATTTTACTCAACGCCTTGTGTAACTACGAACACCTTTACTCAACGCCTTGTGTAACTCAGGACACCTTTACTCAGCACCTTGTGTAACTCAGGACACCTTTACTCAACGCCTCGTGTAACTCAGGACACCTTTACTCAGCACCTTGTGTAACTCAGGACACCTTTACTCAACGCCTCGTGTAACTCAGGACACCTTTACTCAGCACCTTGTGTAACTCAGGACACCTTTACTCAACGCCTCGTGTAACTCAGGACACCTTTACTCAGCACCTTGTGTAACTCAGGACACCTTTACTCAACGCCTCGTGTAACTCAGGACACCTTTACTCAGCACCTTGTGTAACTCAGGACACCTTTACTCAACGCCTCGTGTAACTCAGGACACCTTTACTCAGCACCTTGTGTAACTCAGGACACCTTTACTCAGCACCTTGTGTAACTCAGGACACCTTTACTCAACGCCTCGTGTAACTCAGGACACCTTTACTCAGCGTTTCCTCAAGGTCACCAGCTTATTTAAGAGTACAACTTACAGAATATAACCGCTCCTTATATACCTGCAATTTCGGGTTGAGAAGAAAATTGTATTAATTTCTTCTCAGGTTTCAAAAACTTTTCTCCTTAGTCCCACTTCACTTTTATGACTAATGTTTTTAATTGTTTTCATTGTTGTTTTCATTGTTCAAATTTCTAACAAAAGTTCTTTCCTTCCAATATGTTTATCAATTATCACATCCGTATTGCGATCGACACTGGTAGTCAAGATGGCTTGAGACGTCCCCCTTAGTTACGCTGGTGCTGTGTACCAGCTACAGCTACACCCAGTAGCTGTAGGATACTACAGCTACAATATCAATACTACAAATATTGACAACATCCTGGGGTGTACGGGGGTGTAGCACCCACACCCGTTCACCTGGCAAGAAAGAAAGACCCGGGTTCAAGATATGGAAGAGATGCGACGACTGGGCACAGTTTCTCTTTACTTGTCTGACTCAAAGATGGGGGGTAAACAATTAGATTGTTTTATTGTGATTAAATTAGCTGTGGGATGGGGTGGGAGCTGTTTGCTTGTAAACAAGGTTCAGACGACGTCTGCTCCTTTTCCTCCAAGTGTAAAACCCTATTTTTTAATGACATTTGAGCGTTTTTA
This sequence comes from Procambarus clarkii, assembly GCF_040958095.1. Lineage (NCBI taxonomy): Eukaryota > Metazoa > Arthropoda > Malacostraca > Decapoda > Cambaridae > Procambarus > Procambarus clarkii. Next base: position 12,015,596 of record NC_091177.1, read on the forward strand.
TTCAATATATTTCACAATCTCTGGGATTATATTACAAATAAAGAAATAATAATACTAAATTTTGGTTTAATAAATTTTAATTTAATCAATAATTAATGTTTATCAGAACACAATTGCCTAGATAGAGCTGTAGATTTTTTTTGCTGATTTATCTCCTAGACTTCACTAGCCTGTGTGTTTAGTATTTTGACAAGGAGACTGTAGTTATGATACCCTGCATTTTGTAAATGCCAATTTGTCTCATCAACTATTAATTTACAAGATGCTTGTGTTGTTTGTGTGACCTAATAATTATTCGTTATCCTCTTGTCGAAAAGTGCCATTTTGTGTCTTCAAGACGATGCGAATTACGAAATTGCTCTGTTCGTGGAAGTATCCCTCGTAAGTAGTAGTTACTTGTGGTATCACTTGTTTAGTAGTTTGTTCTACATGGAGAGAACTCAAGAAAAGCTGTGAGGTGCGTGTTTTGTGAACTATCTAAAATAAAACCTTTGCAAATCTCTATTATTATTATTAATGATATTACTATTATTATTTTATATGGTATTTTTAGCTGTAATACAAATGACACATATCTAAACATTTTTCGAAGAGGATGTATGTACCTAATAGTGATCATGTACCCAATAGTGATCATGTACCCAATAGTGATCATGTACCCAATAGTGATCATGTACCCAATAGTGATCATGTACCCAATAGTGATCATGTACCCAATAATGATTAAGGGAAGAGTGGGACACTCACAGCCGGGTTCAAGGGAAATGATTGGTCAAAAGATCTCTCTCTCACACACACACACACACACACACACACACACACACACACACACACACACACACACACACACACACACACACACACACACACACACACACGACTTTTCTCTTCAAAACTCTCTAGAGAGAAGTCGGGTACATTACAGTTCCCGACTTCTCTCACAAGTAATTTAATTTTCTTTATCATATAATTCCGCTTCTCTTTCTTGTGCACTGGGCTGCCCTCCTCAGTACCCTCGTCCTCTCTCACCCTCCAACCAGACCACCAAAGTACATACGTCAGTCAGCGAGACATTTAAGGCTACAATTCTCGTCGCTGTCCAATTACAAGCTTGACAAGGATTCATGCTCCGTCAATTATGGAAAAAAAACAAATGAATTTTAAACGCCTCCTACACCCATTTCTAGGAGTTTTTGATCAGGCTGGGATTGCTGGTTATTACAGAGATATATACAGAGGGATATCCTAAATGTGGCGCTGGGTGTCGCGTGTCGGGATGATTATATTGGTATTAATGTAGCAGCACTTTTTGGCATACTGGGACTTTTTTGTTAAACGAATTCTTACAGGTTGTATATGCATATATTATACACAAATACACACTCGTAAATATATTTACATACCCGTATATTTAACCCAATATATATATACACACACATATATATATATATACACACACATATAGATATGTGTGTGTGTGTGTGTGTGAGTGTGTGTGTGTATACTCACCTATTTGTGCTTGCGGGGGTTGAGCTTTGGCTCTTTGGTCCCGCCTCTCAACTGTCAATCAACTGGTGTACGGATTCCTGAGCCTACTGGGCTCTGTCATATCTACATTTGAAACTGTGTATGGAGTCAGCCTCCACCACATCACTGCTTAATGCATTCCACCTGTTAACTACTCTGACACTGAAAAAGTTCTTTCTAACGTCCCTGTGGCTCATGTGGGTACTCAGTTTTCCCCTGTGTCCCCTTGTTCGCACAGCACATCACCAGGAGGAGTACACAATACATCCCCAGGTGGAGTACACAACACATCACCAGGTGGACCACACAACACATCACCAGGTGGACCACACAACACATCACCAGTTGGACCACACAACACATCACCAGGTGGACCACACAACACATCACCAGGTGGACCACACAACACATCACCAGGTGGACCACACAACACATCACCAGGTGGACCACACAACACATCACCAGGTGGACCACACAACACATTACCAGGTGGACCACACAACACATCACCAGGTGGACCACACAACACATCCCCAGGTGGACCACACAACACATCCCCAGGTGGACCACACAACACATCCCCAGGTGGACCACACAACACATCCCCAGGTGGACCACACAACACATCACCAGGTGGACCACACAACACATCACCAGGTGGACCACACAACACATCCCCAGGTGGACCACACAACACATCCCCAGGTGGACCACACAACACATTACCAGGTGGACCACACAACACATCACCAGGTGGGCCACACAACACATCACCAGGTGGACCACACAACACATCCCCAGGTGGACCACACAACACATCACCAGGTGGACCACACAACACATCCCCAGGTGGACCACACAACACATCACCAGGTGGACCACACAACACATCACCAGGTGGACCACACAACACATCACCAGGTGGACCACACAACACATACCTCGACATGGAGCTCCAACCAAGAGGGACATATAAATCTACAAAACAAATCACATTTTTTTAAAGAAAAACCTTATAGTACATATAGTACAATAAATAGTTATCACCGGGCTATAACTATCCAGTAATACAAATGACATAACTTTGCATGTAATTACGACCAGACTTCGCTTCCCTTAAGAACAGTTTGGCCAGTACTGTTAGAAGAGAACACACATAAGTTACAGCCCCGCTCCTTTGCCAGGCAAGTCCACTACGGGCTCACCATAGCCAGTGCTACTTGCCACTTTTTGGTCCCAGTAGCTGAATCTTAAGCAACAACAACGAGGACACACTTGCATTCCCTTACCTCCGCCTCCTTTAAGCAGAGGGAGTCATGCCTCGGGATGAACATCTACTCAGCTTGGTGCAGTCAGCAAACGTGATGGTCAGGACGTTCACTCAGGAGCGGGGAAGGGCAGCGCTGTTGATTATGACGGACGTGTTCATCTATTCATCTGACTCGCCATCAGAGGTTTCGTCAGGTTGCTGGACAACACGGAAAATAGGATGCTGTGTTTAGCGATGATGAGTTCTTCGTGTGGAGGCCCCTCGAACGAGCGCTCGTATGTGTACTTTCGTGTATGTGATTGCAAGGTGAGTTTTAGAACCTATAGGCACCGCCTTTCTGTGTGTGCGTGTGTGTACTCACCTAATTGTGCTTGCGGGGGTTGAGCTCTGGCTCTTTGGTCCCGCCTCTCAACTGTCTATCAACTGGTGTACAGGTTCCTGAGCCTTGTCTGACGTCTGTTGTCTGTGTGTGTGTGTGTGTGTGTGTGTGTGTGTGTGTGTGTGTGTGTGTGTGTGTGTGTGTGTGTGTGTGTGTGTGTGTGTGTGTGTGTGTGTGTGTGTGTTAAAGAGCGAGAGTATAATAGAGTGAACGAGAGTAAACGAAATAGAAAAGGAAAGAGAGAGAAAGAGAGAGAGCACTTTCATTTTCTCAGATCTTATTCGAATTTCCTCATTAACGCCACGAGGAGCACCCTGGAAGTCACTCAATCACAATGGCAACGTGAGTCTGAAACACCTCTTGACCTGATATGCTCCTCTCCACCCGTCCCTGTCAGCCGTCCCTTGTTCCCTCTGTTTGAGGAAGCTCTGCTCAGCCACCCAAACAGACAGACAAGCATAAAGAAGCAAAGATAGACAGACAGGCAGACGGGAAGACAGACGCAACAGCCAGCAAGGGGGATTTTAAGGCAGGATATAAGTTCCAAGACAAACATTGTGTTCTGTATATATATATTCCTGTCTCTCTCATCTATATATATCCATACAAATACTGACAGACACTAGAAATTGAAGGGACGACGACGACAATCGACTTGAGAATGGTCCAGGACGGACCGAAACGTCGTCGTCCCTTCAATTTCTAGTGTGTGGTCTGGTCAACATACTTCAGCCACGTTATTGTGACTCATCGCCTACAAATACTGAGAGAGATGACAACCACCATCAAACCATTGGACTGCAAAGGAGGGTTATGTACAGAAAAAAGATTATTACGACAAGACTGAATAATGCATGGAGATTGCAACGATAAAGGATTCGAAAGGGAAAATTTTCGCTACATATAATACTAACTTGACGTCTGTTGTCTGACGGCGGCGCGGAAAAAAAAATCAATATTAGATCTGAGGCAAGATATCTGTCAAACTTTTTTGTAAACAAATTTGCCGTATAATTATCAGGTACTTCTACTGATAATTTATTACACAGTTCTACAGTCCATCTAAAGACAATATATATATATCATTATGACTGTTAGCGTTGCTTATCGTCTTAAAATCAATATGGAGGCTTATGTATAAATGGTTAGGAATAAGTTATTTTTTATGAAGCAAGTTTGCCTTGACATTTATGTATATTGGAAATACTTGTATTGAGTCACTTTTTTGTTATCTGTTTGAAAATTGTATAACTTTAGCCTTTTTTTCAGTGTCTAACTCTTAGCTTTTGTCGAACCCTGCATTTTCCCACTTCAAAATAAAAGTGTCCGAAATTGTACACGATATTCTAGGATATGCAATTCGAACGTAATTATATAAAGTATAAATGCACCTGATCTAAACTTAAATAATCTATCAGTGAAGCCATAATCTATGTAATGTCTGATTGTGTAGTTCTGTATGTAAGCCATTATGTAGCGAGCGTTGTGTCGGTGACAAGAATTATACTCGTCTCAAGCCCTCTCTGGGTCAACCTTCCCCCAGATGCAACCCCACATCACTTGCCCTATCTCCCGGGTACCTGTTTGCTGATGGGTGAAGAGAGGCATCAGGTAAAAGTAAACATGCCCAAATTATTTTATTTTTACTTAGTTCCGTCCGGGAATCGAACCTGGGATCCTCGATTGTGAGTCGAGAACGTAGATTAAGGACTAATATATGTGTGTGTGCTAAAGGACCAATATATGTGTGTGTATATAGATATGATTGTTTGTGTATGTAATTATGATTGTCTGTGTGTGTTCACTTAGTTGTGCTTGCGGGGGTTGAGCTCTGCTCTTTCGGCCCGCCTCTCAACTGTCAATCAATCAACTGTTACTAACTACTATTTTTCCCAGGTAACTCCCAGGTACCTATTTACTGCTAGGTGAACAGAGGCATCAAGGTGAAAAAAACTTTGCCCATCTGTTTCCGCCGGCGCCGGAATTCAAACCCCGGACCGCTGGACTACGAATCCAGAGAGCTGACCACTCAGCTACCAGCCCCCGATAGGGATCCGAGACCCGGCCGAGGCAGAAACAAATGGGCAGAGTTTTTTTCACCTTGATGCCTCTGTTCACCTAGCAGTAAATAGGTACCTGTAAGTAGGACAGCTGCTATGGGCTGCTTCCTGTGTGTGTGTGTGTGTGTGTGTGTGTGTGTGTGTGTGTGTGTGTGTGTGTGTGTGTGTGTGTGTGTGTGTGTGTGTGTGTGTGTGTGTGCGCGCATGTGTGTGTGTTTTAAATCACCCAATTTTCCACAACACACCCGAGTTCGAATCCTCGAGGATCCAAGTGAATTAAGTGCGCATTTCGATAAAACTGAATAATGCATAGAGATTACAACGATAAATGGCTTGAAATTGAATTTGTTGGCTCCATATAACACCCAACATGTGCTCTGCTCACATCACTAACCGTATGTGAGTTAACCTCGCTTCTTGAGCTCTGAGAGAACTGCATTGAAAAATTAAAACATTGTTGGATCACATCAAACTGTAAAGAGATTGGATTGTCTTGGGGCACACATTAGCGGGTTGGCCCTCGCCTGACGTGTTTTTGTACACAAGACGTATCTTCCATGGCGTCGATGACCCCCCCCCCCTCTCTCTCTACCCCCCTCATGGCGACTGTCTTAACCGTCTAGAACGACAACTTCCTGAATACTGTGCGAACGACGTACTTACCAACGATATGGTTCCCCCGTGACAGCTGCTGCTCTGTTGGACGACGTTGTTCTGGTGGCAGCTGTTGTTGTGGTTGTGTCCTGTTGGTTAATATGGTTGTTTAGGTGTGTTGCCTGAGGCCAGCCTGCCCTCGCCCGAGCTCCAGGGGCAGTGTTGCTCGGTCACTTACGCAGGCGGGTGTACGGACCAGGGCAGTTGGAGGCTCAGCACGATGATTCACTCGGTTGTTCCAGCAACATCGTTTGACTTTTACCCGCGAAGGTCAGCACTTCAATTTCGATGTAGATTGTTATGGCTAGTGACTGTTGTCTATTGGCTTTTGTTGTTTAAGATTCGCTACTCAGAACGATAAGTTCTAGTAGCACAGGCTATGGTGAGCCCGTAAACGTCTATTGGCAAAGAACAATATTAACGTACTAGAAGCCATGGTGACCTCCTCCTCACCTTTCTCCAAAGAAGCAATACGTTCCAAAGTCAAAAGCAAAAACTTAGATTCACACAATTTAGCAAACTTTGTTTTAGAACCTTTGCCTCGAAGCATCTGTACACGGGTAGGTTATTGATGAATTGATACTTATACATTTAAGTCTTCTAGGACTGAAACGCTGCCAATATTAATACCTTCAAGTAGAGTGAGCCAGCCAGAGGCTTACGGCCCCCACTGCAATATCTTTGCATAATAAAAAGTAATACAGATATAAAAATATATAATAGTTAACCTTAAACATATTCTACGACTCTGTGCTTGTTGGCAGGTGTGTGCTTGTGTGTGTGTGTGTGTGTGTGTGTGTGTGTGTGTGTGTGTGTGTGTGTGTGTGTGTGTGTGTGTGTGTGTGTGTGTACTCACCTAGTTGTGTTTGCGGGGGTTGAGCTCTGGCTCTTTGGTCCCGCCTCTCAACCGTCAATCAACAGGTGTACAGATTCATGAGCCTATCGGGCTCTGTCATATCTACACGATGTGTGTGTGTGTGTGTGTGTGTGTGTGTGTGTGTGTGTGTGTGTGTGTGTGTGTGTGTGTGTGTGTGTGTGTGTGTGTGTGTGTGTGTGTGTGTGTGTGTGTGCATGTGAGCGTGCTTGCATGTGTGTTTGCGTGTCATAACCTCGCTGCGTTTACGGGAGACTGAGCTGAAACTCAACCCCCCCCCCCCTATGTTTGGTGACGATCATGTGAGCGTGTTTAAGAAGACCTTGTGGCGCAGTATTTACTGGGTCAATACTCACCGTAAATCACGATAAATCGACGGGATAATGACAGAGTTTAAAATGGACTTACGACGCTTAATAATGCTTTTGCATCCATCGTGTACAAAAGTGGATGTGCAGCGTCACTTATTCAGAGTTTTTGAGAGAATCCGGATTACATTTGTCTTCTTCGGCGTAATATCGTCCTTTAAAAGCATTTGATCGCATTGCACCAGCACGGCCAGATGCAAGAAGCTCCGGGACTTCGTAGGCAGCACCCTCTCCTTCCCCCTTCAGCTGTGACCTCGACCCTTGACCTGGTTTTCCAAAACAAACATGAGTCATTAGGTTACCCTAAAGGAGCTTTGTTCTCCGAGGTCAGTTCATTCGGAGATGGTGTGTGTGTGTGTGTGTGTGTGTGTGTACTCACCTATTTGTACTCACCTATTTGTGAGTACAAATAGGTGAGTACACACACTTCTGTGAAAACGATAAACTGTTTGACACGGCTGGTACGCGAACAAGGGGACACGGTAGAGACTGAGTACCCAAATGAGCCACAGGGATGTTAGAAAGAACTTTTTCAGTGTCAGAGTAGTTAACAAGTTAACATTAGGCAGTGATGTGTGAGTGTGTGTGAGAGAAAGAGAGAGAGAGAGAGAGAGAGAGAGAGAGAGAGAGAGAGAGAGAGAGAGAGAGAGAGAGAGAGAGAGAGAGACAGACAGAGAGACAGAGACAAGAAAGAGAGAAAAAAGGAGAGTGCCAGAAACAGCTAGGGACAGAAAGAAGACGAAATAATGACTGATTTGTCCCTAGACATTCATGATTTTGCTTTTTGCATAACTCATGTAACTCATATAAATCACTGTATATATAGACATACCTCTCTCCACCCTAACATAGATCCAAGATAGTAAGTGAAAGACAATCATAGTAGACATTAATAGATCTCAAGCCTATCAGATTCATATCTCAAATTGTGGCATCACTTCACTAATCACCCCCACCATCAGCCTCTTCACCGCGATGTTAACTCCGCTACATTCCAGCGAAGGTCAGCTTCCCCTGACTCATTCCTAACCGTACCTGCCTAGAACCACCCAATCCACTAACACCCATGCTACTCCAACCTTTTTTTTTCCCCCGCGGGGCCTCTTAATGTCGCTTTCTTTCCCACACATTTATTGTACACCTTCAAGCAATCGTCGTTTGCTCCTTTTGTTGCCCTCATACGTCCTTTATTCCCTCCCTCTCTTCATACCTCACCCCCATCTTGTCCCGTTCCAGTGTCGCCTGTCTCGTGACCCCATACAGCAGCTTCCAGCGTCAGCGAGCGAGCACTGATCACGATGGTCATAAGGTGTGACGCTCGACTCCACTAAACCTTCCCCACGTCGACACCAGGTGAACCATTTCGCACTCTTCATGTTCACTGCTAATTACATCCTTCGTCTCACGAGCGATAGCGACGCGGATCAAACTTAGACGATTACGGAATAATGGGGAAAAAATATCCTAAGAGAGACATTATGGGGTTCCGCTGTTGTGATCCCGTGATACATAAGATAATAATGATTGATAATCAATAGATTTTGAGGGCGGAGAGGTCGGCGGCAGTCTTAGGGCGATCGCCCTTAAATCCACGCCCGACTTCACTGCCTCACGACCCCCAAAATTAACTACGCCCACGTCAAAAATATTGAAAGAATATATTAATCCTCTATTTCATTTAATTGGAGGAAGATTCTGCCTGATTTCCAAAAGATCATCATATGAAATATTTATGGAAAGAAATGAACTCGCCTGACATATCTTTGAATAAATTCCACCAGTGGGATTAGCTTCAGAGCACAGGAAGCCATCAGTTGGTATTAATTCTGTGTCACTTTCCCAGTGTTTAAGTAATCCTTGTTGTTTACGTTTGATTTCCTCATTTTTGTGGTCTCTGTATTTCTAGTATGCTTTTTGCTTTTTGTTTTGTTTTTGCTTTCAAGCATTGCTTGCTGAGCGATCGACTGATGATCTTCTTTGTTCCCTTATCCCTCGGTGGTGGTGTGAAGCTTCTTTCTCCTTCTGTGAATTCGCTCCCAACCACTTGGGCTGGACGGTAGAGCGCTGGTCTCGTTTCTAGAAGGTCGGCGTTCAATCCCCACAACCGTCCAAGTGGTTGGTCACCATTCCTTTCTTCCCGTCCCATCCCAAATCCTTATCCTGAGCCCTACCACGTGCTATATAGTAGTAATGGCTTGGCGCTTTCTCTTGATAATTTTCTTCCCTCAATGCTTACATAGTTTGAGCTTCCTTCAGCCCATCTCAAACCTTCACCTAATTTTTTCCCATCTTTCATTTCATTCCTACATTTTAATTAACTAATTCTTTCTCATGTTCTCCACTTCTCTTTTATAAAACCTGCCAAATGTCAAGTTCTGAGTCAGTTACTTAACTTGCACTGTTCCTCTAAAGTGACTGTCTTCCTGGGTCTGATGTTTTGTAGTTTTCTCCTGTTTTAATCATCTCATTACGTCTATCTGTTTTTTGAAGCCAGATCTCATAGTTGAATCATTTTCTTATATCTTTTGTATGTATGTGTTTGCGTGAATATGTGTGTGTGTGTGTGTGTGTGTGTGTGTGTGTGTGTGTGTGTGTGTGTGTGTGTGTGTGTGTGTGTGTGTGTGTGTGTGTGTGTGTGTGTGTGTGTGTGTGCGTGTGTGTGTGTATCTTGCACTGAAGTGTGTGTGTGTGTATGCGCGCGCGCGCGCGCATTGGTGAACAAAACACTGCTTTCAGCATATCGGCAGAACCATAATTTTCCATAAGAAAGTCCATAAGAACCATAAGTCCATAAGAAAGAAATCTTCAAAATGTCTTCCAAACTAGAGTGGCGAGTGATCTGTGTCTCACTCAACTCAACACAGGCGGAGACCAGTAATTTGTGAGGTGCTTGTCAATCCTATATGGAAATTTGTAATCACCTGCAAAGTGCAGTGTAAGATGCTGTTGAGTATACTTTGTCCATGTGGGAGGCAGGTGAGTTTACTCCCTCTGTTTGTACTCTCCTATTTGTGCCTGCAGGATCGAGTATTAGCTCTTGGAATCCGCCTTTCTGGCCGCCAGTTGTTTAATGCACACAACTCTCCATTAGACTTAATCTCAAGCCTTCAAAGATTCCTCAGATGACGTTCTCAGCGCTCGCTGCATATCTGAGGCACACATCACCTTTGGCTGCACTTGCGAGGGTGGTTAACAAAGCCGATGGCGTCATCACTCTTTCATGTGCAATTTACTTTTTTTTTCCTCTTCCAGGCTAGGCGAGAAATATTAAATTGAAGATTCTTTCCGAATCTGTGACCAGCCCGTCTTGACGCCCACCACCCACGTTTACTGCCAGCTATTAATTGTCGACGATTCCTTTAACCCCCTACCCCCTATGCCCCCGACCCATCCATCGGGAGCTATAATTAGACGTCGCATCTTGACGCTAATCGCCGCTCTCCACAACCCAGGGAGGAGAGGAAGGCTGGCGCGCGCTTCCTCTCAGTCTCACACACCGGCGGCCGCCACGAGCTGCAGTATTCGCTGGGCGTAATTATACTTCACTCAGAGCATTTTTTAACTCCTTTTTTTCCCCCGAGCGTCCCCTTTGGCCATGAGTGTTCAGCTTTGATCTAGCTCCTTCTTTAACCAAAAGCAAGGTGGCATTGGGAGACAGGGTGCTGTTCCAAGGTGATTCAGGGCGTGCCTCGCCACGGCGTTCATACTACACGATGGGCGAGTCAGTGGTCAGCGTTGAAAACCTCCGATTCAGAGAGCCGGCAACCCTCTCATTTCTGTACTTGAATGGTATTTCAAGGTCTGGGCTTGTCTCGGGGGGTGAAATCAGGATCATTCGACGCTGAGAGGCCCTCGTGAAGTGAGGCTGAACGTTTCTCAATCTCTATATATCATACCACACAGCAGTTTGCGTACACTGATGCGTGACTGAGACAGACTAATGAAGAATATTATCACTGAAAAGAATTCAATGCAGGCTTAAACACTCTACCCACGAGTGATTTAGCTGGTGATCGGATTATCTTAGAGATTCATTCATCGCAGCCAAATCGCAGAGCGAATTAAAGGGATTGTTCTGTGAGCTAACGCATTTGTGTTAATGTTTACATTCTCGTATGAGCAAATACAGAATTTTTTTATTATTCCTTGTATTAAATCCTCCCTCTGCCACCCTATCCCGTCTCTCTCTCTCTCTCTCTCTCTCTCTCTCTCTCTCTCTCTCTCTCTCTCTCTCTCTCTTTCTCTCTCTCTCTCTCTCTCTAAGATGTAACTAATTGATAAACGTTTAGTTTGCTGACGAGAAGTCCATATATAACCCTTAACTACAGAAACAAATTGGTAATTGCTGATCATAAAAACAAATATATAAATAATCTATTTAATAAAGCATCAAGGCAGAATGGTAAAGGCAATCTACACTAAGAACCATGACTATGTGTTTAGCAAAAGTAAATAATTGTTGCAATGAACTGTTCTATCTATCTATCTATATATCTCTCTATCTGTTTATCTATATATCTGTTTATACACACACACACACACACACACACACCACACATGTGTGTCAGAGTGGTTGACAAATGGAATGCATTAGGGGGTGATGTGGTGGAGGCTGACTCCATACACAGTTTCAAGTGTAGATATGACAGAGCCCGATAGGCTCAGGAATCTGTACACCTGTTGATTGACGGTTGAGAGGCGGGACCAAAGAGCCAGAGCTCAACCCCCGCAAACACAACTAGGTGAGTACAACTAGGTGAGTACACACACACACACACACACACACACACACACACACACACAAAATTGTGTCTGTTCTGAGGCTATTCTGTGCGCGGGTGAGTGGACAGCGCTCTGGGGTCCTAATCCTAAGGGCCCGGGTTCGATCCCCGACAGAGGCAGAAACAAATGAGCAGAGTTTCTTTTTGCTCTGGTGCACATGTTCACCTAGCAGTAAATAGGTACCTGGGAGTTAGACAGCTGCTATGGGCTGCTTCCTGAGGATGTGTGCATGTGTAAGAGAAATATATGTACTAGACATAATAGAGTGAATATAAATTGGTTAGAAAGGCGGAGTCCGAGAGCTAATAGCTCGATTCTGCTGATACAAATCGTAAATATATATATATATATATATATATATATATATATATATATATATATATATATATATATATATATATATATATATATATATATATATATATATATATATATATATATATATATATAGTAGCGCAGTCTGTAATGCCAGTCACAAAAGTATTAAAAAAAGAAAAGAAAAAAAAAGTATACTGCAAAAGGTGTCTTCACGGTGTTATAAACTGTAGGATAAAGCAGAGGGAAAAAACATTTAAAAATACTTTACTTTAAAAATAAATTAAACAAATTAAAAAAAATATCCAGGCTTGGCTTTAATACAAAGTGTGCAAAACAAACAAGATGAACAATCAAATATACATTACGTTAAGGTGCAAAATAAGATATGACGCGGAATACCGTAAGTCAAACTGATTAACTCTGTTTCCACACCGGGGTATGTCAACAGGTCTACTCAGACGAGCACTCTGGAGTACTCTGAATCTTGGAGAGTTGTTTGTTGTTTTAGATTCAGCTACTCGGAACTAAAAGTTCCAAGTAACACGGGCTATGGTTCGTGGAGAGCTTGGTAGCCCTATATATATAGAATATCGGCCGGCCAGAGGGCGCTGGCAGTCTTCTTTAACTATGAACCGGCTCACTTCAACTGCTTGTTTGGGAGGGCGTGGCCTCCCAGTGAGCCTGGTGCGAGGTGGGGTGACGGGTCGTGAAGGGGGGGGGAGACTGGTAGTACTGTCTAGACGTTTGTAAGTAGTTGTTGTTGTTGTTGTTCTTGGCTGCAGTTCTTGATTACATAGACGTGAATGAGTAGAATAGGTGATAAGGGAATAGGCCGAGTCACTTTCTAGAGATTTTACCGATTTATATATATATATATATATATATATATATATATATATATATATATATATATATATATATATATATATATATATACATATATATATATATATATATATATATATATATATATATATATATATATATATATACATATATATATATATATATATATATATATATATATATATATATATATATATATATATGTATATATATATATATATATATATATATATAACGTTGCATTTAGGTGGTAAATATAGCAGCAGACGTCCTCCAACTGTGACGTCACAGGTTAGGTAGCCAAACCATTTATTATAAGAAGAGGTAAATCCCACAATATTCCATTTGTACATACTTAACCATTTTAAATGATTGAAAAGTTCCCTTTTACGGTAGATTATAGTAGAAACGAAATTGTCATAAGTAAGGCTGGAACACCGGAGATATTATTAAGTAGGTTTCGCCGATCCCTTCCTGTGATTGGCTGTTGAGGTGAATGTCAACACTGAATTTCTACCAATGATATGCAAGCTCGGAAAGGCTTCCTTCAGCACAACAACCAGGTTGCTGATGCCCTAATTAGAGTACAATGCCATGCCAATTTGGTGGAATTAGCTGTATTTTGTAGATTGATCTGCTAATAGTTTAATTTTATACAGATAGACGGCATAAGCTATATCTTATGGCTGCTATTTGCTGGCCAGTTCATTGTGTTCTTTTCAGCCGATGGAATCAGTTGTCACCTTGCTACATGTGGTAAGTCAACCGCTCGCTGATGCAACTGCACCTTGAGCACCCAATTAACTTTTTAAACTGAATGAACTGCGTATGTATTGACTGACAATTATTTTTCTTTTTTACCTTTTCTACGGTAGATGCTTTAGATCCGGTAGAGAATGATGTGTGTGATTCTCAGTTCAGAGGATATGTGTTATATATTGCTCTAAGTAGTAGGGAAGGGAAGCGAACTATCAGGGAAAAGCGCCAAGCCATTACACCTATATAGCACTTGGAAGGGATCAGAGAAAAGGATTTGGGATAGGACGGGGGGGGGGGGAAGGAATGGTGTCCAACCTCTTGGACGGTCGGGGAAGGTCTAAGTAGTAGCCTACGGGCTCACCATAGCCCGTGCTACTTGGAACTTTTTGTTACAAGTAGCGAATCTTAGACAGCAACAACAGTAGTAGCCCACCGGATGAGTTTTAGACGCGTATTAGATGTCACAGCTCAGAATTGCTGTCCAGAGCAATGTTTACTGCTATATGCATGGTGGATATATGCATGATTTACTATTTTACGCATGGTGGACTAAAATACGCGTAGTGAGACAGTGTATCCATGGGGTACTACTATGCGTAAGATGTGTCACTGTCTGAGTGGTGCATTATTGAGCACAAGTTATACTACTGTTCACATGGTGTACTACAGTACGCATGTTCTATCTCCGTGAGAGATGATGTTCCTCTTGCGACTATGGCATCACTAACCTTTAAGTTGCCACCTTACAAGGAACTCCACACGCAGATTATTCCAGCAGTAAGGATACGCTTCAATGCCTAAAAGCAAAGTCTTTCGTAGTATACACACAGATATACGCCACCAATACGCCCGGCAGAGTACATTGAGCGTAAAAAAGCTGAACAGAGTACATATAGGACTAAACTTACCTGTCAGAATACATAAATAAGTAGTACCCTGCTTAATACATGAAGTATTCGCACACCCGCCAGAGTGTACAAAAAGCTGAATAAACAATGTGACCTACAAAGAAGAACATTAAGACACATAAAGTACAAGAGTTGATGAGGGTGAACAATTATATTCAGTTACCTAAGCGGCCCACTGAGGTTTATATATATATATTACTTTTTGGAGGGTTTCTAGGCTGATAGGAATTATGACCGATATCTATTTAAAACAGAAGACGGGGGTAGATAAACAAGGACCTTGTCTACTAAATTAGCCTCTGTGACAGGCTCTCTATACCACACACTTCACTTCCCACTGGCTCTAATTAAGAGTCAGTCATCTATTTCATAAAACACAGCATATATTTCACCCACATGGATAAATTAAACACATTATTTGTTAATAATTGATTACGAATTGACAGATTTGTTGGCTCTCGTCTCCCCCTTGCTTAATCGACGGTGTAGAAGATGTATTACTTGAAATGAAAGAATAAGGACAGATTCTCTATCTTACCTGATATCCACCCTAGAGAGGAAATTAACCAACTATTGTATCAGTATAGAACGTGTGACTGACAGACTTTGCTTGACCGAGGATTTACTACGTATAGCCATGGTACTTTGACACTACAAAACAAAGCACCGTAAATAGTGTTGCCGCTTTTACGTGTCGCGTGAATCAGCTACACTGTCAGCCCTGTGTTGCTCCACGGCCGTATAGTACAGCACAATATGGAAGATTATCAAGACTAGTGTTCGCGCTGGAAGTAAAGTTTAAATCTCGTGCCATCTACGAAGGATAAAGTCATATATTTTTTTGGAAGAAGTAAGTACTCTTATGGAATACTAAGGAGTCTCTCGACATGTATAAAACACATATGTTTATCGTCCTAAGAGCGAGGTAGTTGATATATACAAAACAACACTCACTACAGCGTGCGAAGTTGGTACATAAATTTCAGAATTCTAACACTTTCAAAACACCTTTTTTTTTTTAGATAATAATGGATATACAGAAGCCCGGGTCGGCATGCACAAGCGCACGCGCGCGCGCACACACACACACACACTCACACACACACACACACACACACACACACTCACACACACACACACACACACACACACACACACACACACACACACACACACACACACACACACACACACACACACACACACACACACACACAAATGTTAGGAAGTTTTCGTTTAGCGTGAGAGTGGTGGAAAAATGGAATGCACTTAAGGGGCAGGTTGTGGAAACAAATTCTATTCAGAATTTTAAAACCAGATATGATAGTGAAATAGGACCGGAGTCATTGCTGTAAACAACCGATGGCTCGAAAGGCAGGATCCAAGAGTCAATGCTCGATCCTGCAGGCACAACTAGGTGAATGCAACTAAGTGAATACACACCTGCTACATGCTTCTGCTGCCTCCCGTAGCACCTAGTGGCGCACACGCCCTTGTACACTCTTTTTGACAATGACCAACACTTTCCTTACTAAATGATAAGCACCTGCCACAGTTTCCAAATATGTCTCGACGGTAATTAGCATAAACGTTAATTACAGAATGTAAAATATACCAACACTTGTACACACACACATTTAATTTATGCCGACACACAATTGCACATAAAGGCAAGAGCGCGAACGTACGCACGCACGCACGCATAAACACACCAGGGAGCCTGGTATCTGAGTGGACAGCGCTCGGGATTCGTAATCGTAGGGTCTGGGGATCGATCCCCGACGAAGGCGGAATATATTGGCAGTTTGTTTCACCCTGATGTTCACTTCATTTTCACTGAGTAAACAACATGAGCCACAGGAACGTTAGAAAGAACAATTTTCAGTGTCAGAGTAGTTAACAAGTGGAATGCATTAGGCAGTGATGTGGTGGAGGCTGACTCCATTCACAGTTTCAAGCGTAGATATTATACAGTCCAATTGGCTCAGGAACCTGTACATCAGTTGATTGTGAGAGGCGAGACCAAAGAGCCAGAGCTCGTCCCCCGCAAGCACAACTAGGCGAATACAACTAGGCGAATACAACTAGGGAAGTACATGGGCCTCGCGGCTGAGTGGACAGCGCTTGGGCGTTGTAGTCCTAATGGGTTATATTCCCGGCAGAGGTGGAAACAAATGAGCAGAGTTTCTTTCACCCTGATGTACCTGTTCACCTAGTAGTAATACCTAGTAGTAGTAGGAAGTAGTAGTATCTAGTAGGTATCTGGGAGTTAGACAGTTACTACGGACTGCTTCCTGTGTGTGTGTATGTGTGTGATTAGGATTTTCCTAATCTTGCCATTGCAATTTCTTACATGTGATTGACATCGATTTGTTAATATATCGGGCTTTAGACGTCTTACCTGTAATAAGAAACCCTTGAAGTCTCCTCCCTCTCTTATTGTCCTAGTTCTTTACACCTTGAATTTATCCAGCAAATTTTCACCTTGAATTTATCGAGGTCATCCTGAAGGGTTCTGAAAGTCGTTTTGTGTGTATGTGTGTATTCACCTAGTTGTGATACCGGGGGTTGAGCTCTGCTCTTTCGGTCCGCCTCTCAACTGTCAATCTCTTACTAATTACTAAATATATTTTTTTTTCATACACACACACACCCCAGGAAGTAGCTCAGTACCAGCTGTCTAACACCCAGGTACCTATTTACTGCTAGGTAACAGGGGCACTCAAGGTGAAAGAAACTTTGCCTATTTGTTTCTGCCTGGACCGGGAACCGAACCCGGGCCACAGAATTACGAGTCCTGCGCGCTGTCTGCTCAGCTACCAGACCCCCTAGGAAGGTGTGTGTGTGTGTGTGTGTGTGTGTGTGTGTGTGTGTGTGTGTGTGTGTGTGTGTGTGTGTCTTGACGACTCATGATGGACCATCAAACGCTTGAGAGCCACGACCCAGCCAAGCGAGTCGAATCTTCAGGGATGATGGCCCATGGTGTCTGTCTCGTTAAATGGATTACTTGTTCATTTTCGCTAATCTTCGAGTAACTGATCTAGCTGAGCTTTCAGTTTATAATTTAATGCAGAATTTTACCCAAGGAGAAAAAAAAATAATTCCGAGTCGTAGCCTAAGTATATTCAGAGATATTTATATCTGCCTATACGAGCCGTAGGCATATGGGGTTGTTGAAGCCATATGATTCTTGATTCTAAGATCAAACAAAATTCCCAAATAATCCAAAACTTGCAAACCTTTCATTTACGTGACTCACGTTGTTGGGGATGTGACCCTTCACTAAATGACTGAATTATTTCGCAAACTTCTAAGGTAAACGCAAGTGACTTACATGATCCAATCACCCCCATTAAACCGGGCAATACAGTCGCTATTGAGCTAAACACCCTCTTTGCCCTCACACCCAGCGAACTAGCTGCCTCCAGGATACTACCGGACCCTATCATAGATCACTCCCTATTCCCCCCCCCATCCCCCCATCCCCCCATCCCCCTCATCCCCCCATCCCCCCCATCCCCCCCATCCCCCCCCCCATCCCCCCCCTACCTCTGCCATTGTTCTCAGTACATCACGTGACACAACACCACAATACTGACGTATCATTCAGCCAACTCCGAGATGACATGGATAACCGTCCTGAATTGTTGATAATCCATTCAAATGTTCCCTTTAATAATTCACGCAACCCTGCCTTCCAGGAAAAGGAGTCACGCAACCACTGACGAAACCTGTACATCTTTAATCTATCAAGGCGGGTTTTTTAACATTTATGAAACAACTTTTGATCTGAGAAGCACTCTGAGGTTGTTAATAACAATAATATCCTTGACTTGTGAAATTTTGCATCTCGTAAACTGTTTACTAAATGTAAACAAAGCAGCCATGATTGAGAAGAGATGTACAAGGTTTCGTCAGTGGTTGCTTATAAGTTTAATGTCTCCTGGTGCAGGTTACTCAGACGACGCCCACAAAGAGCTGAGGTGGTGCGCTAATCATCTACAGTAATTAACTTCCACCAAACCACTCATCTGAGCCCCAGATTACTCTTGTTCCCGATAAATATAATACCAACGACGCGATAATGATCCTGTGGCTCAGTAGTCTACATCGTCGGCTCACAACCGAGGTCTCGGGTTGGATCCCCGTGGCACTATAGAAGTCTTCATGCAATGTTTCCTTTCACCTGATGCATATGTTCACTCAGCAGTAAATAGGTACCTGGGAGTTTGGCAGTTGTAAGGTAAGTTGTGTAGGTGGCTGGGGAGGTATAGGTTGGGGTATGAGGTAGGATTGGGGGGTGGGGAGGTGGATTGGGATATGGGGATGTAGGCTGGGGCGGGGAGGCAGGTTAGGGGTGTGGGGAAATTAGGTTAGGGAGTGGGTAGGTAGATTGGTATTGGTGTTGATAGACATGATGGAGTTTTGGCGCTAGAGGCAAAGGAAACAACGAGAGTTGGTTGGTGTAGGTGATTGGTGTAGGTGTAATAGGGTCAGGGTGAGGTGGATAGGTCTGATGATGTTGAGAGAATTCTGCATGTTAGGCAGAATTTTCCCATCATACGCAATTCTGGCAAATGTCTACGGACTCACCCACCAACATTTCAAATATCACCTTTCCCTACGAACCAAAAAAAATTGCCTTTTAGGCTAAACTCTCAATATCATATAAATTAAACATGTGTTCAATAACTGCTGAACAAATCAAATCATATAATGAGGCATTTTCCACATGTATTGAAAAATATTTATATTGTACAAGATTGCCGAATAATGATGACCATAGTTATGTGATCAAGCATAAGTGTTGTAGGTCTCATGAGGCTTTCACTGTATATCTGTATCACAATATATCTGTATCACTGTATATCTGTATCAATCACTGTATATATTGCAAGTAAACAAAATACAAAAAATATGCAAAGAAAACTTAATTCTGAGACTACATTGCTCAGTATAAATTACACTACCTTACTATTCAGTTTCAGAGATGTTGAACGGGAATCCTGTGCAAAGAAAAAATGAATACAAAACCATAAAATATCCCATAATAATAATAATAATAATAATAATAATAATAATAATAATAATAATAATAATAATTACTTTCAAAATGAGAGCCAGTGACCTCATTGTCATGGTGCTCGAGGTATTTTTATCAGTCATTCAGAGTGACAGACAATATAAGGGCCACACCGTTGCCAGTGTACACACAGCTGTTGAGCTGACCTCTGTGGAAGGCGAGCTGCTCAATATCGACCAGGTCAGTGCCAGCGTTCCGTGGAGATTTACAGCTAACACCATAGGGAAAAAAGCTAGAGTACACTTGTTCCCCCACTCATCCATTTTCTCTCCCTTCTCTTCCTTCCCCCTTCTTCTCTCCCTCTCTCTTCATTCTTCCAACCACACTCAAGCAAACCAAACACTCCCGGGGCAATGCACCTTCGGGGAGGGCATTCGACCAATATTTTGGCGTCCCTCCGGAGGTTTTGTTGACATTGTAACTGATCCTGTGGACACAAGTGTATTGCAAAGTCCACAGTGTGGCCAGACGATCCCAGCCCAGGCGTCCGTCAGGTGTCAAGGGGTGGGCAGGGGGGTACTGGCAGGAGCTTGACCTCTTGTTTTCTTACCCTTAGTCATGGAGACAGGTTAGGTCCAGCTGGGCTCATGCTTGGTGTGTGTGTGTGTGTGTGTGTGTGTGTGTGTGTGTGTGTGTGTGTGTGTGTGTGTGTGTGTGTGTGTGTGTGTGTGTGTGTGTGTTGCGCGGGTTGAGCTCTGGCTCTTTGGTTCCGCTTCTCAACTGTCAATCAACTGGTATACAGATTCCTGAGCCTACTGGGCTCTGTCATATCTACATTTGAAATTGTGTATGGAGTCAGCCTCCAGCACATCACTGCCTAATGCAATCCACCTGTTTTACTTCTCTGACACTGAAAAAGTTCTTTCTAACGTCTCTGTGGCTCATTTGGGTATTCAGTTTCCACTTGTGTCCCCTTGTTCGTGTACTATTCGTGTTAAACCGTTTATCTTTATCTACCCTGTCAATTCGTCTGAGAATTTTGTAGATATTGATCATGTCATCACCTTACTATTCTGTCTTCCAATGTCGTGAGTTGCATTTCCCGCAGCCTGTCCTCGTAACTCATGCCTCTTAGCCCTGGGACTAGCCTAGGGGCATACCTCTGAACTTTTTCATGCTTCGTCTTGTGCTTCGTCGTGTGCGTGTGTGTATGTGTGTGTATATGTGCGTGTGTGTGTGAGTGTATACCCGCCTAAATCTACTCATCTAGAAGTACTTGTAGGGTCGAGCTCGGCTCCTAAATCCGCTTTTCCAGCGTTTTTTGTTTAATAATGTGTCTCAGTTCCCACGTTTTGTCTGTCATATTTATATGGGAAATGAGTTAACTTCCACGATTTCTTAGTGTAATATATTACTGACTGCTCTAACACTAAAGAAGTTCCTTCGAATGAAGTTCCATAAATGAATCGTTGTTATTCATTTGAGTCTCCCAAGTTTCCATCTTCGTTCTACTATGAAGAATGTTTTTCTGTTTACTTTAGAAATTCCTCCTAAAATCTTTTATGTTATTATATCTCTCTCTCTATTTCTCTTCTCCTTAAGAGTGGTGAGGTGCAGTTACTTCAGTCTTTCTTCGTGGCTTAAGCTCTTCATCTCAAGAACGAGTTATGTTGATATTTTTGGACATTTTCTAGTTTCTACTATATTTGTTACTGTATTTGTATTACTTCAGGTGAAGGTTTCCTTACTGTCTCTGTAAACTCAAAAGTTGACCTCACAAGTTTCTGAAGGGCGCACGAACGTTGGCCAGTTTTGGCATTAGAGTTGAGGTTAAGTCTGCTCTTAGGTCTTCCTTAATTTCTGAAGCACGAATCAGTTCTCTTAGCTCAAAAACGAGCCTGTTGCATATCTTCGAACCATTTAAAGCAAACTTTAAGATAAGGGTTCAGTACTGGGGCAGCATGTTAAGACTCATCTAGTAAGATGATTTGGTAAGTTCCTTTCTCCAAGTTTCTGAAGGGTTTCCGGAATAAGTTAGCAAACTTGGAATATCATTTTGACGGTATTATGCTGGTATGTGCTCCTGATGTACTCCCAAATCTTTTTATTTTTTTCTGAAGTGGGAAGTTCCCTTCCCTTCATCTGATCCTTCTGATTAGTTTAGTATCATCAACAAATATCAGCAAGAATGAACTTACTTTCTCTGTTAGGTCTTGACGTACATTATAAATAGAATTGGTCTAGCTAGTAACAGCCATTGAGGAACTCCGCTCATTATCCCTCTCCATTCTGATGATCTGTCGATGAGCTGCAAATCTCTAAATTCTTACCGAGAGCTGATTCTTCAAATAATTTAACACTCTTCCTTGTATATCATTCTGCTTTTGTAATTTGCAAAGAAGTAGTCGCTTGTTAGAAAATGTGTGCAACGCTTTCTGACAATCTAGGAAAATGCAGTCTGCCTAATCCTCTCTTTCCTGATTAATTGTTGCGATCTTGTCATTGATCTCTAATAAGTTATATTTCCTTTTGCTGATTCCATGTTTATGCTTGTAAATCAAATTTAAATAAGTGTTCTACGAGCCTTCTAATTCGTCTCTAATATCTTGCAGGTTATACTTGTTAGTGATACCGTTCATCAGTACAGCGGCTTCTGTATTCAACCTTTCTTATATATGGGCAACACATTAGCTGTTTACCGAATCTCAGGTAGTTCCCCCATTTGTAAATAAGAAGTTGAAAACGATAGCAAGGGGTCTACACAATGTTGCACCTGCGTCTTTTATCACCCATTGTGAAATAAACACATAAATAAATGTTTATTCAGGTAAAAGAACATACATTCAAAATGAGTTACAAACAGAAAGTTGGATTTCTAGATAAAGCTAGAACATACTATGCCTACAGCAACACTAATACTCTCAGTGTTTCTTTCATTCTGATGTTACTTTACGTTTATGTTACTTCCATTACGGTTGGTATTTCTTGTGTTACTCTCAGTTCCCTGAGAAATCACAGATCTGTTTCCAGCCTGAAAACCTCTTGGAAGTAATCAATATATAAGCAACCTACCTCTTCTTATTTTTTTACCATAACGCAATTGAGATAGGAATGGTGTTGTTGAGAATCATTACCTTTCTCATTACACAAGTGTCATTCGTGGCTACATCTCTCATTCATCCTCATCCTTTCTCCCATCTAGCATTTAAATATTATTTTGACTATTATTTTTACCCAATATGCAATCCATCATAATTTAAAACTCACACGTGTCATTTATCCTGTCTCTCACGTAGGGAGGAGACGAGGGTGTCTTGCATGCGAGGGGGAGATGGAATAATATCCACTAGCTGCAGTGTCTAGTGTTATTTTTGTCCACTAGTTGCAGTGTCTAGTGTTATTTTTGTCCACTAGTTGCAGTTTCTGGTGTTATTTTTGTCCACTAGCTGCAGTGTCTAGTGTTATTTTTGTCCACTAGCTGCAGTGTCTAGTGTTATTTATGTCCAGTAGCTGCAGTGTCTAGTGTTATTTTTGTCCACTAGATGCAGTGTCTGGTGTTATTTTTGTCCACTAGCTGCAGTGTCTAGTGTTATTTTTGTCCACTAGCTGCAGTGTCTGGTGTTATCTTCCTCCACTACGTGTTTGTGCACTTAGGGTCAAAATCACATCAAGTTGAACGTATGTCAAATGGTGAGAAAGGAACATCATCAACTACCATACAGGTGGTTCCCCCATCACTAAACAACCACCACCAGCCACTGTACCCACAGCAGCTGCTGCCCATAACTACACTGTCAACCGGTCAACCATTACAGCATCTCTCACCCCCCTACTCTCTCCCCCTCCTCTCTCCCTCACATTCAATCTCTACCACTACATCAGCCTCTGTCATTCACCTCTCTTCTATTTTCCATCCAGCATCTTCACTCCCCCCTTCAACCCACTACATCTCCTTTTCATCAACTACAAGTAACACCTACCACTATGCACCGACTCACTACAACCCATCCAAGTCCACTACAACCCATCCCCACCCACCACAACCCTAAATGCTGTAGTTAGAAACGTGGGTGTGATAGAGTCCAATCGGCCCTAGGAACCTGTAGGCCAGGTGATTGACGGTTGAGATTCGGGATCAAAAATACCAAGGTCAACCTACGTAAGTACAATTACGTGAGTATAACCGATACGCACTAGCTAGAACCCACCGTCCACCAGCAACAGCCCATTCACACTAATTACAACTCAACCCTACTAACTACAACTCAACCTCGTAACTACAACCGCCCATTACAACCCACCCCGACCACAACAACTCCCTATTCCCACTACAATCCACCTCTACCCATCATAACCCCCCTCACCCACGATAACCCCCCCCCCCCCCCCCAACTCCCCCATCACAGCCAATTTGATCCCTGTCACACAGGTAGAAAACTAATTAACTTCAAACCATATGAATTAATTTATTGAGATAACACCTCAAGCTGTATTTACCACAAAGAAATACATCCTTCAACTGAATGTAAATCTCAGCTTAGTGCGACGTTCAAACCCCATGAATATGGAAGGACCAATTTTCCCAGAAAATATTGAAAATTTTTCCTCCATATGTCATATTATTTCACGGCCGTGAACGAAGACAATTTACGCTTGTTGAAGACATCCGCCGGATACTTTACCCAGAGTTTAATTTTCTGTGGCAATACTTGTTTCTCGACAGCCAAGATAAAGTATGACTTCCTAGATGCTCTTCTACCTTTATACATGGTGTAATTATTACTGCTAAATGGTTAATGATAATCCGCTTTATCTTTGTGCCTGGAAATTAGGTATATGTCTATTATTGGCAGCTTAGTGGGGTTTGTGTGTGTGTTTGGGGGGTGGAGGGTGTCATGTATTTATGCTCACCTATTTGTGCCTGCAGGGTCGAGCATTGACTCTTGGATCCAGCCTTTCTAGCAGCCGGTTGTTTAAAGCAATGACTCCTGTCCTATTTCCCTATCATATCTAGTTTTAAATTTATGAATAGAGTCTGCTTCCACAACCTGCTCCTTAAGTGCATTCCATTTTCCACTACTCTCACACTAAAAGAAAACTTCCTGACATCTCTGTGATTCATCTGAGTTTCCAGCTTCCACCCATGTCCCCCTCGTTATGTTACTATTCCGTGTGAATAATTCGTCTATTTCCACTCTGTCAATCCCTTTAGTATTTTAAATGTTTCAATCATATCCCCCCGCTCACTATTTTTTTCTAGTGTCGTCAGGTTCAGTTCCTTCAGGCGCTCTTCATACTCCATCCTTCGAAACTCTGAGACGAGCCTCGTCGCAAACTTCTGAACTTTTCCCAGTTTCCTAATGTGTTTCTTCAGGTGTGGGCTTCATGATGGGGCTGTATACTCTAAGACTGGTCTCGCGTAGACAGTCTAAAGCGCTACGCCCAGGTTTACGCCCGAGATTCTTTCTCGAATCATCGCATGTAGGTAGTTTCCCTTCATTGAGTACTGTCCCTTTGGTCTTCTGTCACCTAATCCCATTTCCATAACTTTACATTTGCTCGTGTTGAACTCCAGTAGCCATTTCTCTGACAGTATCTGCAACCTGTTCAAGTACTCTTGGAGGATCCTACAATCCTCATCTATCACAATTCTTCTCATTAATTTTGCGTCACCCGCGACATATAGGACTCTACTCCGGTAAACATGTCATTAACGTATATTAGAAACAGAACTGGTCCAAGCAGCGATCCTTGAGGTACTCCACTCGGTTCTATTCGCCAGTCCGACTTCTCGCCCCTTACCGTTACTATCTGGCTAAGGAAACTTTGAGCAAAGGAGATTCACGAGGAAACTCTGTGTTTATTTAACGCATTCGAATTTTTGTTTCTAACATTGCGATTACATCTGGACTCTCATGTGTCCGTTTCCTAAACTCGTTTACTTTTAAATAGTGTCCGCGATCGTGTAAAAACCTCACTTCATTCTGTGCATTTTTACTTTCTAGTTACCTAATTTTCCTTCCCTTATACGAGGAAGATGGTTGCCCTATTTAGGAGGAGGGTAGGGTTTGTTGGGGAGGGGGAGGGGTTGTAAGTTGGTTGCAGCCTATGGCAAGAGTGTCCATAAGGGCAGCAGAGGAATTAGGAAGAGAGGAAGGCACTGGTTAGCTTGGGAGTGGTCAGTTGAAATAGAGGATGGAGATGGATTGCAAAGAGAGGGAGAGGCTGAGAAGGTAAGGGATGGAGTGTGTTCACCTAGCAGTAAATAGATACCTGGGCGTTAGACATCTATTGTGGGCTATATCATGAAAATGTGTGTGTGAGAGACAGAAATATATGTATTAGATATGACAGAAAACAAAAATTGGTTGGGAATCAGTACATTAGACATCAGACGGTTAAAAAGGCGGAGTCCAAGAGCTAACAGCTCAATCCTGCAGACACAACTAGTAAATACAAGTACTAAATACTCACAAAAATTGCTACGACATCTTTAAATTTTCGTCACTGGTCACTCCTTATTGTACCCAATTTCAGAGTTCAAATCAAAGATTGCATAATTTGTTCCCCAGTGGGAGATTGTTTGCAGTAAATCGCCAATATTTGAATTGGTTTATCTTTGCTTTTGTTATCGTATCTGGCACATGTTTCCCTTACTTAACAGCCACATAAACTTATTTTCAATTCTTCCAACTGACTCACCTTCTCCGTGCCAGTCGTTAAGTGTTAAGGTAGTTAAGTATTAATGTTCATCGTAATGTTATTATTTCCATCACAACACCGTTGTTGAGCCCTAGTGCATATCTTGGTTCCAGTGTTCGTTTAATTTGTCAATTTTCTTAACCTGTCCTCATAGCTCAAGCTTCCAATTTCCGGTATCAGTCTTTTATTTTAGTTTTCCGTTTTACAAGCTGTGGATTCCGTACATTACTGGCTGTGTGCTGTGTGTTTTAAATGTTTTTAATTCTAGTTTTTCGAAAGGCTGTTCGTATGATATCGTGTATTGTGTACAATGACTCTTATAACGCGCACTTCCGGTGTGTGGTTGTGGATGATATCACCCTGAGGTCACGGTTTTCCTAGTTCTTGTGTTGCTTTCCTCTCAGTACTGTCTTTGTGTGTGTGTGTGTGTGTGTGTGTGTGTGTGTGTGTGTGTGTGTGTGTGTGTGTGTGTGTATGTGTATGTGTGTGTGTGTGTGTGTGTGTGTGTGTGTGTGTGTGTGTGTGTGTGTGTGTGTGTGTGTGTGTGTGTGTGTGTGTGTATGTGTGTGTGTGTATGTGTGTGTGTGTGTGATTACCTAAGTGTTGTTACAGGATGAGAGCTATACGCTCGTGGTGTCCCGTCTTCCCAGTACTCTTTGTCGTATAACGCTTTGAAACTACTGACGGTTTTGGCCTCCACCACCACCTTTTCACTTAACTTGTTCCAACCGTCTACCACTCTGTTTGCCAAAGAAAACTTTCTAATATTTTGTCGGCACCTTTGTTTCCTTAGGTTGGATCTGTGGTCCTCTTGTTCGTGTAGATGCTGGTTTCAGGAATTCCTCTTTGGCAATTTGGTCGATTCCTGTTAGTATTTTGTAAGTGGTGATTTAGAAAGTGATGTAAGTGCAGTCTTACATCACTTAAAGATGTATGAATTCACCTAGTTGTATTCACCTAATTGTGCTTGCTGGGGTTGTGCTCTGGCTCTTCGGGCCCGCCTCTCAACTGTAAATCAATCAACTTATTTTTTCCACACATACACACACACACCCTGTATTTCCATTGTATACGAATAATTCCTTACATTTTCGAATTCCGCACTATTATCCGGAGAGTTCGTGTTCTAACTTCCATTAGTGCCCCCTCGTTATTTTTTCATAAAGTCGAAAAGTCTTCTTTATCGACAGTTCATATTTCCCTCAGTATCTTGAGTGTTGGGATCATATCGCCTCTTGTCCATCTCTTTGCAAATTTCGTTACATTTAGTGCACTGTGCCACTCCTCAATGCTCATTTTCCCTATCTCTGGTTTCTATCTTGTGGTAAATGTTCGGACGTTGTAAATATTGATTCTCTGCCTGTATCGCATTTTGGTTCCAGGCTTCAGCTGCATACTCACGACTGGTCTAACGTACTCATTTTTTTTTTTTTTTGAGTAGGGGAGGAGAGTATGTATCTGTGTGGGAAAGTGAACAAACGTGCTTGCATGTGTGTGTGTTTACATCCCTTGTGGCCTGTCTGCATGCCTTCCATTCCCAGATCCAAGCAATCGTTGATCCATCAGCCTGTGGAGATTGCGAGAGGTCACAGACTCCCCCTCGATGAGGCGGATGCCAGAAGTGTACCTCACGACGCTCTCAGGTACAGACCCGCCCTTTCAATATCTCCAGCCTTCGAGCAATACCAATTAATCTAACTTATGATGTCTAGTATTACTGGTGGCAAATGGCAACTAATATTTATCCAACACATCCACTTATTATTACATATTGCAGGATTTCCGGCGTTTTATGGCACTCTTCGCAACGAACTAGATGATGAAAAGGAAAAAAAAGGTCGAAAAGGTCCGTGTGTTATAATCCACAGTGTTAATTTGGAGGAGCACAATGGCCGAACGAGTTTTCCAGTTTTTGGTCTCATGGGAGACTTGTCTATATATCTTCATGGCGGGAACAACACTACTGGATACCAGAGAACGCTGGTACAAAAAGTAACACCACAGGAGAGAGAGAGAGAGAGAGAGAGAGAGAGAGAGAGAGAGAGAGAGAGAGAGAGAGAGAGGGAGAGAGAGAGAGAGAGAGAGAGAGAGAGAGAGAGAGAGAGAGAGAGAGAGAGAGAGAGAGAGAGAGAGAGAGAGAGATGCCCTCAAGTGTGCTATTCTTGCATTCTCACAACCCAGCTCCTTGTCCTTTCTCTTGATAATAACTTTCCATACCTTTCCCTACAGTATTACCAGTTTTGAATGTTGTAGAGGTAATCAGTCCTGGACTATGGCCTTACTGTAATTGTTCTGTATGCTGCTGCAATACGGGTACCAATTTACTCCTCTTGCTACTCCTGCTGGTAAATGAGCAGAACCAATTAGATTATATAACACTCGAAGCAAAAAATTATAACTGGATCTTCATTTATGTCATATAATAGACAATGTAATTTCATATTAATAACGTGATAATGTTCAAGGAGAACACGTAAATAATATTTTAGTAGTGTGACCTAAATATCGCGTTGAATGTAAGAAATTTAATATGACGGCTGCTTGATTACTTTTTGTTATTATTATTAAACCGTAAAATTATTATATAGTATTTTGTTAACGTTAAAAGCCGCGCTTCTCAGCGGCGGAGAGCCTCGACCCTCGCTCCTGTCACCGCTTGACGGGGCTGGTGTTATATAATGACCAGTTGTCTATCATACAGTCGAAGTGCTGAATTCTCTTTGGTATTATTCCCGAGACGCAACAGTTCAAGAAACGAGTTTATGTGCTATGATTGAGAACCACTGGTGCCACCACCACCACTGGCTCCACTGGCTCTACCACCACCACCACCACCACTGGCTCCACCACCGCCACCATCACCACGGGCTCCACCACCACTGGCTCCACCACCACCACCACCACCACTGGCTCCACCACCACCACAATCACCACTGGCTCCACCACCACTGGCTCCACCACCACCACCACCACCACTGGCTCCACTGGCTCTACCACCACCACCACCACCACTGGCTCCACCACCGCCACCATCACCACGGGCTCCACCACCACTGGCTCCACCACCACCACCACCACCACTGGCTCCACCACCACCACAATCACCACTGGCTCCACCACCACCACCCCCACTGGCTCCACCACCACTACCACTGGCTCCACCACCGCCACCATCACCACAGGCTCCACCACCACTGGCTCCACCACCACCACTGGCTCCACCACCACCACCACTGGCTCCACCACCACTACCACTGGCTCCACCACCACCACTGTCTCCACAACCACCACCACTAGCTCCACCACCACCACCACCACTAGCTCCACCACCACCACTACCACTGGCTCCACCACCACCACTGGCTCCACCACCACCACCACCACTGGCTCCACCACCACCACCACCACTGGCTCCACCACCACCACCACCACTGTCTCCACAACCACCACCACTAGCTCCACCACCACCACCACCACTGGCTCCACCACCACCACTACCACTGGCTCCACCACCACCACTAGCTCCACCACCAC
The DNA here is from genome assembly GCF_040958095.1 of Procambarus clarkii. Lineage (NCBI taxonomy): Eukaryota > Metazoa > Arthropoda > Malacostraca > Decapoda > Cambaridae > Procambarus > Procambarus clarkii. Next base: position 12,045,600 of record NC_091177.1, read on the forward strand.
CACCACCACTAGCTCCACCACCACCACCACCACTGGCTCCACCACCACCAGCACCACTGTCTCCACCACCACCACTGGCTCCACCACCACCACCACTAGCTCCACCACCACCACCACCACTGGCTCCACCACCACCACCACCACTGGCTCCACCACCACCACTGTCTCCACAACCACCACCACTAGCTCCACCACCACCACCACCACTGGCTCCACCACCACCACCACCACTGGCTCCACCACCACCACTGGCTCCACCACCACCACTAGGTCCACCACCACCACCACCACTAGCTCCACCACCACCACCACCACTGGCTCCACCACCACCACTGGCTCCACCACCACCACCACCACTGGCTCCACCACCACCACTGGCTCCACCACCACCACTAGGTCCACCACCACCACCACCACTAGCTCCACCACCACCACTACCACTGGCTCCACCACCACCACTAGGTCCACCACCACCACCACCACTAGCTCCACCACCACCACTACCACTGGCTCCACCACCACCACTGGCTCCACCACCACCACTACCACTGGCTCCACCACCACCACTAGCTCCACCACCACCACCACCACTGGCTCCACCACCACCACTGGCTCCACCATCACCAGCACCCAAGCGCGGAACACTCTCTGGAAAACCTTCAGGGCATGCGTTTCCTTTTGTTTAGACCAACACTTCGAGATCTCATCCCAGCGGATGTTGTACCGAGAACTACTGAAGTAATCTCATGCTCTGAAGAGTTACCATTATCTAGAGCTCATTTAAATTAATATAGAAACTGTACTACACCGATTTTATATTATATATCTCGTTCACTGCCTCCTCGGTCTCTGAGCAACCCGTCCTCGCACTTTCGTATAGTCAATATTGACTTATTAAATACGTGCATATGTGACATACTAATTTATTGTGAATATTTTAGTTTACCTTGAAAAGCTTCATAGAAAACACCGACCTTACCTAACCTTCTTAATATGTTAAGATAAGCATCTTATTGCTTCGTAATTACAATTATTACTTAACCTATTATAGGTATAGGTTAAGTAATAATTGTAATTAATTATTACTTAACCTATTATAGGTATAGGTTAAGTAATAATTGTAATTACGAAGCAATAAGATGCTTATCTTAACATACTAAGAAGGTTAGGTAAGGTCGGTGTTTTCTATGAAGCTTTTCAAGGTAAACTAAAATATTCACAATAAATTAGTATGTCACGTATGCACTTATTTAATAAGTCAATATTGACTGTAAGAAAGTGCGAGAACGGGTTGCTCTGAAATGGAAGGAGTTCCTTGCGACGTTGGTGAGATTCACAAACATCGCCGTCTTCACTAACAACAGTGATGGTAGTAGCCGTGAGTGGTGATGGTAATAGCAGTAGTGCTGGTAGCAGATGTGGTAAGATAATAGGGTTTTAGCACTACTAATTAAGTAGAGAATTGTCTCAGTGGCAGGTATTAAGTCACTCATTATTTCTCCAAATTATAGGTAACCTGCCACATAGGTTCGAAGCCTCATCACGGCTGCTAGGCATTTTCTCATTGGTACAGTCACGTTAGTGTGATTACTCTCTGTATTATTATTATTATTATTATTATTATTATTATTATTATTATTATTATTATTTTATTATTATTATCATTATAATAATATGTAAATTTTTCGCTTATGTTTTTGAAGGCAGACAATGTTTACCTCGTCCAGTATCCTTGTTATTTCCCGTTTTTAATTCGTAATTTATACATAGTATTTATGCATACACCGCATTCAGTTATATAACTGTTTAGCCTGTTTCGGTATTTTTTTTACGGGTATAATATATGGAAACATGTTCTCAACTTTAAATCCTCAATGCTGCTCAACCAAAACAAGGCTTATGCATAGATAGTGTACGGGTGAAAAGGCAGGTGTCTATATTTAATATGCATTTTTGTTTTGGTCTACAATATTATTGACTACATAAGGCATCAGAGGAGCATCGCACAATTAAGTAATCTAGAGAAACAAATGTTGCCACACCCCGGACCAGCCTCACCCCAGGCACACAATACCGGTGCTCAGTCGACTCGTACACAAGTTGATTCAAAAACGCTGGTTTTCTATTTGTTAAAACCGTATCTATTGTTAAGTTAGGATGTGTTTAGCTTTGGCTAGGCTCTGCAAGGCTCAGCTGACTTTGGTTAGGATTGTGTGGGTTTTGGTTAGGGTTGGTAGGATTTAAACCCGTTCGTAGTTTGTATGATGTGACTTGTATCCATAGCGACTCGATGAGGTTGCTTCCTCCGGGTGGTCTATTGGATGATGCTTACGCCTGGGTTCCAATATTCCCCGAAGGGGAGAAACTTTTGATAGCTTCACCAGACATATAATAAAAGTTAAATTTACAGAATAATGACCAGTTACTCGTATAACATCACATCTGCAGTTCCGAGTGAAGTTTACACCCCATTGTTTGTAATTCAAATAATATTAGTTCCCTTAGCAGAACTAATTCAGCAAAAGATAATAAAAAATATCCGTTACATCAGTTAGCTTAAGACACAATTTTTTCTATCACTACTTCTAACTGTAAGTAAGTTATACCAATAATAAGTTATACCAATATATCTATCCTCATATGGGTTTTAATTTAATACACAAAGAGGTATTTAAAACATAGCTCTCATACTTAAGTCTCTTGATATTAGCTATTTCCACATTTAACTGCAACTTAGCCAATAGTATACTTACTCATAGACTCCAAACCTTAACTCAAAAGCTCAGTGTTTCATATATTTGAATCATACAGTATGAATTTTTTTTTACAGATGTGCAATTACGTGTCATATAAGAGTTTAACAAAACACTTCATTTTGGAATATCACATGTTGATTGGAGTTAATATTTCATAAACAATAGTTATTTGATTGTCAGTAAAACAAGAGGAAGAAGGGTTGTCTGTCTTGTGTACCCTTGTAAGTAGCGACCACCAGATGATATAATATAATTGACTACTACTATACCCATAGTAAACCAGAAATATTCTGGGTCACAACAATGTCTTACTGTTAAAATGTGACAGAAAATGTTTAAAGATCGTTAGCGTAGCTTATGCATCTTTTAGAATATGCATATAGCATATACCAAATTCTAAATTTTAGTATTTCATATTTTTTTTTAATAGATATAGATTTATTAGATGCATTTTAGGGATGACGTTATTTTAGGTATTTCAGTATTATGACATGATGGTTTAGGTATAATTAGAATGCATCTTTTGAAACTATTTCATAAATGTGTATCGCTTGTTACGTCCATAAGCGGACCGTCGGCCGACTCACCACTTGCCCGAGGGCTACAGGCGAGGGAGGGTGTGTCAGGCCGGCTGGCTGCTCGTTTACCACCATAGTTACCTTGTTAAAGTGTCCGTGAACAGTTACCCCGCGCGCGTGCGTGAACGCTGCGACGCTCCTAAGGTTCAGGTCATTCAAGTCATTAACTTGTGATACTATTTGATGTTCAGTGACAGTTGTGTTGGAACGAGGGCGGTGGAAACGTCTGTAGTGTAACTGAAAATGTTGCAGCGAGTTATAGTGACTGCTTTAATGTTACGGACAGATGGCGTTCATTGGACGGTTGTTGTGTGTTGTCACTGACGCGGGTACGTTAATTATTCGTACCTTGTCTAGCAAGATTTTAAATATTGACGGAAACGCCACTGCTACAGGACGTGTCTAAATCTTGACTCTGAAAAGTTCAGTGTTACGTGTCTAAATGTTGACTCTGAAAAGTTCAGTGTTACGTGTCTAAATGTTGACTCATTTAACTTAAGTGTGTAAATAGTAATCCAAGACAGGTCTTCACAGCTGTGGCAAAATTATATACTTGTCGGCAACTTAAGTCCCTCGACCAGTGCTTCGTGTTTCTTGTTATCTTAAGATGGCATAACTAAGGAAATTAAAAGTTGTTTAATTTCAAACTTTATTGACTAGTTTTATATAAATAGGGCTCCGACTGGTCCAAGTTATAGCCTCCCAGTCTAAGTACAAATGGAGAAAAAATAAAAACCGAAATTTTAAATGAAATTTTACCATTTTTAAATTTTTATAACAAACACAATAGTGAACTGAAATAATTTATGTGACACTCAGCTATCACAATAGCATCTAATAAAGGATTCTCATTTTTTCCAGTATATGTTTAGTTTGACTAAAAAAAAATTCATCACCCCAAAAATTAGGCAATAAATTGATGGAAATAAATATTTATTTAATGATTTATATTTACTTATGATTTATATTTACTTATAAAATAAGTAAATTGACTTTTGACAAAAATAGGTGGTGACATTTGTAGAGCCAGGAACTCTACATATAAGGTGCAAGTTTCATGAATTGATTAATAAATCAAAGAGGTGTAAAAACTTGAAGTTGTAAATTACTTACTTGAAATAATATATCAAAGACACACTGCCATCTGTGTGGCTGAGGTTGATGTAAACCGATTTCCTTCACAATTTGCACCCTTACAGTTAGGCCTGCATTCAGTACGGTGTGCACGTTTCATGCAAATCGCCTGATAATAAAAAAAGGAGAAATAAAAACTAAATTATATTTGGATAAAACTAAGAGATTTAATTCTTTATTAGATGCTATTGTGATAACCGAGTGTCATAGAAATGATTTCAGTTGACACTTGTGTTTGATTAAAAAAATTGTATTAAACTGTTTGATAACAGTTTTCTGTAAACAGTATTCTGTAAAGAGTGAACATTTGTCTTCCTTACACAATACAATTTTGGTGAACATCTTTAGCATGTCAACATTATGAGTTCGTGCATTTATACTCTACTGTAATAGCAAAATTGAACATACATTTTAATTTCTATACTACCTTAACGAAAGGTAGTATAAATTCCCTAAAATTGAAAGTTGTTAAATTTCAAACTTCAAAAATTATCAAACATATGTGTCAACTGAAATTATTTCTATGACACTGCTATCACAATTGCATCTAATAAAGGGTTAAACCACTTAGTTTTATCCAAATATAATTTTTATTTGGTTTTATTTTGCATTTCCTCTTTTTTTATTAGACGATTTTCATGAAACTTATTCGCCTTACTGAATGCATGCCTAACTATAAGGGTGCCAATTGTGAAGGAAATTGGTTGACGTCAACCTCAGCCACACAGATGGCAGTGTCTTTGATATCAATTTTTCAAGTAAGTAATTTACAATATAAAACATTTACACCGTTCTGATTTTTAAATCAATTCATGAAACTTGCACCTTATATGTAGAGTTTCTGGCTCTACAAATGTCACCACCTATTTCTGTCATAAGTTCATTTACTTATTTTATTAATATTTATTTCCATCAATTTATTGTATAATTTTTAGGGTGAAGATTTTCTTTGCAGTCAAACTAAATATATACTGGAGACAAAACTTGTGAGAATCCTTTATTATCTGCTCTTGTGGTAGCTGAGTGTTATAGAAATGATTTCAGTTGACAATTGTATTTGCTATAAAATTTTGTAAAATGTTGAAATTTTATTGAAAATTTCGGTTTTTATTTGTTCTCCATTTCTATTTAAGCTGGGAGGCTATAACTTGGACTAATTAAAGCCGTTTTCACATAAAACTAGTTAATCAAGATTGATTGAAATTGAACAACTCTTAATTTCCTTAGTTATGCCCCCTTTAATACGTAGTGCAATATTTTAGTACCGAAGATGACACAAGTTTGTGGATGTGATACTGTCGTAGGCAAGGATGCCTTGCCTCCCAGTCTGACCTCACGACCTTAGACACCTCATCCTTCGAGACAAGGTAAGTAGCACCTCGATCCTCAAGTGTCACCTTCATATAGACTGCCTATATACGTGGATTAAAAATGATAATTCATGTAGTATGTATTATATTTGTTGTGCATGATGACTGAAATGTATAAAGGTATTTCCTTATTCACGTGAATAATTCTCTCTCTCATGCCATTACAGGTAAGAACTTACAAGTTTGGAAGAACAGAAATCACGGATTTTAAGGTATGTATTGGCCTACAGTTACATATTTGCAACACTCTTTCTTACCATATTCATTTATTAACATATTTTAATTAATGTATTATATTTATTTGATTTTATTTATTATATTTTATTTATTATATTTTATTTATTATATTTAATTTATTATATTTTAATTTTTATATTTTAATTTGTTATATTTTAATTGTTATTTTTTAATTGTCATATTTTAATTGTCATATTTTAAGAGTGTTGCATATTTCATTGATTATTGTTAACATCGATTATAATTATAACTCAATAATTATTATAATTATTATAATTATTAATCAATAATATGATTATTGATTATAATATATATAATGTTATAGGCATTTTGGGGTTTAAAGTGCTTCTAAATACCATACTCTTACCTCTTCAATTAATGTTTTTGGAAATGCGTTTTGTTATTCTCTGTCAATGTGAATATTTGTGCAATGTTCTGTTTTCTTTGCTAGTATTGAAGTCCAATTATACTCTACTGTATTTTACCACACAATGGAGTGGTGAAATTGTGAACAAGACAAAGCTCGTTTTCTTGCTCAAAGCTCAAAGCACATATAGTTAGGTTAGGATTTATTCCGCTAAGCTGTGTAAGGCTCGATTGGGTTAATTTAGGCTTGGTTAGGTCAGGCTGATTTTAGTTAAATTCTGTTGGTTTGGGTTAGGTGGATAATGTTAAGGTTAGATTTTAGAGGCAGTTAACGAAACCATGGTGTGTACGATGTGACTTGTATCCGGTCCAACTAGGAAATCCATTATATTTTTAAACTTGTAAAACGTCCTATGTATTTTTTAGCCATCTTCAGAACCTAAGCATCTTAAAGAGCGTATAATGTAAATTATGCATATACGCGAATGTTTTAGAGGAAACTGGATATAAAGTGAAATCTTTCACTGGTGCACTCTGCCTACCCTTTCACGGGTGCACTCTGCCTATCCTTTCACTAGTGCACTCTGCCTACTCTTCAACGGAAAGAGTCATTTGCATCCATAATCCCCAGTTATCTCACCGCCACTCGCCAAAAGACACCAGACCCACACGACTCTCCACCTTGAGAAAAGGTGCAGGGTCCTTTCTGACTTAATTCGGAGGATTTCTGCATTTGGAGCTTGCATTATTTTTCTTATTGTAAGCATGTTGATCAGCTACTTAGGCTGTCTTCTTCGTGATAACGAGCATAATTCATTTGCAAACAAAATCTTGCTAAGTGACAGGCCAAGACCTCAACCAAGGTTTGTAGGTCGAAAGGGCAAAGATCTGCGTTAGAACAATAAAACTTTACATATCAGCAGTTTTACATACGTCCAAAATGTCTTTCATTACATAAGATTGTGAATATAAAAACATGAAAGTCAGGGTAGGAAACGTGAGGAGATGGTCTTAAGACAAAGCTCAGACAAAAAGAGCTATATTGCCACGTAAGTTTTGAAGACACAATCATATAAGCCAGGATGGTTCTGATGTTTACCTAATCTTTACAATATTATTTTACTTAGTTTTTCTGTCTTCCTCGTTATCAATTTCTGCCTTTTCCCGGCCGTCTCTGGCCTTGCATTTTATCTGTTTGTCTTATTATGTGTCTGCCTTTATCTCACAGTGTCCTCACCTTTCATGCTACCTCCTCATATCCCAGTGATCTCACCACTCATGCTGCCTCCTCGCGTCCTTCTCGCTGTATCGTGGTCGATGGTGGACTGATTCGCGGTCCACTTTACACCCCCAGTTCATGTATTTGTGCGTTTTGAAGAGTTGCCAAGCTAGTAAAAATATTTTTCTCTCCGTCATGTTCATGTTTGCTACACATAATGATGGGAAAATGTGAATCCTGGATATATATATATATATATATGTATATGTATATATATATATATATATATATATATATATATATATATATATATATATGTATATATATATATATATATATATATATATATATATATGTATATATATATATATATATATATATGTATATGTCGTACCTAAAAGCCAGAACTCACTTTTTGGCCTACTATTCAAGGCCCGATTTGCCTAATAAGCCAAGTTTTCCAGAATTAATATATTTTTTCAAATTTTTTTCTTATGAAATGATAAAGCTACCCATTTCCTTATGTATGAGGTCAATTTTTTTTATTGGAGTTAAAATTAACGTAGATATATGACCGAACCTAACCAACTCTACCTAACCTAACCTAACCTATCTTTATAGGTTAGGTTTGGTTAGGTAGCCGAAAAAGTTAGGTTAGGTTAGGTTAGGTAGGTTAGGTAGTCGAAAAACAATTAATTCATGAAAACTTGGCTTATTAGGCAAATCGGGCATTGCATAGTAGGCTGAGAAGTGCGTTCTGGCTACTAGGTACGACATATATATATATATATATATATGTATATATATATATATATATATATGTATATATATATTTGTATATATATATATATATATATATGTATATATATATATATATATATATATATATATATATATATATATATATATATATATATATATATATATATATATATATATAGGTATAGGTATAATTTGTATTATATAATGGGGAAATATTATGCTTTCTGCGCGAAATTGTTTTAATATTAATCTTGGGATAGTGTGTTACTTTTAAGAATACGATAATGATCGCCTTATAGAGCAGACTAAGGAGATCATGAAGCCGGTATACCATAAACATTGCAAGTGGCGAGTGAACTCTGGCGAAGGCGTTCCCGTTGTGCACTTTACAGCAGCGTGTAGTCGGTCGGATAAAAAAGCAGTAATCAGTGGCACATGATATACGATGCAGGTGGGTTCGACATCTGTAATACAAGACGAACACGGGCATTCAAATGTCCTGCGCCCTCGTTAGATTTTTTTTTTCCCTGCTGGGGATTGGTTGATGCTCTGTGCCCAGCTCGTCTAGGGAGTGCTTACCTATCAATGCTTTCCTATTAATGACTACGGGACGAGTGATATCTATCTCTTTATACCACGTCTCCTAGCTCGGCTTAGAAGAGGGTCTTTCTCTCTGCTTAGCTCGGCTTAGAAGAGTGTGTTCCTCTCTGCTTAGCTCGGCTAAGAAATGGATACTTTTTTCTGCCTAGCTTGTCAAGAAACAGAGGATGTTCCTCTGTTTTGCTCGTTCGCCTTAAGAGAAAGCCTGTTGCCCTTTGTGTATACAATGTTCAAAATTGCTCTCGAGAGATAATGTCGGCTTCCTCCGTCCTCCTCACTTCACAAATAAGGCTCTGTAGTTCCCTTGTGTTGCCCTCACTAGCACGCAAGGCGGCTTAGTTTCTCTTGATATCTTCTCAGCAAGAGCATCAGGATATCGGAGTACGCCAGCAAAATCTTGCATCTTAGGTTCGTGTTACGCTCACTAACGCTAGTGGAGGCTTTGTTTCACTGATAACCACGCTTCGAGAAGAACAAAGATATCCAGGTACGCCAACGCAATCTTGCATCTTGCGCTCGGGAGGGAGACAGGGAGGGAGGGAATGCGAGAACGCTGTGATCAGATAAGACAGACAATTAACACAGCCCAGAGCCGCACTTAGGGCAAAAATTAAGAAAGTGGTATGAGACGCGAAGCTCGTAAAGGTGGCAGGGACGAAATTAAGGATTCTGGCGTCAGTGACACCTGGAGATAAACATCTTTAGGATGCTGATAATTACCAGCATAAAAACCAAGGCAATGTCGCGACGTTTTGCTGAGCTATCGTCACATCTTGGACGTTTTGATGCATTTTTGGAGAGAGGAGGGGGAAGATTGCTGGCATAGTTAGTGTAGTGGTGAGAGGATCATTATCCGCCAGTCCTCTCCTGTGTCTTTGTGCTGGTAATGAGATATTAAAGCAATGCATTTATCTGTTGCGCTTTGTTAAATGAACGTCGGGCTCCGTACGTTGCAATTTATTTAAGCAATATTAACATAATAATAATAATAATAATAATAATAATAATTATTATTATTATAAATAATATTTATAATATTATAATTAATATATATAATATATATATATATTAATATTATATTATTATAATTAATAATTATAATTATATTATAATTAATAATAAATATTATTATTATTAATTTTATTCATTGTATTATTACTATTAATTATTGTTATTCTTATTATTTTTATTATTTTTTAAATTTTTGTTTTCATTATTTTTATTTTCATTTTGTTTATTATTTTTGTTTACTTTTTATTATATAATATTATCTTGGCTGTTTAATAGTATTATTGTGACCTTTAGTATATTAATTATGGACCAGCACAACCCAAGTGGCAGGACACCAGTATGAAACAGACCAAGATTAAGTTAACTCAGTCAAATGTTACGGTCACGTAAAAGAAAAAGAAAGTCAATCTACTAATTTTACAGGACCTAAATCACATGGGAGACAAACTTAAGAAGTGAAGAGAAAGAGAGAGAAAGAAAAGGCTTCGTGATCAACCTGTGATTAAGAGGTTCTATTCTCAGCTCCAAGTCCCGGGTTCGGATCTCAGCCGCAGCAGAAACAAATTGGCAGGGTGATATCCTTTCACCTCATGGCTCTGTTCACCCAAAAGTAAATAGGTAGATGGTAATTAGATTTACACTAATAATAATTACAAAGTGAGGTAATTAGATAGTTTCTAGGATTGCATCCTGAGGATGGTCACTATTAGTCGCAAATATATATATATATACTCATATTCCATTAGACAACTGACGGGTAGAAAGGCGGGGTCCAAGAGCACGATCCTGCACGCACAAATATTCAATACAAACGCACAAACTCCGCACACATGAGGACCTGGTAGTAAAACAGATTTGCGGATCGTGTTCCAGGAAAAAAAACAAGTGGGATAAGGTACATCATGAGTTATGGGAAGGGGAAAGCTCTCACCCTGCTTACAGAAGGCATCTACTCCTGTAAGACAGACAGACAGAGAGAAAGAGACCAACGGAGGAAGACATGTGTACCAAAATGAAGAATAATGAAAAACATCCACAGTCACTATATGAAAAGACCAACTAGCTGAAAGTGAATTTACCGAAATTTAAAAAAAATGGAACATGCGGATATCTTAGTCCCAATGCAGGCGATGAGTCACAATAACGTGGCTGAAGTATGTTGACCAGACCACACACTAGAAATTGAAGGGACGACGACGTTTCGGTCCGTCCTGGACCATTGTCACAATCGACTTGAGAATGGTCCAGGACGGACCGAAACGTCGTCGTCCCTTCAATTTCTAGTGTGTGGTCTGGTCAACATCTTAGTCCCAAATAACTACTTGTCTTTCAAAGTGAGATTCCACACAGTTTTGACATACACGTAAGCTGTGAGCTCGGAGACGAGATGGAAGGTCACGAAAATATCGCTACATCAGCGAGAAACACTCGCCAATGTGAGGGGGACAAAGGGACAGTACAGCTTCAGTCTGTTGGTGGATGAAAACTCGGTTTACGAAAATACACAAATGTAGTTTACACAGGTCATCCACGTACAAGATTGTGTATCAACGATCATATTTGCTCGTCTATCAAGAGTTTACGTAACAAAGATTGTGTATCAACGATCATATTAGCTCGTCTATCAAGAGTTTCCTCGACAAAGATTGTGTATATCAATGATCATCTTTGCTCGTCTATCAAGAGTTTTCGTAACAAAGATTGTGTATCAACGATCATATTTGCTCGTTTATCAAGAGTTTCCGTAACAAAGATTGTGTATCAACGATCATATTTGCTCGTTTATCAAGAGTTTCCGTAACAAAGATTGTGTATCAACGATCATCTTTTCTCGTCTATCAAGAGTTTCAGCTTATGTTTGGAAAACGGATAAAAACGCATTTGCGGGGGAAACATTTCTCTCCAGGTATCTCCAAAATCGCTCGTCGCCACATCTGCTTTATTGCTCAAGATTGTATGCTATTAAAGCTTGGAAGCCTGTTGGCGAAAAATGGGTGTTTCAGTTCCATTGCTGAAAATTCTTCAGACTTGAAGGAAAAGAATGTTTGCAAGCTGCCAAGTGCCGATGGACAGGCTACTCACCTGTTGTTGAGCATCACGAAAGCAATTCAGACACTGCTGTCGATCGCTTGCACGAACACACACACACACACACACACACACACACACACACACACACACACACACACACACACACACACACACACACACACACACACACACACCACACACCTGACGGTATCAGCTGACGAGGGTCAGCTGATACCTGACCCTCGCAGTAAGATAAATCCAAAGCGTTATTAATTACACCATTTTTATTTGTGGGATTGTGGGAGTCTGTCATCCCTAAAAAACAAGCAGGCAGGTATACGTGTATACAGGCAGGCAGGTATACGTGTATACAGGCAGGCAGGTATACGTGTATACAGGCAGGCAGGTATACGTGTATACAGGCAGGCAGGTATACGTGTATACAGGCAGGCAGGTATACGTGTATACAGGCAGGCAGGTATACGTGTATACAGGCAGGCAGGTATACGTGTATACAGGCAGGCAGGTATACGTGAATACAGGCAGGCAGGTATACGTGTATACAGGCAGGCAGGTATACGTGAATACAGGCAGGCAGGTATACGTGTATACAGGCAGACAGGTATACGTGTATACAGGCAGGCAGGTATACGTGTATACAGGCAGGCAGGTATACGTGTATACAGGCAGGCAGGTATACGTGTATACAGGCAGGCAGGTATACGTGAATACAGGCAGGCAGGTATACGTGTATTCAGGCAGGCAGGTATACGTGTATACAGGCAGGCAGGTATACGTGTATACAGGCAGGCAGGTATACGTGAATACAGGCAGGCAGGTATACGTGTATACAGGCAGGCAGGTATACGTGTATACAGGCAGGCAGGTATACGTGTATACAGGCAGGCAGGTATACGTGTATACAGGCAGGCAGGTATACGTGTATACAGGCAGGCAGGTATACGTGTATACAGGCAGGCAGGTATACGTGTATACAGGCAGGCAGGTATACGTGTATACAGGCAGGCAGGTATACGTGAATACAGGCAGGCAGGTATACGTGTATACAGGCAGGCAGGTATACGTGTATACAGGCAGGCAGGTATACGTGTATACAGGCAGGCAGGTATACGTGTATACAGGCAGGCAGGTATACGTGTATACAGGCAGGCAGGTATACGTGAATACAGGCAGGCAGGTATACGTGTATACAAGCAGGCAGGTATACGTGTATACAGGCAGGCAGGCAGGCAGGCAGGCCGGCAGGTATGCAGTCAAGCAGATGGGTATATACGCAGGTAAAAGAAGTAGAGGTAGACCTAGAGTTAGGCATTTAGTCAGGCAACCCGCAAACAATATAGTCACACAATCAGGCAACCCGTGAAGAACGGGTTACGCTCAGGCAGGCAGGCAGGCAGACACAGACAGACAGGCAGACAGGCAGGCAGACACAGACAGGCAGGCAGACAGAGACAGGCAGACATATACCAGAGCACCCTAGGCGGAGAGCGTTGACAACGGCCCCCACGAAATTCACTAGCAGTAATTTAGGGCAGATAATAATCCTGACAACCATTGTGGCGTCATGTGTGATATATGAGCCTGCATGTTCCTCCCTCTCTCTGCCCCCCGGACACCAACGTCGAGTCCAGGATCTAGCAGGACTGTTGTCTTGAAGCGCCTTGATGCTTAGGAATATAATGATAATTTCATGCAACTTTGCTTACCATAACCTAACCTAACCTAACCTACCACAGAGACATCTGGTAATAAGATAATTATTATTTGTTTTGTTGGGGACAGGAAGCCTATATATATATATATATATATATATATATATATATATATATATATATATATATATATATATATATATATATATATATATATATATATATATATATATAATATTGCAGAATGGGTTAGATCACCGATTCTAGCACAAATCTTTTCTTTAATTCTTATAGTCTTCTTCACTTCAACAGGAAGTTGACAACATGTTTTTTTAACAATTTTACACGACCTGATGCTAAGAGATGCGTTTCGCTGAACCTGTCAACATTTTCAAAGGCAGAGGTGAAGCGTATACAAGTTAGCTTGAGCAACCGCATACATAACCAAGAGGGATGAAGTCATGTAAGGTGTGGAAAAGTCCAGTTGGCCTTCTGCAGTTTCCTAAGTTTGTCCTGATGTGTGCTGGATATTCTGGTCTTGAGGGTAGTGGAATATACCTGAGTGTGGGTTGGCTGTTAATGGTCAGTTGTGATTGTTTGATATGAATGAATGAATTTTTAGGGGTAAGTGCCAAGGCATTACGACTATATAGCTCTGGGAATGGGGTCAGGATAAGGATTTGGGATGGGACGGGGGAAAAGGAATGGTGTCCAACCACTTGGACGGTCGGGGATTGAACGACAACCTGCTTGAAGCGAGACCGTCCAGCCCAAGTGGTTGGACTGTTTGATATGTAGTGCTTCGTCGATGTCTATTCGTCTGTTGTCGTTCTATTTGTCGGTTATTTCGATGTCGTTGGTCAGCATATATCTGGTGATGATCTGATGTTTGTGTGGATATTATATGTTCTTTGATGGAGCCTTGTTTATGTCTTGCCACGTCTGGAACTCTCCCTGGACATGGCATGTCTACGCCTGACATGTCTTAAGTCTCTCCTGCAATGTCTACTATTATCCATGTCATGTCTAGCACTACTCCTGCAATAGCTATGATTCCTTCTGTCATGTTTGTACCAAGGCGCTCCCGCCATGGTTTTGGTAATATAATTTATACGTCTCATTAAATGGATTTCAAGAACAGGTTTGGTGCAAATATTCGATCAGTCATACTAATAATAATCGTCATGCCCAAATTTCTGTATTGCGAGTAGAAATGCTTCAAAACAACCTTTGTTTGGGAATTTCTTGGACGGGAAACGACCAACAGGTGACCGCTCCAGGCATCTGCTAACGAAGAGGGAGAGATAAGAGAGTGGAAGAGATAATATCTAGGAAGCTGTGGATAGTGAGAGATGTGGGAGTTGTCAGGAGTTGCGGTGGCGCCTTAACACCTGACGTAGAGAACATGTGCGACACTATACGACCCGAACTGTTACTTGAGGTGAAGTGCGACTTTAAGGGCATGGAAGTGCTTTATATAAATAATGGTTAATTATCTAATAATAATGATGAAACAGCAGCAAAATAAAACTGAGGAAGCTGCAGTACCAGACTCGAAAAGTAACTTGTTATGTACGAGATGATCAACTGACTAGATACCAACACACACACACACACACATACACACACATACACACACATACACACACCCACACACACACACACACACATACACACACACACACACACACACACACACACACACACATACACACACACACATACACACACACACACACACACACACACACACACACACACACACACACACACACACACACACACACACACTCTTTTTCGTTCACAAGTTTCTACACACATCAAGTTTCTTTCACCCTGATACCCCTGTTACCTAGAAGTAAATAGGTACCTGGGAGTTAGGAAGCTATTACGGAGCTGCTTCCTGTGGTATGTGTGTGTGCGGAAAAAAAATCAGTTAGTAGTTAGTTACAGTTAATTGATTGACAGTTGAGAGGCGGGCAGAAAGAGCAGAGCTCAACCCCCGCAAGAACAACTAGGTGAATACACAGATCATCGGAATCACTGCCTACCACTCTTCCTATAGGACTTAACTCCTAGAACAGGAAAAGCTTCCCGGATAATGTAGAGTGTAGAAGTTAATGTGGTGCCAACACACAAGAAAGAGGAAACGTTAACTACTGAACTACCGTCCAGGCTCACTAACAAGCACTAGAAGGTCACTGGTGCCACATTTGTCTCTTATCATATTGCCGGTTATAAGCAGACAAGCTCCTCAATATTTTCCCTATTTCCTCCTATTACAAATCATCATTTCTCATTGTGTGTATTTAATTATAATCTGGAGGATCTACATTATGTTCTTAATCCCGTAGTTTATTTTCCGTTTTTGTGATCCTAATCATGTCTGTTTCCTCAAGTATAGGTGATGAATATTGTACTTGTTTTCTCAAGTGTAGGTGATGAATATTGTACTTGTTTACTCAAGTGTAGGTGATGAGTATTGTACTTGTTTACTCAAGTGTAGGTGATGAATATTGTACTTGTTTACTCAAGTGTAGGTGATGAATATTGTACTTGTTTTCTCAAGTGTAGGTGATGAATATTGTACTTGTTTTCTCAAGTGTAGGTGATGAATATTGTACTTGTTTACTCAAGTGTAGGTGATGAGTATTGTACTTGTTTACTCAAGTGTAGGTGATGAATATTGTACTTGTTTACTCAAGTGTAGGTGATGAATATTGTACTTGTTTACTCAAGTATAGGTGATGAACATTGTACTTGTTTTCTCAAGTATAGGTGATGAACATTGTACTTGTTTACTCAAGTGTAGGTGATGAACATTGTACTTGTTTTCTCAAGTGTAGGTGATGAACATTGTACTTGTTTACTCAAGTGTAGGTGATGAATATTGTACTTGTTTACTCAAGTATAGGTGATGAACATTGTACTTGTTTACTCAAGTATAGGTGATGAACATTGTACTTGTTTACTCAAGTATAGGTGATGAACATTGTACTTGTTTTCTCAAGTATAGGTGATGAATATTGTACTTGTTTACTCAAGTCTACATGTGTGAGTGTACTCACCTAGTTGTGCTTGCGGAGGTAAGAGCTTCGGCTTTTTGATCCAGCCTCTCAACTTTCAGTCAACTGGTGTACAGATTACTGAGCCTATTGGGCTCTATCATCTCTATATTTGAAACTGTGTATGGAGTCAGCCTCCACCACATCACTTCCAAGTGCATTCCATTTATTAACTACTCTGACACTAAAAACGGTCTTCTCTTGTGTCTCTTTGGCTCATCTGGGTACTAAGTTTCCACCTGTGTCCCCTTGTTCATGTTCCACCTGTGCTAAAGAGTTTGTATTTGTCCACCCTGTCAATTTCCTTAGAATTTTGTAGGTGGTTATCATGTCTCCCCTTACTCTTCTGTTTTCCAGGGACGTGAGGTTCAGCTCCGTCAGCCTTTCTTCGTAGCTCATACCTCTCAGTTCCGGGACTAGTCTGGTGGCATACCTCTGAATCTTCTCTAACTTTGTCTTGTGTTTAACTAGGTATGGACTCCAGGCAGGAGCTGCATATTCCAGGGTTGGTCTGACATAAGTGGTATACGTGGTCCTGAACGATTCCTGACACATGTTAAAAGGACAGTTCTTATGTTGTCCAATCTATCATGTGTGTGTGTCTGTGTGTGTGTGTGTGTGTGTGTGTGTGTGTGTGTGTGTGTGTGTGTGTGTGTGTGTGTGTGTGTGTGTGTGTGTGTGTGTGTAGTCACCTAGTTGTGCTTGCGGGGGATGAGGTCTGGATCTTTCGGCCGCCTCTCAACTGTAAATCAATCAACTTCAACTGTAAATCAATCAACTTTTGTGTGTGTGTGTGTGTGTGTGTGTGTGTGTGTGTGTGTGTGTGTGTGTGTGTGTGTGTGTGTGTGTGTGTACTCACCTAAGTGTGCGTGGTTTTGCGTCTCAGCTGTCAATCAGTGGTGTGTGGGTTTTGAGCTTATTGGGCTAAATCATTCCTATAACCAACTGCGCATTGAGTCTGCCTCCACCCACCTCACTTCTCAGTGCATTCCATTTGTTCACTTAGACTCTCAAGTTTCTTATCTCATTTTTTTTCTCCCTGTGCTCTCTTGTCATCTGCTTCTCCTCATAGTTTCCCACTTCACACCTATCCCACTCACGGGACAGTGGGATGGGTATATATCGTAGGGAAAGGAATTACCTCAAACTTCCATCTATCCCTGACTCCCAGCAACTTCTGTTCCCATTCCACCGTCTTTCTCCATCGCTCTTTCTATCTCCATTTTAATCCTTCCCATCTTCGTTATCATTTTTCTCCCTCACACTTCTCTTCCCTCCCCTTCCATCTCTGCCTTCCTTCCCACTCCGCCCCAGGCTTGACTCGCCCCCCCCAACTCTCCGCAGTGAGGGAGGGGGTCACACTGTCAGGGGGTCCCAGTGAGGGAGGGGTCACACTGTCAGGGGGCCTAGTGAGGGAGGGGTCACACTGTCAGGGGGTCCCAGTGAGGGAGGGGTCACACTGTCAGGGGGCCTAGTGAGGGAGGGGGTCACACTGTCAGGGGGTCACAGTGAGGGAGGGGGTCACACTGTCAGGGGGTCCCAGTGAGGGAGGGGTCACACTGTCAGGGGGTCCCAGTGAGGGAGGGGTCACACTGTCAGGGGGTACCAGTGATGGGGGTCACACTACCAGGGGGTCCCAGTGAGGGAGGGGGTCACACTGCCAGGGGGTCCCAGTGAGGGAGGGGGTCACACTGTCAGGGGGTCCCAGTGAGGGAGGGGGTCACACTGCCAGGGGGTCCCAGTGAGGGAGGGGGTCACACTGTCAGGGGGTCCCAGTGATGGGGGTCACACTGTCAGGGGGTCCCAGTGAGGGAGGGGTCACACTGTCAGGGGGGGGGGTCCCAGCATGCAGCAGCGGAATCCTCTCATTAGACGTGACAGTAACGAGCCCCCGGACGACCCTGATCTGAAACACGCAGCCAATTAGGATGAAGGAGGCGGCATTCAGGGTTGTTATCTTGACGTTCTCTGGACATACGAAATGTTCAAAAAGAGAGGAGAAAAAGAGAGAGCGAGAGAGAGAGAGAGAGAGTTATCCAGGTAAAGAACAAAAGAACAAAAAGGTTCAGTAGGAAGAGCCGGAAACGTAGACGATCCAGATAAATATAATATGAAGTACTTGTATGCTCTTAGGGGGTTGGAAAATAAATATAATGAGCCATTCACAGTTTTAAAAGCAAGTATTACAGTTCTGAAAAGTCGTAATTATGGTATAAACGTACTAGGTACAGTAGCTATGAGGCGGGACTCAAGAGCTGGATATCACTTTTCCATAGACACAACTGTGCAAACAAAAATGGAAAGGCGAGTCCTGAGGTCTTCTGAAAAAGTGGCTAATGGACTTCAACTCAGGTAAATACAAAATTATGTGAAGTAGATCAATAGAGAGAAGATCTATACATCAACAGCCTTTGGGAGAGTCAACAAGGGAGGTTATCTTATCTTGAGGTTATCTTGAGATGATTTCGGGGCTTTAGTGTCCCCGCGGCCCGGTCCTCGACCAGGCCTCCACCCCCAGGAAGCAGCCTGTGACAGCTGACTAACACCCAGGTACCTATTTACTGCTAGGTAACAGGGGCATTCAGGGTGAAAGAAACCTTGCAATTGAGCCTTGCAATTGTTGTATACAACCAGCTTGGGGTATGCAGCCCCGGCATGTAACCTCCCACCTGAAGAACAAGATAGAACTGAACAAAACTGATTTGTAAGAAGACTTGCCCCTGGGTTAAGATGACTTAAGGTGCGGGGAAATGCAGAGGGCACTTGGCTTAAGCACGCTGAGAGATGGAATAGAGAGAACATGATAACGATATTAAATAATCTAAAGGGAATTGACTAAAAAGAACAGACTTTTTTATAGCTAGAAACACACGAATGACAGATGAAAACTAGTGACGTTTTGAGTCACAGAGATGTAAGTTCAAGTGTAAGTTCTCAAAATGTAAGTTCTCAAGGGAAAGTTCACAGGTGTAAGTTCTCAAGTGAACGTTCTCAGGTGTAAGTTCTCAAGTGAAAGTTCTCAGGTGTAAGTTCTCAAGTGAAAGTTCTCAGGTGTAAGTTCTCAAGTGAAAGTTCTCAGATGTAAGTTCTCAAGTGAGAGTTTTCAGGTGTAAGTTCTCAAGTAAAACTTCTCAGGTGTAAGTTCTCAAGTGAAAGTTCTCAGTTCAAAATCTTCATTAAAGTCAAATAATGCCAAATCCAAGTAGCGTCAGTGTCAGCCCATGACGAATTCAACCTATATCTTCCTCATCCAGTCTTTAATCCATCATACGCTAAGTTCAACCCTTAACGATTCTACACATAAGTTCAATCCCTTACGAATTCAACATACTTCAACTTTAAACCATTCGAGGCGCAAGAAAACTTTGAGTCACGAATGGCAAAACCAAGAAAAAAAGTCCTATTATGAGTAACGTTTATAATTTCCTTTATGATGACTGTCTTTGTTATATTTTACTTGGGTTCTCCGGTAATTATGTTCAAAAATACACGAAAATTCTGAATTTTGTTCATTTATTTTGTTAATGTTATAACGTCTCCTTCCTCTAGCGCTGAACGACGTGGTATTAGTGCACATAATTGACCATTTACCCCGATAGAGCTATTTAGCATATTTTCAAGGCCCGTTATATTACCCTCTGTCGTAT
Source organism: Procambarus clarkii (assembly GCF_040958095.1). Classification (NCBI taxonomy): domain Eukaryota; kingdom Metazoa; phylum Arthropoda; class Malacostraca; order Decapoda; family Cambaridae; genus Procambarus; species Procambarus clarkii. The sequence goes on from NC_091177.1 coordinate 12,066,049, forward strand.
ACGTAAACACACTCATTAATGAGGCATTAACTTAACGAGCCATTTACAAGGCAAATGAATTTGAAGTATTTTGCACAACGAGATCATTAGCACTTCCTCCGAACCCCCTAGGAAATGTGTCGAACGGAAAGAGCTGAGTTAATCTAATAGACTTTGGGTGACAGGTGGTGATAGTTGGCTGGGACGTGTGTCAACAGTGACTGACAGTTCACCCAGTACTCCGGAGACCACAGGAATTATCTGAGGTAATGAGCGGAAGAAAATGACCCGCGGGGCCTCCAAGTCGACAAAGACCCCGTCATGATCAGATTTCAATTGAAATATATGGAAATCTGATAAGTGGCTTTGAAATTCATGGACCCATTTGGCAGTCTGGTCTGTAATTGTGTGTGAGATAGGTGTAAAGAAAGAGGTCTCAGGCACTTATTACAGGTGTGATTCCCCAGGTAACCAGATATTGTAAATGAGTGGTAATGTATGATCACCCAGACACGATAGCAAGCCGTAAACGTGGCTCGCACTGAACCTATCTTCACGCTGTTATCTGTGCGTTCCTTGGTCATGTTCCGTAATGGAATGTTGGCGGGTAGTTCTGTATTATGGCGTATCATGTTATCTCTCTCTCTCTCTCTCTCTCTCTCTCTCTCTCTCTCTCTCTCTCTCTCTCTCTCTCTCTCTCTCTCTCTCTCTCTCTCTCTCTCTCTCTCTCTCTCTCTCTCTCTCCCTCACAAATAATGGTAAATACGATGGTATCTCTATCCTGTGTTGAAGAATCTTATGAACTGATCATTCCAGTCTGTACGAGTCAAAGACTTGAGATGAGTTTTCATGAACGGTTGTTGTTTCTTGTCCAAAAGTCGGCTGAGAGAATGTGGACAAGCCATCTTAGAGAGCGGTGCATTCTCAAAATATATGCTAAATTGTGCCTCAAATGAAGTTTTTGCAACATCTACTACGAGTAGGCACGAGATGTAAAGATCTGGTTTTTGTAAGGATTATTTGTTCCTCTGATATGCAAGAGTCAGCACGTGGAACATCAAACTTAATTTTGATGTTTCATCTCTGATCACTTGGCTTGTGTATTTTCATGCATATGATTGTCCTAGTAGCACTGTAATGAGGTCAAGTTATCATCATTGGCCATGTTTAATCAGCAACAAATGCAACCTCCATCGTCTAACCCCAGGCACATCGTGATGTAGATGGATTGTCACATAACCGAGCCTAATATGCTCAGTTCTTAAAGCTTCGCCAGTAACCGTAGGAGTCCTATCCATTTAGAGACACCGGCAATGTTCAGTGCAAATCCACTGCTTAACACATGGATAAGCAGCATTGGTCAAGAGCTCAGACATATTGACCGACACATAGTAACACATTTTTAGTAATTTCTCGTGAAAATTATACTTGTGATATCCAGCAGTGACAGTGGTGTGTGTAGCTGCTGACTACCGAACATATCTTGCTTTTGATGAGCTGAGCTACGTCTGCCTTCGTACACAATGAGAGCCATAGCACCTCAGCAATGTCAAGTTGCTGAGAGGTGATGTCAGTGTTCTGTACAGCTGAGTAACAGGCACCGTCAGACCTTATCACTTCAAAGCCTTTAACCGCACCAAACTCCACCCCTTCTCCTCACCAACCCCCCCCCCCCCCTCTCCCCTACTCCTTGAGGAGAACCAAGAGTCGAGCCTTTGCTGAACACTCAACATGGCAAGAGGTCAACACTGGGCAGCATTTCGTTACTTTGATGAAGCGAATTCAAGATAAATGTTTGCTAATTCCTGTTTCTCCCTACAATCATCTCTTCCACTAATGGTCTCAGCGGGCTGGCCCTCATCCTCAAGTGCCGGACCTGAAATGCATTTGAAGGGCGTGCTCCGTCTATATCCTTGTCGTATATATATATATGTCATTCAGATACAAAGAGAAACATGGAACACCACCGCCCTGCAAACAGATAAAACAAAAAATTCAGAGAAAAAATATATATCCTTATTTGCAAAAGAAATCCACAATGCCTTCGAGTGAATCTTTTTATTTACTGATTTTAAATCGCTAACCAGAAAAAAAATTAGTTATACCGATTCAAGCCGTGAAAGACAGAGTAAAAGTTTGCCCGGGTGGAAAACAAGACACAAAAAACAGGAAGGCGGATCAGATGTTGTGTTGCCTGGCCCGGGGGGGGGGGGAGGGGGAGGGGAGGGAACTATCAGGGGGAAAGCGCCAAGCCATTACGACTATATAGCACTGGGAAAGGGTCAGGATAAGGATTTGGGATTGGACGGTGGGAAAGGAATGGTGCCCAACCACTTGGACGGTCGGGGATTGAACGACGTCCTGCATGCAGCGAGACCGTCGCTCTACCGTCCAGCCCAAGTGATTGGGCACTTGGGGCTGGAGGGGGAGGGGAGACGATGGGTGTTAATGCCCATCTTGACGGCTAGGGGAGAGAAAATGTATAATGGACACATCTCAGGAAGAGCGAGGGATGAGTGTTGAGACACGCGAAGAAATCTCGGTCTTTGTCGACTGAGAAATTGTGGTGTGCTGTGCTGTAAATATGAAGGTGGTGAGTGAATCACTGGTCAGTGCTGAGAGTTCTGAGTACACGAGTGGTCAGTGTTGAGAGGACTGAGTACACGATTGGTTACTGCTGAGAGGGTTGAATACACAAGTGTTTCACTGCTGAGAGGGTTGAATACACAAGTGTTTCACTGCTGAGAGGGTTGAATACACAAGTGTTTCACTGCTGAGAGGGTTGAATACACAAGTGTTTCACTGCTGAGAGGGTTGAATACACAAGTGTTTCACTGCTGAGAGGGTTGAATACACAAATGTTTCACTGCTGAGAGGGTTGAATACACAAGTGTTTCACTGCTGAGAGGGTTGAATACACAAGTGTTTCACTGCTGAGAAAGCTGAGAACACGAGTCTTCACTGTTCCTGTATCATCTTCCCCTGCTCCGTATTCCAACTTCTACATCATTGACCTTCTCTCCTCCATCTCGTTCCATCCCTTTATTTTTTATCACCCATTATTTTAACGGGTGATAAAAACCTCCCACACCCCCTCTCCCACACACCCCTCCCACACACCCATCCCACACACCCATCCCACAGGCAGGGTGCTTCTCCTCGTCAGTTTTCAGCCAATATCGGCCACACGTAGAGGACAAGGATCCAGCCACCATAGTTTTTTCAAGATAATTTCCGACAACTTTGATGTGGAGTTATTTTGGTACTCGCGTCGTCCTTCGGTAATTATATCGTATATGAGCTCAGAGGCGTGTGTGTGGATGCGTCTCAGTCCAGCGTTCTGGCCCCGATTTCCAAATTTTAGAAATAATTAATTATATATACATAATATATAGTTTTACATAATTATATATACCATATATACATAATATATAGTTTTACATAATTATATATACCATATATACATAATATAATATACATAATTATATATATACATATATATACGTAATTTTCTATAATTGTACTGAAAAAAATTGCCGTTTTTTTGTACAGTTTTCAATAGTAGTGTTAAACTTGGAAATTGTATAATTAACTATGGTAATCCAACAAATTATTGTATTACTCACTTGTAAATTTTGACATGGGATCGCTAACTATGGGAAAGCTGAACCAACCCTGGCACGCTGAGCACATTAGAGTAGTGGTGGTTCGGGAGCTCTGAGGAATTAACTCCTGTGAGGTGATGCTTTTAAACTTGGTCAGGTTTTGCTGATCTTATCCATGAGGTTAGAAAGTGCCAAGTTGGTATCTGTTTAGTGATTCTTCACCCTGGAGATCTGTAAATGATTAAAGCCGGTCATCGCCTTTCGCAAGTACCTAGGTTGATGGCTCTTAGGTGTCATATTATACGGATCAAATTTCTGCAGAAAGATTCTTAAAATTTTTATCAGCAAACGGGAGAAAGTTGGATGCTCCCTTTATGGGTTTTAAGAAACGTATGTGAGTGGATTGATAGCTAAGAATTGTGTTAGATGTTAAAGATTTATGGGGTAGAAGAAAGTATAATAAGAACAGTAAAACTCTTTAAAAGTGAGAAGCAGAGGATGCACGAGCGAATGAATGGGTAGTAGGAGAGAGTTTTAATGTTGGTGTGGGCTAAAGTTAGAGTTGGGTAATGTATTCCACACTTAGCGGGGCCGGGGGCTGGCCGGCCGAGCGGACAGCACGCTGGCACGTGATCCTGTGGTCCCGGGTTCGATCCCGGACGCCGGCGAGAAACAATGGACAGAGTTTCTTTCACCCTGATGCCCTTGTTACCTAGCAGTAAATAGGTACCTGGGAGTTAGTCAGCTGTCACGGGCTGCTTCCTGGGGGGGTGGAGGCCTGGTCGAGGACCGGACCGCGGGGACACAAAAGCCCCGAAATCAACTCAAGATAACCTCAAGATTAGCAGGTAAGGTGGGGCCTCAGGGACCATGCCTCCCCGCTACCTACGATAACGTTATTAAAAGGTAGAATTTCTATTAAAAGGTAAAAAACCTACACGCTTGGTTGCACTTGTGGAAATAGGGTGCAGTTATTTCACCTATATTACCAAAAAAGATGTTAAACTAGGCTAAAGAATTAATTATTTGTTTATATTACAATGGAAACAGGTACAAACTTAGCTGCTTAATGTATGAAACAGATTACTAGAGACCGTAATACATCTGAGACCGCTGGATTCTGTCAAGTGTAGATTAGACACATATATTAATGAGTTTGGATTGAAATAAATAGGAGCTGCCACGTACAGGCGTTCTCTAGTTTCCATATATCTTATGTTATAATGTAGATAATAGCAGCGAGTCCCCCCGCGGCTATTACAGCTTCACTGGTGGGGGGGGCGGATAGCGAGGCTGCTGTGGATATTGCTGGAAATCTTTGATCATTTTGCTATCACGATTCTGTTGGTTATCTTCGCTACAGATACTTTGTCTGCGGAGATTAGTATCGGCTTCGTGACCCCGAACCGCCAGGGGGATACAATGCTTTCCTGGATATTATGGATCTAGTGGTCGTGAAGGCTCTGTTTTGAATGCATTGCTTTGGCCGAGGCATAGAGTGTTGTTCTTTGTGTGTGTGTGTGTGTGTGTGTGTGTGTGTGTGTGTGTGTGTGTGTGTGTGTGTGTGTGTGTGTGTGTGTGTGTGTGTGTGTCTCCTCTTGACCTGAAGTTCACCTCCTCCCTCAGAGTGATGCATATCTTGAGGTTATCTTGAGATGATTTCGGGGCTTTTAGTGTCCCCGCGGCCCGGTCCTTGACCAGGCCTCCACCCCCAGGAAGCAGCCCGTGACAGCTGACTAACACCCAGGTACCTATTTTACTGCTAGGTAACAGGGGCATAGGGTGAAAGAAACTCTGCCCATTGTTTCTCGCCGGCGCCTGGGATCGAACCCAGGACCACAGGATCACAAGTCCAGCGTGCTGTCCGCTCGTCCGACCGGCTCTTTTGCATAGGCAAAAGCACCTATTCTCCTTTTAAGACGTTACACGGGTTGTTTTGATCATTTCTATACAGTTCAACCTCGATTCGGTGAATTGAACGGAGGTTGTACCAGGTTTCATATACTGTACTGTATTGTGTATGAAAGGTTATACTGTATACGAATGTTCAGGTGAGCTGCAGTTTGCTGCCTCTGACATCTCTATTGGAGCCATCTGCGTGGTACACAGGTAGAGCTTTTGCCTCAGGCTCGTGGGGTCGAGAGTTCGAGTCTGCTAGTGCCCAAGTGATATCTATATATAATATATTTGTATATTTGGGCGACAGGCGTTCCTTTAAGCATATTTGGTTAAATATTACCGCATTGAAAAAGACGAATCGTAGAGTTGTCTTCCGTTTAAGAGTTGCTGTTCCTTTAGCCTCGTTACAGCTGTTCTGATGGACTTGTGCGTCCAATAGTGCAGCATGTGTAAGTCCACTTTATCGGGCAGTCCTCGCAAGACAATTTTCTTATAAATATTGCGTCATCTGCAAACCTAATTCTGAAAACAGTAATGGCATGAGGACTGACGCTCGCGGAGCCCCGCTTGTTGTGTTTCCCTGTTGTGTTGCTGGGTTTCCCTGTTGCTGGGTTTCCGTGTTCTGTTGCTGTGTTTCCCTGTTGCTGCGCTTCCGTGTTCTGTTGTGTTTCCTTGTTCTGTTGTTGTGTTTCCCCCTTGTGACATTTCCTCTGGTGTGTGTGTGTGTGTTTGTATGTTTACTCACCTAATTGAACTCACCTAGTTGTGCTTGCAGGGGTTGAGCTCTGGCTCTTTGGTTCCGCCTCTCAACTGTCAAATCAACTGGTGTATAGATTCCTGAGCCTACTGGGCTCTATCATATCTACATTTGAAACTGTTTATGGAGTCGCCCTCCACCATATGGGAGGCGTTCTCACATGTGTATGTGTGTATATATGTATGTGTGTGTTTATGCATATGTGTGCTTGTATGTATGCGTGTTTTAACGTCAGTGCATGTGAGCGCCTAACTTCCCAAGAAGAACGCATGTTTGAGTGTATAACCCACACAATCTCTCTTTCTCTCTCTCTCTCTCTCTCTCTCTCTCTCTCTCTCTCTCTCTCTCTCTCTCTCTCTCTCTCTCTCTCTCTCTTCTCTCTCTCTCTCTCTCTCTCTCTCTCTCTCTCTCTCTCTCTCTCTCTCTCTCTCTCTCTCTCTCTCTCTCTCTCTCTCTCTCTCTCTCTCTCTCTCTCTCTCTCTCTCTCTCTCTCTCTCTCTCTCTCTCTCTCTCTCTCTCTCTCTCTCTCTCTCTCTCTCTCTCTCTCTCTCTCTCTCTCTCTCTCTACCTCTAACTATTCATTCATTAAATCTTTTCCGTCTTTTCAGTAATATGACCATAATTGTTTCGCTTCCCAAATAATGTCAAAAAATGTAAATATCGACAAGAAAATTTTACTTCAGCGCCAAAATCATTCCCGAATCAAAATCAGACAGAAACATCTGGCCTCGGAGACGTTGATGTTAAAGGGGAAAAAAACAAGATCAAAATAAAACTGAACTAGAATGCTGCTTGGCTAAGCTCCTCCACATCACGCGAGCATCTGTCATCAATCATCATTTCGTGGCTCTTCCCTGGTCCGTAATCTCTGCAGTCCATTCTTCTGCCTCTTCCTTGACAGTCTTTCTATATGCTTTCTGTCTATCTTTCTCTGTCTTTCCCGACATTATTTCCTTCTTGATCTTCTTGCCATTTTAAGCAGGTTTTTTTTTTTTGCTATTCAGTAATCATTCCTGGTCCCTGATACGGCTCCTCCCAGCATAATTCAGTAGTCTGCCCAGCTTGGTGCCTGATAATCGCTTTTTAACACCATCCTGCAGCAGTGATCATTCCTACACTCCACCACTACCATTATATAGCTGGGATCATTCTTGGATTCGCCATTAACATTCTGGTTGTTAACCACTTGGCGGGCTCCCAACACTTAAGTGGCAGCCAGTGCGAGTCATTCCTCCTCGTTAATATTATGCGAGTCACTCCACCTGATCAGTATCCTGCGAGTCACTCCACCTGGTCAGTATCCTACGAGTCACTCCACCTGGTCAGTATCCTACTAGTCACTCCACCTGGTCAGTATCCTACGAGTCACTCCATCTGGTCAGTATCCTGCGAGTCACTCCACCTGGTCAGTATCCTGCGAGTCACTCCACCTGGTCAGTATCATGCGAGTCACTCCACCTGGTCAGTATCCTGCGAGTCACTCCACCTAACCAGTATTCTACGAGTCACTCCACCTGGTCAGTATCCTGCGAGTCACTCCACCTGACCAGTATTCTACGAGTCACTCCACCTGGTCAGTATCCTACGAGTCACTCCACCTGACCAGTATCCTACGAGTCACTCCACCTGGTCAGTATCCTGCGAGTCACTCCACCTGACCAGTATCCTACGAGTCACTCCACCTGACCAGTATCCTACGAGTCACTCCACCTGGTCAGTATCCTGCGAGTCACTCCACCTGGTCAGTATCCTACGAGTCACTCCACCTGACCAGTATCCTACGAGTCACTCCACCTGGTCAGTATCCTGCGAGTCACTCCACCTGGTCAGTATCCTGCGAGTCACTCCACCTGGTCAGTATCCTGCGAGTCACTCCACCTGGTCAGTATCATGCGAGTCACTCCACCTGGCCAGTATCCTACGAGTCACTCCACTTGACCAGTATCCTACGAGTCACTCCACCTGGCCAGTATCCTGCGAGTCACTCCACCTGACCAGTATCCTACGAGTCACTCCACCTGGTCAGTATCCTACGAGTCACTCCACCTGGCCAGTATCCTACGAGTCACTCCACCTGGTCAGTATCCTGCGAGTCACTCCACCTGACCAGTATCCTACGAGTCACTCCACCTGACCAGTATCCTACGAGTCACTCCACCTGGTCAGTATCCTGCGAGTCACTCCACCTGGTCAGTATCCTACGAGTCACTCCACCTGACCAGTATCCTACGAGTCACTCCACCTGGTCAGTATCCTGCGAGTCACTCCACCTGGTCAGTATCCTGCGAGTCACTCCACCTGGTCAGTATCATGCGAGTCACTCCACCTGGCCAGTATCCTACGAGTCACTCCACTTGACCAGTATCCTACGAGTCACTCCACCTGGCCAGTATCCTGCGAGTCACTCCACCTGACCAGTATCCTACGAGTCACTCCACCTGGTCAGTATCCTACGAGTCACTCCACCTGGCCAGTATCCTACGAGTCACTCCACCTGGCCAATATCCTACGAGTCACTACACCTGGCCAGTATCCTACTAGTCACTCCACCTGGTCAGTATCCTACGAGTCACTCCACCTGGTCAGTATCCTACGAGTCACTCCACCTGACCAGTATCCTACGAGTCACTCCTGTACCGCCACTGAGCAATGAGCTGATTCCCAGCTAACTCGGCCAGCACACACATCTTGACATATTTTTTTCTCTCTGCCTGTTTTCTCATCCAAAGACTCGTCATCATTTGCTTAACTGTTCGCCCTGAAGCAGCACACTCACACATGCATATATGCATACGTTCACTATGCATATCAGAATGCATGTATGTATGTATGTATGTATGTATGTATGTATGTATGTATGTATGTATGTATGTATGTATGTATGTATGTATGTATGTATATGTTTATGTGGAGTCGTGATCAGGGAGCAAAAGCAATTGATACTTTATTTTAGACAGGACTGATGCAGTAGACAGTAGAGGTCGTAAATTAAGATTATTGTTTAATTCGGTTGGCAACTGAATTCGTAATCTTGTGATGCCCCTAAACGTAGAGGAGATGGAGCGGCTAGTATGCAGGCCGCGAGGTATGCTCTGCCTCTCCCTGAGTATATTCTGAAATTTGTATTTTAATCTTCAACGACGGTAAGTTAAGAATTATTCTCGCACGTAATCGACGAGAGTTATTTGATGGGATTACAACTGGAGGAGGCAAGATATGGCAGTCAACATAAGGTTTCTCAGGACAAGCCCCGTCCGCCCCGTCCGCAGGACAATCTCGGCAGTGTTGTGAAAATTGTGTGTAAATTACATTGAAATGTCTGGACTACGCAAAACCGAGAAAAATCTAATGGATATTGTTATTTGGGAGCATCTCTTCGTATCCTCTTTTATACAACTAGCTCGGGTACCCGGCGTTGTTTTGGACACGAAGGCCACATCTTCACTATGCGTTATCTTCACTACACAACCATCATCACTATATACTGTCTCCATCTCTGTCCCACTGGAGCAGGACGGTAGAGCGACAGTCTCCCTTCATGCAGGTCGGCGTTCAATCCCCGACCGTCCAAGTGGTTGGGCACCATATTCCATTTTTCCCTCCCCGCCCCCCTCTCCCCGTCCCATCCCAAATCCTTATTCTTATCCTGATCCCTTCCAAGTAGTCGTGGTGGCTTGGCGCTTTCCCTATGTCACCTTCACTGTGCACAACCTTCATACTTGCAGCCAGCTGTACTGACACCAAACGGGTCAGTTAACCTGCAGAGACAAGAATCCGGAGCTGCAGTTAACGCAGGAAATTCTATAATTGGAGACTCTCAAACGGGTGCTCAACTTTACCAATAAAGGTGCTAGCCGTTCAAAAGGCTTTGGAACATGCTCTTGCTGAACACCGGCAACACGCTATCATACGACACAATTACAAACGTAATGTAATTAATGCAAACGCTCAAACGTCAAGGTCGTCAGATACCTGTCAACTGGGTGCCAAGCAGTGTAGGAATATCAGGGAATGAAGAACATTGCAGATGAAACAGCAAAACTTGCAACAACTAAGAGAAGGAATGTAGACATTTACATAACAAAGAGTCTAGGCATAGATTACGAAAGTAACTAGAGCGATAGAGCAAAAAAAGACTACGTACAGTGACCATAACTCAATATATCAAGGGCTGACCCTGACACTCCTATGTCCGTCCCGACACCGGTCGCTGTGGGGTCTAATTGGGGCTACTCCCAAAACTACGGGATCACCATAGCCCGTGCTGTGGTGATTATATATAATATATATGATAATGAAATAATAGGAATATGAAAGGGTGAGTTAGTGGACAGTTAGAATAATGTGGGTGTTCGTAGCGTCGACCAGACCACACACTAGAAGATGAAGGGACGACCAGACCACACACTAGAAGATGAAGGGACGTTTCGGTCCGTCCTGGACCATTCTCAAGTCGATTGTCGACTTGAGAATCGCCCAGGACGGACCGAAACGTCGTCGTCCCTTCACCTTCTAGTGTGTGGTCTGGTCAACATACTTTAGCCACGTTATTGTGACTCATCGCCTGCATGTTCCTAGCGTCCTTGTGCACGGTATAACCACAATCAGGGCAGCAGCCCGGGCCCGAGGCTCTAAACTAGCAGGTTTATTACCCCCTGAAGGAGTGTAGCTCAGCGCTTATTGCTGGCCGTGTCGACGTATTTTGTGCGAGAGAGCAGCGGGAGGATATACCCAGGTCACGCAGCCTCTCTCAGACGCAGTGACACGGCACTAACGCAACTCTTCCCGCCCCGTTCCACTCCACTCTGACCCGCATGCGTGCCCGCCGACGTCCTCATGCTGCGCATTCTTGCCTCGGTGATCTGTTCGCTTTGTTGCGTCTTGTACACGTGCGTCCGCGCGTACATGCACGCACGTTGAGTTAATGAGGGGCATTGATGTCCAGAAACACTTCAAGATAAATCGAAGAAAAATCTGTGCACTATTTCACTATCAGAGCTGGGCTGAAAGTGGCAGGTGCAGTTCGATGTTAATGAACACAAATTCCTGGACTTGCGAAGTGACAGTGTCACCGTTTACCCAGTATATGGAGCATATTTGGGCATATCGAGATACAAAAAGGTACTCTTGAGTCATGCTTGACTGTGACTTTTGGAACCCCAGGAAGCAGAGAAGGTTTAGCCAAATTTTAGTCACCAATTTACAGCATTGACAATGATTCACTGTAGAAAATCCATCGTACGATTCATTGTAAACATTTCCCTCTCTTTCCACCTTGTCAATCCCTCTTTAAGTATTTTATACGTCAGTACCTTGTCTCCCCTCTCCCTTCTCCTTTCTAACGTGGTCAGGTTTAGTTCCTTCAGTCTGTCTTCGTACCTCATCCCTCGCAGCTCTGGGACGAGTCTCGTTGCAAACTTTTGCACCTTGGGGAGTTATATGTTATATTATGTGATTTTTAAGATGGGGCTCCACGTTGGGGCGGCATACTTTAAGACAGGTCTCACATATGCGGTATATAGTGATCTAAATGACACACACTCACACATGAAATTCTTGCGCGCGCGCGTGTGTGTGTGTGTGTGTGTACTCACCAAATTGTGCTTGCGGGGGTTGAGCTCTGGCTCTTTGGTCTCGCCTCTCAACCGTAAATCAACAGGTGTAAAGGTTCCTGAGCCTGTTGGGCTCTATCATATCTACATATGTGTGTGTGCGTGTGTACTCACCTAATTGTACTCACCTAATTGTGCTTGCGGGGGTTGAGCTCTGGCTCTTTGGTCCCGCCTCTCAACCGTCAATCAACTGGTGTACAGATTCCTGAGCCTATTGGGCTCTATCATATCTACATTTGAAACTGTGAATGGAGTCAGCCTCCACCACATCACTTCCTAATGCATTCCATTTGCTAACTACTCTGACACTGAAAAAGTTCTTTCTAACGTCTCTGTGGCTCATTTGGGTACTCAGCTTCCACCTGTGTCCCCTTGTTCGCGTCCCACCAGTGTTGAAAAGTTCGTCCTTGTTTACCCGGTCGATTCCCCTGAGGATTTTGTAGGTTGTGATCATGTCCCCCCTTACTCTTCTGTCTTCCAGTGTCGTGAGGTGCATTTCCCGCAGCCTTTCCTCATAACTCATGCCTCTTAGTTCTGGGACTAGTCTAGTAGCATACCTTTGGACTTTTTCCAGCTTCGTCTTGTGCTTGACAAGGTACGGGCTCCATGCTGGGGCCGCATACTCCAGGATTGGTCTTACATATGTGGTGTACAAGATTCTGAATGATTCCTTACACAGGTTCCTGAACGCCGTTCTGATGTTAGCCAGCCTCGCATATGCCGCAGACGTTATTCTCTTTATGTGGGCTTCAGGAGACAGGTTTGGTGTGATATCAACTCCTAGATCTTTCTCTCTGTCTGTTTCATTAAGTACTTCATCTCCTATTCTGTATCCTGTGCCTGGCCTCCTGTTTCCACTGCCTAGTTTCATTACTTTGCATTTACTCGGGTTGAACTTCAACAGCCATTTGTTGGACCATTCACTCAGTCTATCCAGGTCATCTTGTAGCCTCCTACTATCATCCTCTGTTTCAATCCTCCTCATAATTTTTGCATCGTCGGCAAACATTGAGAGGAACGAATCTATACCCTCTGGGAGATCATTTACATATACCAGAAACAGTATAGGTCCAAGGACTGACCCCTGCGGGACTCCACTTGTGACGTCACGCCAATCTGAGACCTCACCCCTCACACAGACTCGTTGTCTCCTGTTGCTTAGGTATTCCTCTATCCACCGGAGTACCTTCCCTCTCACTCCAGCCTGCATCTCCAACTTTCGCACTAGCCTCTTGTGTGGCACTGTATCAAAGGCTTTCTGACAATCCAAAAATATGCAGTCTGCCCACCCTTCTCTTTCTTGCCTTATTTTTGTTGCCTGGTCGTAGAATTCAAGTAACCCTGTGAGGCAGGACCTGCCATCCCTGAACCCATGTTGATGCTGTGTTACAAAGTTCCTTCGCTCCAGATGCTCCACTAGTTTTTTTCGCACAATCTTCTCCATCAGCTTGCATGGTATGCAGGTTAGGGACACTGGCCTGTAGTTCAGTGCCTCCTGTCTATCCCCTTTCTTGTATATCGGGACTACGTTAGCTGCTTTCCAAGTATCTGGCAGTTCCCCTGTTGCCAGTGATTTGTTATACACTATGGAGAGTGGTAGGCTCAGTTCTCTTGCTCCTTCCTTTAGAACCCAAGGGGAGATTCCATCTGGGCCTATAGCCTTCGTCACGTCCAACTCTAGTAAACACTTCCTTACTTCCCCACTGGTAATCTCAAACTCTTCCAGTGGTTCCTGGTTAGCTATTCCCTCACTTACCTCTGGAATTTCTCCTTGTTCTAAGGTGAAGACCTCCTGGAATTTCTTATTCAATTCCTCACACACTTCCTTGTCATTTGGAAGTGTGTGTGTGTGTGTGTGTGTGTGTGTGTGTGTGTGTGTGTGTGTGTGTGTGTGTGTGTGTGTGTGTGTGTGTGTGTGTGTGTGTGTGTGTATGTGTGTGCTTATCTACACGTCGGTGCGTCCTGTGTGTACCAATTTCCGAGAGAATTGAGTTCCACTGCAATTTTAACGTTGGCCCAAGAGTTGCCTTGTAATTTTGTTCATTAAACAAGGCGGCTGGAGAAATGCTGTTTACCTGTGGTGGCATGTTTCCTTTTTCACGTGCTCGTGCAAAAGGACTTCGAGTAAAAATTTATTGTACGTAGCTCGTACTACTGTGCACGCTGTCTTCCTCAAATACGTAGAAGTTGCACCAGTAACAGTAGCAGCGATACACACAGAGATCACACTAACGCGATGCATCAAATGAACTTCGGTTTCAACTCTTTTTTAACCCTGTCGTAGCTCAGTCGATTAAGGCAGTGTCTGGGATGCTCCCGGACGCAGGTTCGAATCCTCGTCACGGCCCTTGTGGATTTGTTCATTAGCAGTAATAATTGCATCAGTCCCCCCCCCCCTTACAGCAGCAGTAGCTGCAATGACAGCTACAGCAACATTAATGATGACGTATATGAAGAGAATTGAAGTACAAAGGGAACACAAATAAGGTTTTAAATATATTAACACAAGATAGAATACACAACAGTTCATTTCAACTTGAAGTGTTTAGATTAAGGGGAGACCTGGGTAAATACTGGTCTGGACTCAAGGTTGTTGTTTTATTGGACACATTTCTGGGCAACGTAATGAACGTGGGATGTCTGGAGTGTTTCGAGTGTAGGTTAGACATACTAATGACGTTGTTCTTTGCAGTTTATTATTTTCTTATATTCTCATGCTAGCACCAGAAGCCTCAGCAAACAGCAGGAGCCTCAGTGCAACAGCAGGAGCCTCAGTGCAACAGCAGGAGCCTCAGTGCAACAGCAGGAGTCTCATTGCAACAGCAGGAGCCTCAGTGCAACAGCAGGAGCCTCAGTGCAACAGCAGGAGCCTCAGTGCAACAGCAGGAGCCTCAGTGCAACAGCAGGAGCCTCAGTGCAACAGCAGGAGCCTCAGTGCAACAGCAGGAGCCTCAGTGCAACAGCAGGAGCCTCAGTGCAACAGCAGGAGCCTCCACACAACAGCAGGAGCCTCCACACAACAGCAGGAGCCTCAGTGCAAGAGCAGGAGCCTCAGTACAACAGCAGGAGCCTCCACACAACAGCAGGAACCTCTACACAACAGCAGGAGCCTCAGTACAACAGCAGGAGCCTCCACACAACAGCAGGAGCCTCTACACAACAGCAGGAGCCTCAGTGCAACAGCAGGAGCCTCCACACAACAGCAGGAGCCTCAGTGCAACAGCAGGAGCCTCCACACAACAGCAGGAGCCTCTACACAACAGCAGGAGCCTCAGTGCAACAGCAGGAGCCTCCACACAACAGCAGGAGCCTCAGTGCAACAGCAGGAGCCTCCACACAACAGCAGGAGCCTCAGTGCAACAGCAGGAGCCTCCACACAACAGCAGGAGTCTCAGTGCAACAGCAGGAGCCTCAATACAACAGCAGGAGTCTTAATACAACAGCAGGAGTCTCAGCGCAACAGCAGGAGCCTCCACACAACAGCAGGAGCCTCAATACAACAGCAGGAGCCTCCACACAACAGCAGGAGCTTCCACACAACAGCATGAGCCTCCACACAACAGCATGAGCCTCCACACAACAGCATGAGCCTCCACACAACAGCAGGAGCCTCCACACAACAGCAGGAGCCTCCACACAACAGCAGGAGCCTCCACACAACAGCAGGAGCCTCCACACAACAGCAGGAGCCTCAGTGCAACAGCAGGAGCCTCCACACAACAGCAGGAGCCTCAGTGCAACAGCAGGAGCCTCAATACAACAGCAGGAGCCTCAATACAACAGCAGGAGCCTCAGTGCAACATCAGGAGCCTCCACACAACAGCATGAGCCTCCACACAACAGCATGAGCCTCCACACAACAGCAGGAGCCTCCACACAACAGCAGGAGCCTCCACACAACAGCAGGAGCCTCCACACAACAGCAGGAGCCTCCACACAACAGCAGGAGCCTCCACACAACAGCAGGAGCCTCCACACAACAGCATGAGCCTCCACATAACAGCAGGAGCCTCCACACAACAGCAGGAGCCTCCACACAACAGCAGGAGCCTCCACACAACAGCAGGAGCCTCCACACAACAGCAGGAGCCTCCACACAACAGCAGGAGCCTCCACACAACAGCAGGAGCCTCCACACAACAGCAGGAGCCTCCACACAACAGCAGGAGCCTCCACACAACAGCAGGAGCCTCCACACAACAGCAGGAGCCTCCACACAACAGCAGGAGCCTCCACACAACAGCAGGAGCCTCCACACAACAGCAGGAGCCTCCACACAACAGCAGGAGCCTCCACACAACAGCAGGAACCTCAGCAAATCAGCAGGATTTATTTCCTCTGACTTCCCACTGAGGTCAAGGTGTAACCTGTACCGTAATGTGTAATTTAATAGTTGACCTCACTTGACCTCTAACTGACCGACCCGGGAAACGTCTTCGCTGATTTCACGAAAAGATCAAGGTTGAGGTGAGCCTATCATCGTTTGTAATTAGATAGTGACCTCCAATGACCCTAAATTGACTACCTCATACAATTTAAATACAGTCAAGGTGTTGTTTTAATCAAATATGGATTTATTTTAATAATATGATTATGCACTAAGGAAATAACACATAACAGGATTTTGTTCCTTTCACTGAAAAGAAAAACAAATTATCAAAGTAACTTAAACAGTATTTATTCTTTAAATGTTACATTATTTCATATATATGTGAGTGAAATAATGTATTCATCAATGCGTAGCGTAGCTAACCAGAAGAAGCAACACCTTTGATAATAACAAACAGCCATGAAGCACACACACACACACACACACACACACAAACACACAGAAGAAGGCAGAAACAAATGGGCAAAGTTTCTTTCACCCTGAATGCCCCTGTTACCTAGCAGTAAATAGGTACCTGGGAATTAGTCAGCTGTCACGGGCTGCTTCCTGGTGTGTGTGGTGTGGAAAAAAGTAGTTAGTAAACAGTTGATTGACAGTTGAGAGGCGGGCCGAAAGAGCAAAGCTCAACCCCCGCAAACACAACGAGGTGAATACACATACACACACACACACACACACACACACACACACAAGAAGGAATATAATAACCCATGGTTTAATAGACAGTGTCAGGAAGCAAAAATGGCCAGCAGGCGGGAGTGGAGGAAGTACAGAAGACAAAGAACAGAGGACAACAGAAGCAGATACAACAGAGCTAGGAACGATTACATTAACATAAGACGAACATCGGAAAGGGACTATGAGAACGATATTGCAATCAAAGCGAAAAAACAACCTAAGTTACTACACAGTCATATAAGAAGAAAAATGTCGGTGAACGACCAAGTGACAAGACTAAGGAAGACAGAGGGGGCATATACTGAAAGTGACAAGGAAATCTGCGAGGCACTGAATGCCAGTTTCCATGGAGTGTTCACTACCGAGCCTGAGCAGCTCCCATTGTTGGAAGGGGTTACCCTAGATGAAAGACTATCAGATATAGAGGTGACAGCAGAGGAGGTAATGAAACAGTTGACAACTCTAGATGCAACTAAAGCAGTTGGACCAGACAAAGTATCACCGTGGATACTAAAAGAAGCAGCACAGGCCCTCAGCGTGCCTCTGGCAATGATCTTTAATGAGTCACTTATGTCAGGAGAATTGCCCAGTTGCTGGAAGAAGGCAAATGTCGTGCCGATCTTCAAGAAAGGAGATAGGGAGGAGGCACTTAACTACAGACCTGTATCACTGACAAGCATCCCCTGTAAAATACTGGAAAGAATAATTAGGCTACGACTGGTTGCACACCTGGAGAACATTAGGTTTGTGAACAAACATCAACATGGGTTCTGGACAGGGAAATCGTGCCTAACAAACCTTCTGGAATTCTATGATAAAATAACGAGGATAAGACAGGACAGAGATGGTTGGGCAGACTGCATATTTCTGGACTGCCAAAAAGCCTTTGATACAGTACCGCACATGAGACTGCTGTTCAAGCTCGAGAGGCAGGCGGGGGTGGGGGGAAAGGTCCTAGAATGGATAAGGAACTACTTAACAGGAAGGAGCCAAAGAGTTACGGTAAGGGGCGAGAAGTCGGACTGGCGAACAGTAACAAGTGGAGTACCACAAGGATCGGTGCTGGGACCAATTCTATTTCTTGTATATGTTAACGACATGTTTACAGGCGTAGAGTCCTACATGTCGATGTTTGCGGATGATGCAAAGTTGATGAGAAGAGTTGTGACAGATGAGGATTGCAGGATCCTCCAAGAGGACCTGAACAGATTGCAGAGATGGTCAGAGAAATGGCTACTAGAATTTAACACGAGCAAATGGAAAGTTATGGAAATGGGACTAGGAGATAGGAGACCAAAGGGACAGTACACAATGAAGGGGAACAGCCTACCTGTAACGACGCGTGAAAGAGACCTGGGGGTGGACGTAACACCTAATCTATCTCCTGAGGCACATATTAATAGGATAACGACAGCAGCGTACTCTACACTGGCAAAAGTTAGAACATCATTCAGAAACCTAAGTAAGGAGGCATTTAGGGCGCTTTACACTGCCTACGTAAGGCCAGTCTTAGAGTATGCCGCCTCATCATGGAGTCCCCATCTGAAGAAGCATATAATGAAACTGGAAAAGGTTCAGAGGTTTGCAACGAGACTCGTCCCAGAGCTACGAGGGATGGGGTATGAAGAGCGCCTGAGGGAACTGTGCCTTACGACACTAGAAAGAAGAAGGGAGAGGGGGGACATGATAGGAACGTATAAGATACTCAGAGGAATTGACAGAGTGGACATAGACGAAATGTTCACACGGAATAGTAACAGAACGAGAGGACATGGATGGAAGCTTGAAACTCAGATGAGTCACAGAGATGTTAGGAAGTTTTCTTTTAGCGTGAGAGTAGTGGGGAAATGGAATGCACTTCAGGAACAGGTTGTGGAAGCAAATACTATTCATAATTTTAAAACCAGGTATGATAGGGAAATGGGACAGGAGTCATTGCTGTAAACAACCGATGCTCGAAAGGCGGGATCCAAGAGTCAATGCTCGATCCTGCAAGCACATATAGGTGAGTACATATAGGTGAGTACACACACACACACACACACACACACACACACACACACACACACACACACACACACACACACACAGTACCGGTGAGCGGGTAGATAGTGATCAGTGAACACGGGGGAGGCGCCACCTCTCCACATGTTTCATGGTTAGAGTTTAGTGCCATGAATAATTCTGATAAAAACATTATTTAGAGGATGAAGAGAAACAGACAGACAGACTTTACAGACGAACCCAACAACTCGGACAGAAAAATCAATTCATACAGACTGGCTATGTAACAAGGGGAAGTGATCAGTCCTTAACTAGAGCAATGAAGCACTGATTGGAATGACTTATCTGCTCCAGGGTGCCGTGAACAGCCAAGCAAAAGCCTTCACCAATCACATACTGAATTCCACAATTTCATTCCTCACCGGCAGTATATACCGAAGCCTCCTGGCCTGGTTGATACCTGGTTGATGGGGTTGTGGGAGTTCGTCTACTCCCCAAGCCCGGCCCGAGGCCAGGCTTGACTTGTGAGAGTTTGGTCCACTAGGCTGTTGCTTGGAGCGGCCCACGGGCCCACATACCCATCACAGCCCGGTTGATCCGGCACTCCTTGGAGGAATAAATCTAGTCAGGCCAGTCATGGCAGCTTAGGCCATATGGTAAAGACCTGGAGGATATATACTAAACATCTTTCTACTCGCAGCAGAAACTTTCATATACGAGCTTGCCAAATAATAAAAGTTCTCGAGTCGGATATCTCTCGGTGGAAATCAGAAAGAAGAATAAAATTTGCATTAGAAAGAGTTGAATGTAGAGTCTGAGGGATCTCTGGTTAAAGATTTACAGATCCAAGGACACAATCCCACCACTACATCGAGATGATAGGAACCTTGCAACCAGTAATCAGGAAATGGCAAAGCTACTGGAAGACCATGTTGTTGCCAAAATGCATGTCCCTGATCCAAAATGACAACCTCCGCAGAGTGATTCAAGCACTGTGTCAAAATTTTCAGCAGTGGCTTAGTAAATAGAAAGAAGTTCAGGACTTCTTTAACTCTATTGACATAGGTATGGTAACGGCCAGGATAAGGTCAGTCCGAGTGTACAAAATATAGAGAACACTGATGATGTTGACATCTTGAGGATGGTGTATGTATCATCAATGACAGTGAAGAGCAATGCGCTCAACCTGTCAGGAAGGCAGTCAAGAAGCGTCCAGCTCTAGAGAGAACATCTCACTCCTCGACAACAAAGTTGCAAATTTCTTCATGTACCCTAGTTCGCTTCCATCTTCAGTATGCACCGCTTTTCTGCTTGGCCTGCACCCCATCATGTATCCGAATTCAGGACAAGATGGAGAACCGTATGAGGAGGTTCATCTCTAGTCTTGAGCCGTTCTGTTTAGACTGGTCAGTAATTAAGAGCCCTCAACAGCGAAGAGATGTTGACAACCATACTATTATGTATGAGGCCACCAATCTCAAGGTTCCTCACCTGTCCCAACCTCGTAGACAATCAGAAGTTTGCAGCCTTAACACGTGGCGCTCAGTCATCAACAGCTTCACGCTTGCTACAACATTCTCAATCACATTACACCATCAGCGATCATTCATTCTCGAATTGATTCGCACATTGAACATACTCTCTCAACATGCAGACACATGTAAAATCGTCAACCGGCCTTATGGCGCACAATTGGCTCCAGCTTCATTCGGTTCGTAACATGACTGTCAGGCAATGTTAAATTAAGTTTATTTCTTTTTAGAAACTTATAAGAAGCTGATCAAATAAAAGAGTCTCTGGGGTCAGGTTTCAGATGATTTAATGTAATCTGAGAGAGCGAGAGAGATTACGTGTTACCAACAACCCGCTCCTAAGAATCACAAGCCACTGGTCCCATGCTTCTACCAAAATAGATCACATTTCCTCCAGGCCTTGATAAACCCCGGGGTATTTACACAACATGGGTGGCCTAGGGGGTATGGCCCCCACGTCTGATGTCAACCAGGACACTGGTTCGAGCCACCTGTCTTGCTCCCCCCAATGATTTTTCTCACATTGGTCCTCTATTCGACCACACACCCGCCTCACATTAGACAATACTCACATAATCGTAATACCACGCATCTCTGTGCGTGCTTCCCGTTTGGCAATACTGAAAAAAAACAAAGCAGATACTTCACACAGGTGAGAACTAACTTTACATTTATTAATGAGCCGTCATTCATTATTAATAGTCCGGCCGCTAATGAGAGCCACGTCTCTCTTCTACCGGATGCTGCTGGCAGGGCAACCGAGACGCACCAAGCATCCTAATGGCCGCCCGAGTATAATATTTCAATTATGTCTCACACCAACATGGAAGAAAGGTTTCTGCTGTTGTGTGTTAAATGGGATGACCTGAACGTTGTGAGGAATAGATGCGGTCCAGACGCATAGTGACGGGGGGGAACATGGGAGTGTGCGTTAGCAGAGGTGGGAGAACATGTGAGTGTGCGTTAGCAGTGGTGGGAGAACATGTGAGTGTGCGTTAGCAGTGATGGGGAGAGGGAAACATTGGGTGTGTGCTTTAGCAAGGATGAAACACGTGGAAGTATCTGAGCAGTGATGGGGCGTCTCACAGTGTGAGCGAACAGTGACGGAGCCCACTGATAACAGTTAAGTAAAGTTACATAATTCCCATAGCCAGGCCTACTATTCGGCCTAACCTCTTACATAATTAATATTTGCTATACTAGATAGAAATGTGATCATTCAAGTTCAAGTAAGTATCGAGATAATAAAATACATCACAAGAGTAGCTTAGGCTATTTCTATTCTCCAAAAAATGATCATATGTCATGTTTTATATTCCTTTAAAATATTCTATGATATAGTTACAACTAAGACACAGAATGGTCTGTGGACACAGTGGGAAGAAGCCACCAAGATTTGTGACATCAGTTTTGATGTCACAAATCTAGATTTGTGACATCATTTTGATTTGAAATCTAGATTTGTGACGTCATTTTGATTTGACATCTAGATTTGTGACATCAGTTTTGTCAACGCTTTGAAGTTACATATTCATCAGGAACAGCTTTGATTGGGGTTACTGTGGATCTAATATAGAACCAGCTAGCAGTTCAAAGGTCACATTCCTGCCGAAGTAAAGGAGAAACCCAAACTGTTTTACAGTAACCTCAGTTATAAGATGCAAGTAAATGATCGAGTGGTTAACCTGATAAGAAGTATAACCGAGCCATAGAAAAGGCTAAGAAAGTTTATAAGGAATGTATAAATGTTCCAGGTGTTTGCAACTAAGCGAGAATAGCTGCTAATATTAGCACGATACCGCAACTCCACTTGGAGAACAGATGTAGTGAGGAGGAACCAGAGCAATGAGATCTGTCAGGATCTTGATCTTGAAGGAGCTGCAGTTTTATGAAGGCGGCCATTAATGAGGATCTTCATATTACATTCTTATTAAGAAAGTTACTAATGAAGACAGTGAAGAAGTCACTTGAAACATGAGAGGTGCCTAACACTTGGGAAAACAACAAATGTGGTGTAAATATTTATGAAAGTCAAGAGACCTGACACCCCAATCCAACACCCTTGATGTACACTCGTGGCAGAGTGATGTAAAAGATAATTAGAATAGAAATACTACATAGCAAAGCTTTTCTCGTGACTCGCCTGCAGGCTGAGGGAAGGGAAATCTAGCTTAACTAGCCTTACCCACAAGCCTAAAGAACTGTTTGTTCCTTTACACACAAATAAAAACAAATTCTGCCAGTTCTGATAAGAGGGTTAAGATTAAGTGGGAAAGGTAAACCGACTGTATACTTGTAGACTGGCAGAAGGCCTTCGATGGGATGTTGCCCGGAGGTGTACACACAGAATAGAGAGAAAAGGGGTAATCCACATGATAAAAAAGGTGCTTAACAAATAAAGGAGAATTACAGTAACCTCTATGCTACGCTGGAGAAAAAATCTCAAACGTAATCGCCTAAATCACCATCTTTGAGGCCGTAATTATGGTGGAATATGCCCAAGACCTTCCTGAAGAGATAAAAACTTTCACATCGTTGGTTGCGCACCACGTGAAACTAATGAGAAAATGGAAATGGAAGAGGAACGCAAAAAACAGGAGGTAAACACACTACAGGACTGGTCAGACGAGATGTTCATGAAGCGTTTGACAAATGCCAACTGGAGAAAGGGGTCAGTAACAACAGGGATGAAGTAATAAAGTCAAAGGGCCTAAAAAAGACCACTGAACCCCCACACCACATAAGCAAGGGCGTGTGTGTTTATCATTACTGAGGATAAAACAGATCACTTAGAAGATCACTTTTCTTTCTTTCTCTTTCCTTTTCTTTCTCTCTTCTCCCTTTTTCTGTTCATTGTCTTTTCCTACGCTCCCTTGCTATCCTCTTCTTTTTCCTATTACTATTTCCTTCGGTGGTTATAATAGGAGCTGCCTCGTATGGGCCAATAGGCCTGCTGCAGTTCTCATTACTACTATCCCCTACACCTGACTTTCCTCCTCAGCTCTCTCTTGCCTATTTATTGCCTGTCCCTACCTCCTCATCACAATCGACTTGAGAATGGTCCAGGACGGACCGAAACGTCGTCGTCCCTTCAATTTCTAGTGTGTGGTCTGGTCAACATCACTTAGAAGTAAGATGGTGGCGACAATGGTGAGGATCATGTCCAAGAAGATACAAGAATTTGAAGTTAGAAATATATATGAAGATATAACCTGCGAGAGAGAGAGTGAAGCGGTGGGCAGCAGTAGCGATGGTTCCGTAATGCTCCTCAAGTGTGTTGAGTCATTATGCATAATGATCTCATCTCTTGACCACAGCTGAATTAGCCATGTTCAGTCGCTGAACCCAAATAATATACAAAAAATTATTCAATCATCCCCTTAACGTTTCGCTCCGTCAAGTCAGAAAGAAAACGGTGTGTGTGTGTGTGTGTACTCACCTAGTTGTGCTTGCGGAGGTTGAGCTCTGGCTCTTTAGTCCCGCCTCGCAACAGTCAATCAACTAATGTACAGATTCCTGAGCCTACTGGACTCTATCATATCTACATTTGAAACTGAGTATGGAGTCTAATACATTCCAGCTGTTAACTACTCTGACACTGAAAAAGTTCTTTCTAACGTCCCTCTGTGTGTGTGTGTGTGTGTGTGTGTGTTGAGAGAGAGAGAGAGAGGAAGAGGGAGAGGAGGGAGGATGACCGTAGAAGGCTTAAAAATCTGTTTACAAATGGAGATGAGAATTGAAGACGCTACTATGCTTCCGAGCTGTGTTTAATTCCCTTTCCGCTCATCCCTCATTCCCTTTTCGCATCAGTGGAGCTATATAGTAGCAATGGCTTGGTGCTTTCCTCTGATAATTGCCTCCTGCCTCGCCTCAGTGGATCGCCTTGCAGGGCCATGATCGGTAATAACAGGATGCCTTTACGACCCTTCCTTGCGCCGCTCCTCCGCCTCCGATCATTAAATAGAAGCCCTTTTGTCGAGTCTCGTGGCGATATCAGTTTCGGCGGCGGGGACGGAGAGTGGGGAGACCGTTGGGGAGGTGGGGGATTTTAGGTGCAGGATGGGTGTGGCAGGGAATCTTTGTGGGAGTTGGGGGGGGGGGAAGGGGTGTAGATGAGAAGGTTGTGTTGTTGTTGTTATAGATTCAGCTACTCGGAACAAGTTCCAAGTAGCACGGGCTGTGGTGAGCCCGTGACTTACCTGGCACAGGAGCGGGGCAAGTAGCACGGGCTATGGTGAGCCGTAGTGGACTTATCTGGCACAGGAGCGTTGTTGTTGTTGTTAAAGATTCGCTACCTGGAACAAAGCTCCAAGTAGCACGGGCTATGGTGAGCCCGTAGTCCCCCCCCCCCCCTTCTTATATTAACAGGAGCGGTGCTGTCTCAAAGAATTAGAAGGCGGAGGGGGGGGGGATTTCACAGTACGTAGCATTCCCATGGAGAGGTGTGGTTTGTGGGGAACAAGAACGCTGGTACTAGGGGTCTCGGTGGCTAGAGGTGAACGTTCTTCTCTCTCTTGGAGTTCAATTAGACTGGCCAACGCTGCCTTTACGACTGATGGAGCTGACAGATACTGACTAGAGCGCGTCCGCAGCTTCGCCCAGGGACTTCCTCTTGGGATATTCCGCCTCTACTGACCAATAAACAGGCGACTGACTCGGAGGGTTAGGGGCCTCAGTGTCCCAGCTTGCCTTGACCTATACGTTCTTTGTCTCCAGAGGAAAAGGACAGAATATATCCGCATGATATCTGACTCGGCGTGCCAAGGAGCATTCGGAGAGCGGGAAGCATAATAGCCGGTGCCGCCAGGAGGCTCTGCAATCCTCCCTGCATGAGGCGTGCAATAAACTCGAGATATCACAAACCTTGAGCGACGGGAACAGCCGTTTCCAGAGAGGGAACATTGAAGAAGCATCCTCGGAGGAGGAGGACGATGAGGATTGGGACTCCAATCCTAATCCCCCGGGAGCATCCAGGGATTGGGTAACATAATGAGGCACTTTCTAATATATATTTAAAACACTTGAGAAGGACATGAGGACGGAGTGAAGGAGCGATACCCAATCACTTAGACTCTCGGGGATCGAACGCCGTCTCTACAGAAGCGTGACCCCATCACTTCCGACCAGCCTAAGTATATAGCCAAGAAGGGGAAAGATAGACGGTAATTAATGGGATTCGGGATAAATACGGAAGAGTGTGGGCTGTACCGAGAAAACCCTTTTTCTTGCTCAGACTTCCCCATGCCCCATCCCCCCCTACCTCAGCCCACTCCGCCCTCCCCCACCAACATGCCAGAATGCATTTTCTTGAGTCGCGCCGTAAAAGGACCGCATACAATTAACACAATCGGATAATCCACGCCCATATCATTACTCGTCTCGGAATTACGACATATCTCGACCGTAAACGTACCCCAAGAAGGATATATATATATATATATATATATATATATATATATATATATATATATATATATATATATATATATATATATATATATATATATATAATATATATATATATATATATATATATATATATATATATATATATATATATATATATATTCGTAGAATTTGGGATTTATTTTTAGCTTCGACATTAACATTTATTTTACTGTTGGGATGAGCAGAAGCCAAGACGAACGTACTGTGATTTGGGACGCCAGGAATATTACAGATTTTCCGGATTAGACGCTGCTTGGATTCGAGGATAACACAGCTTGAGCCCGATTGATTGTAGATAACGTGAATATCCCCCCAACACACACACACACACACACACACACACACACACACACACACACACACACACACACACACACACACACACACACACACACACACACAATATATCCTCAGAGTTATCTTTACTACACTGTTGTGTGGTTGTTGGGATATTGCACTAATTCTTACTTGTATCATTTTCGTTGTTGATGGCTGAGCGTCTTTTGTTATGGGTGCCATCTTCTGGTTATTTCTCTCTTATCCTCACCATGGGTGATAGGTACTTCCCCACCATGAGTGATAGATACTACCCCACCATGAGTGATAGGTACTACCCCACCATGAGTGATAGATACTTCCCCACCGTGAGCGATAGATACTTCACCACTATAAGTGATAGATACTTCCCCCACCATGAGTGATAGATACTTCCCCACCATGAGTGATAGATACTTCCCCCACCATGAGAGATAGATACTTTCCCCACCGTGAGTGATAGATACTTCCCCACCATGAGTGATAGATACTTCCCCACCATAAGTGATAGATACTTCCCCCGCCGTGAGTGATAGATACTTCCCCCACCATGAGTGATAGATACTTCCCCACCATGAGTGATAGATACTTCCCCCACCATGAGTGATAGATACTTTCCCCACCATGAGTGATAGATACTTCCCCACCATGAGTGATAGATACTTCCCCACCATGAGTGATAGATACTTCCCCCACCATGAGTGATAGATACTTTCCCCACCATGAGTGATAGATACTTCCCCACCATGAGTGATAGATACTACCCCACCATGAGTGATAGATACTACCCCACCATGAGTGATAGATACTTCCCCACCATAAGTGATAGATACTTCCCCCACCATGAGTGATAGATACTTCCCCACCATGAGTGATAGATACTTCCCCACCATGAGTGATAGATACTTCCCCACCATGAGTGATAGATACTACCCCACCATGAGTGATAGATACTTCCCCACCATGAGTGATAGATACTTCCCCACCATGAGTGATAGATACTTCACCACTATAAGTGATAGATACTCCCCCCACCATGAGTGATAGATACTTCCCCCACCATGAGTGATAGATACTTCCCCCACCATGAGTGATAGATACTACCCCACCATGAGTGATAGATACTCCCCCACCATGAGTGATAGATACTTTCCCCACCGTGAGTGATAGATACTTCCCCACCATGAGTGATAGATACTTCCCCACCATGAGTGATAGATACTTCCCCACCATAAGTGATAGATACTTCCCCACCATGAGTGATAGATACTCCCCCACCATGGCTACCGGATACAAGACACACTCTCCTCCAAGGGGTATAAATTCAGTGGCCATTACGTACGTAGAAGCCAATTCTATAATTCTCAGTTGTCCTGAATGTTGTTATAGATTCAGCTACTCGGAACAAGTTCCAAGTAGCACGGGCTATGGTGAGCCCGTAATCTGTCTGGGCGTCGCATCTCACCGACATTTCTCGTTCCCTTTCGAATGTTTCCCGGTAATGTAACTTTAAGTTCGATGGGGCTTGAAACATTGAAAATCAGATCATGTATAAGTTAGTGTGATATTTCACTACCTCTTACTGGCTGTTTTCCTGAATGATGTTGTCGCACGCTCGCTGACAGGCCAAAAATATATGGAGGAAAAATATTTCAAGTCATTTCGGTCTATTTTCATATTTTCTGCAGCAGAGACAGACAGATAGACAGACACAGCTTGCATATAAAGCTGAATACAAGTAGAACAATGATGTTATGTGATGCATTTGCACAGCATATGTGTAATGATTCAGAAAACAAAATATTAATTGGTTTTCAGGTGTGGTTATCCTGCGTAATCCTGAATTATAAGTCCACGAGAAAGGATTGCCTTGAATGATATGTTAGTTGTGATCCTATATTCCACCTGCTAGTTGCACAGACTCAACTGACTCCGGGATATCCAGGAAGTAGAGAGAGAGAGAAAGATAAAAACCTAATCTCACATGATGTCGGGTTTTGGGCCCAGACCCACAAAAGGGCTGACGGGCAAATTCCTCATTGATTTGGGGAATTTGGTCCGGGGCATACGGTACGTTTTGGCTTTCGCTGTTGCCCAGTTTAGCATGTTTTTAGGGACCAATGTGCTTCGAGAAAGTTTGGTTCCCACTGGTCTTGGTAATGTTACCTTCTCATGGCGCCCTGGAAACAATCAATTCACCATGGAAGCGAACCATTTATATTTCCTCCCTCCCCCATCCCCCACCACAACTCCCTTAAAGCTACACACTTGTAGTATAAATTTCGTAGGCTCTTAACCTACCCTGTCTTAATGTTGTTACACAACCCTTTTCCTGTATTCTTAAAATACAGCATTGTTAGTTTAACAGTATTTTATTGTTTGTCTGTTTTATTGAACTCTTAGGGATTAGTGTTATAGTCTTAATGTTGTTACACAACCCTTTTCTTGTATTCTTTAAAATACAGCATTGTTAGTTTAACAGTATTTTATTGTTTGTCTATTTTATTGAACTTTTAGGGATTAGTGTTATAGGGTTGAATTCTCGTAACTAACCAGGGCTTTGGCTGCAAGTGATAGCTTTATTGTATTGGTGGTTTGACACGACATTTACAGTTCATGGACCTTCTACGGGAGACTGAAACTCCGTGCATGCCAGGGTCTCATAAATCATGTCAAACCTGACAGCTCGTGTAATTTCTAACAAAGGTAAAAAGAGAAAATGATTTGGGAAGTAAAGGTCATTTAGCAGGGCAGGTGGAGCGTGTGATGGATTCGTTGGCCCAGTTGCTGCTGCTGCTGCCAGTGGCTTGATGGTCGCAGCCTTTTTGCTTATTACGGTAAAAGAAAAACCTACCGATGCCCCGGTGATATCGAAAGTAAGATCATTATTAGACCACTCGCTATAATGGCATAAAAGTATATGAAAGAAAATTTACTTTGTGTCTGGAAAATTCTACCCAGCTTGAGTGTGTAGACTTGGGGGATTACTTTTTGAATTACACACAGAAATCACACTAACGTGATGCATCAAATGAATAAATCCACAAGGGTCGTAACGAGGACTCTTGAATAACTCTCTGCCATCTATTTATTCCAGTATAATATATTTTGACAGATAAACACAAATATTCGTATGGAAAAGAAAACTAGTTATATCAACACATACTTTTTGTATGATTTCGAAACTTTTGGTTTCGTCACACAAGTCTTTGTAAGGATTTCAAGACACAAAAGCCATGGGAAGCAACATAGTGAAGACAGAGTCATCGCGGCTGACAGTTAGACGCCCAAACCCTCAAATGTGAAAACAAACGACCTTGATAATGTAAATTGTCATCCACACTCCCGTGAAAATAAACATTCCACTGACCTGGGCACTAGGAGACTCGAGTAGCATCTTCAGTAATCATTCCTTATTAAGACCACTCAATAGCTTGGACGATAGAGCTTCGGTCTCACACACACACACGTGAGGTCCACGGTTCGAGTCTCCTAGATCCCAAGTGAATGGAACCTTGATAATGGTCCACATCGGACCGAAACGTCGCCAACTATTTTATTTTCAGATCTGTGGGTTGGGTGTGTATACTAGCAAGCTTGCATTGATATATTATACATTTCACTCAACACAGCTGAGTGGGGCCTGACAGCTGAGTGGACAGCGCTCATGATTCGTAGTCCTAAAGTTCCGGGTTCGATCCCCGATGGAGGCGGAAACAAATGGGCAGAGTTTCTTTCACCCTGTGACCCCTTGTTCACCTAGCAGTATATAGGTACCTGGGTGTTACACAGCTGCTACGGGCTGCTTCCTGTGGATGTGTAACAAAAAGGAGACCTGGTCGAGGACCGGGCCGCAGGGACGCCAAGTCCCGAAATCATCTCAAGATAACCATCTCAACATGTTGAAGAACTAACAAATCTCTTTCAAATAAAATTCAGTCTGAAAGAAGAAGTCTTATTTGACGTAACCCGCAGTACTGACTGTACTACATTTTGTACTACATTTTTAACGCAGATTACCCCAACGTAAAAATTGCGGTGGTTTAGGGAAATTATTAACAGCACAATCTTGACGCTTTTGAGTGCCAAGGGCAGGTTCGGACGCCTTTGGTTAGCCAAACCACTGCATTTTTTGACGGAGTGGAAATCGAGAGAACGGTGCTCCCTTGAATGTGATATCTTACGTCACAACACCAGTCTGGGGCAAGATATCTTATGCCACAATACTTGTCTGGAACATGATATCTTATGCCACAATACTAGTCTGGGGCATGATAGGCCACAACACCAGTCTGAGGCATGATATCTTATGCCACAATACTAGTCTGGAACATGATATCTTATGACAACACCAGTCTGGGGGCATGATAGGCCACAACACCAGTCTGGGGCATGATATCTTATGCCATAACACCAGTCTGGGGCATAATATCTTATGCCACAACTTATTTACCACAGAAACCCATGGAAAAACCAGTCCCATAAAACATTTATTTAAACATTTTTGGGTTTGGGAATTGTGTTAAGAGTGAGAGAGAGAGGAAACTTGTTCCAGTGACCGTCTCGGATCCTATTGACGGCAGCTAAGGCGACCGTCTCGGATCCTATTGACGGCAGCCAAGGCGACCGTCTCGGATCCCATTGACGGCAGCTAAGGCGACCGTCTCGGATCCCAATCATCAGGAGGGTCAGTGCAAGGTCTGTCTCTAATCCACACCTTTCGCACCTCCTTCCTCTATATCTCCACGGTGAGACGTCCATCACCTGTACTGACAATGCATAAATATCAAAACACTTACAGCACGCTGGACTTGTGATCCTGTGGTCCCAGGTTCGATCCCAGGCGCCGGCGAGAAACAATGGGCAGAGTTTCTTTCACCCTATGCCCCTCTTATCTAGCAGTAAAATAGGTACCTGCGTGTTAGTCAGCTGTCACGGGCTGCTTCCTGGGGGTGGAGTCCTGGTCGAGGTCCGGGCTGCGGGGACACTATAAAGCCCCGAAATCATCTCAAGATAACCTCAAGATAACCTATAACCCCAATGCGGGTCGCAGTGAGTGATATTATTTTACCAGAAACACTGAGTATGATGAGTGGTTCTATAACAAAAATTAAGTATTATCTTTGTAAACATTGTAATCATACACAATGTAATATTTTTAACAAATGTATATCATTCTTTTATTATTACTGTTATTAAATATATATATATATATATATATATATATATATATATATATATATATATATATATATATATATATATATATATATATATATATATATATATATATATATATATATATATATATATATATATATATATATATATGCTTTTTAGTAATGCCACTTGTGGCAGGGCTATTTCTTTTACCATTTGCCGTTAATGTGAGCAAGTAATGGGACATGCTGGAAAGGTAAGAGGAGGAACTATTAGGGGAACAGTGCCAAGCCATTACGACTATATAGCACTTGGAAAGGGGTCAGGGGAAAAGGATTGGGGATTAAAGGAATATGGTGCCCCAACCACTTGGACGGTCGGGGATTGAACGCCGACCTGCATAAAGCCAGACCGTCGTTCTACCCTCCTCCTCCAAGTGGTTGGGAGAAAACTGGAGTTCTATTAAACCCTTTACCGTCCCCAAATTAGAACTAACTGCTGCTTTACTCTCCGCCAAGAGTGTCAAGTTATGTTAAATGGTTACCGTGTTGAGATGGAAGTAGTCAGTCGCATGTGGTGTGATAGCCAAGTATGATGATAATAATACTTTTTTATGTATATAAAAATACATGCGAAACATGGCACCGTGGAGTATTCGTAAATATACAATGTAGTCAATGTAAACCTACAAATACTGCAATGATTTAGCAACAATATATTTCCAGTGTAGGAACGAATCAATGTTGATGAGATGAAATCATGAATACCAATTTGCCAATTTTTGTTATGTTCCCACGAGTGATAAGAACTAATGATCTTCTGTAATGGGGAATGATTTCAAATATATTTTACAAATTCCAGACTGAGGCAGTGCGGTGCGTTCGTGGGTCACTTAACAGTAATTATGGCCCTAAGTGGCCCGTATGGCCGCGGACGCATTAGTGTGCACGAATGAAGGTGTAAGTTATTTCAGACATGCTCAAATCTTGCTTCCATTTAAGTGGGGGAAGATTTGGTATATTTGAAAGGGTGATTAACATAATGTTAAGGGGGCTGCCGTTTCATTAACAATGCTAAAGTGATTACAAATATAACTCCGGGTAATCAAGAATTCAGTGACAAGCTAAAATTAGGAGAGCTAAGGGATACAAGGACAACTAATGATACAGCTTACACAATGGTAAAGTTGGGTTAAAGTTGGATTGCAGGTTCTGTAATCTTGCTTTACTTCCTGAAGCTTACCTTATAGGTACACATCACCTGTTATAGGTGTTTCTCCACTACTGGGATTATATCTTGACGTCGTAAGAGGAAGACCTATTTCTTAGATTTATTTTAGACTGATTTCAAATAAGTTAAACAATTCCGTGTGCTGATGGGAGGTAATCATAGGGGGTTACCCAGCTTCTGCCAGAGGAAGAGAACCCATAATAAGGGTTCTCACTCTGGTGTTAGTTATAGGGTTAACCTTTTGGATACAGTGGTGGATCCCTAGAATGGGACAGGTATTGTAGAAAGTCTTAAAAACACTGTACAAAGAAACTCATACTCTCCAGCGGACACAGCATCACTACCAGAGTTTAAAGTACATGATTGGATACTTTACACATTGTGTGGGGTACAGATGATACAGGATCCTTCAATGTGAAGGACTCTGGCAGCAGCGTGGTGAAGGTATACATAATTTACAAGTACAGTTACAGTGTCAATCCACGTGGAACTGTCATTTGATGAGTCGTGTGAGGCCTTCGTGTCGGGTTTCTAGATATTCTATGGATGAAGATTCTTGCCGCAGATGTTACTCAGTGACAATGCCTCAATATTTAATGCTGTCGACGATTATCTTAAGAAAATTGCCAATATTAGTAATTGAATAACATCCGATATACCTGGAGGTTCATCCCTGCTGAAGCAGCCCTGGGGCTAGATTCACGAATAAGTTACGCAAGCACCTACGAACCTGTACGTCTTTTCTCAATCTTTGGCGGCTTTGTTTACAGTTATTAAACAGTTAATGAGTTCCGAAGCACCAAGGAGGCTGTTTATAACAATAGCAACAGTTGATTAGCAAGTTTTCATGCTTGTAAACAGTTTAATAAATGTAACCAAAGCCATCAACGATTGAGGAAAGAGGTACACGTTCGTAAGTACTTGCGTAACTGCTTCGTGAATCTGGCCCCTGGGTTGTGTGCGATTTGGGAGCACATAATAGGAATGATTAACCTGGAGGATAAAATGAATTCGGAAGTGATGTTGTTTGCTCAAATGAACCTAACTCAAATGTGCTGAAACGCGATACTTATAATTGTTCCCTCTCGTATGTTGAAGCAAAGTGAAAGCTCCTGAGTCCATTAATTTGTTGTATGGGCGACGGCTTGCCGTGCTACGGGCTCACCATAGCCCGTGCTACTGGGAACTTTTTGTTCCAGGTAGCGAATCTTAAACAACACCACCATTGCCCTGTTTCCTAAATATATCTCCAAACTTAACCAATCGGGAGATCTGTCCCTCTGCGATCAATCCTCAGTTATCAGATGAGACTCATACGGGCCTAACCTGTATGACAACCTGTGACAGATAAGACTAATGAATATCTAATGAGATTCGTGCTTATCTATCAGTCCGTGATTATTAACCTTCTCGTGCCTGTTACGCCGATTTTATCTTTTATGACGTTCGATTTGTTTTGGGTTGAATCTAGCCTTTAGAGTTATGGCTGCTGATGGCTTCCAGAACTTCTTTTAATGTATTCCACTTGTTGACCATCCATACACGGTGCGAGTATTTCCTTATATTTATTAGTCTCGTTTGTATTTACAGATTCTGTTTATATCCTCTTGTCCTTTAAGACTGATTTATTTGTGTGGTGTATGGTGTGGTGACACAGTGTATCGAGTGTATCATAAGTGTAGTGTGAAGTGTAAACAAGTCTTTGAGAATGTAAGAAGCCCTTGCGAAACGCTTCTAGGCGTCAGACCATTAATGAAAATGAATTTTGGAGAACTGATATTTCCATTATCACCGACAGTGATAATGGAAATTGGAGGAAATGGGGGAAAGTGCTTGAGGGAAATGGTTCCCCAAGCACATATATCACTTGAACTCTATGACCCCCTCAGAGGAATTGAACCCAGGCCGCCATGGGTGTCCCCATCACGAGCTCTGGTGCTCTGACCTAGAGCACCAGAGCTGTTGGTGGGGTCACCCCTGGCAGCCTGAGTTCAAATCCTCTGAGGGGTCATAGAGTTCAAGTGATATATGTACTTGGGGGACCATTCAAGCTTTGCTCATGTATATACATATAGGGGGGTGCCGTCTCAGAAAAGATTCTGAGAACGCATAACCTCAGTGAAGGAAATGCAGACCATTAAGATTAAATTTTGTCGTTTATATCTGAATTCGCATGGTTTCTTCTGCCACAGTGCTGACAGAGAAATGTATTGGGGAGAAACACTGCCAAAAGGAGAGTAAGACATGCTGGAGGGAAGGGACAGGTCGTCCTGGCCTTAAACACTCCCCTACCATAAGGGGACAAAGCATCATAAGCCAGCTGTCTGATATGCATAGCAGTGAGAGATATTGGTGGTGTCCTACAGGGTAATGACACCTCCTTTATCTCAAGCCTGATAGATGACTCCACTTGTTTGCATTGTAAGAAGTCTATAATGCTCCTTAAACTTGCCGCCAGGTCAAAGTTTTTACCAAATGTGAACTCTCAGTTGAAATCCGTGTTTTTTATATAATATTCTTATTAGTCGTAAGAGACTGTAGATTTGTTCTCCATTTGTACTAAGGTAAAAAGACAGTCACCCTAACCGCAAAACATTGCAACAAACACTAGAATTATCCAACCCTCCTTTGTGACCCTGGCGGGTTTATGCGATCATTGAGCCTCTTGTTGATACTATCAACACCAGCCACAATAGCGTCCGTGGAGTCCAGTTTTGGCAACAACCCTTAAGGAGTGCGAGGAACGAGGTAGCATCATCCAAACGTGTCGCGGAACAACACACTGGCCAGGAAGGCGGAGGAGCGTCGAGAGACCAGAACACAAGAGGGCGTGATAACAATTAGGAAGCAACACTGCAGCAACACAACACACACACACTCTCCTAATACCTATGATTGCCCCGCTGGGAGAGTGCTAGCCCCTCCCCGACTTGATATTACGCGTGATCAAACCCGCTGCCCCGTTCGTCTGATGTTTAGTGCGGTCGCATCATAATAAATTCGGAGACATTTGCATATGCCACCAGATATGCACAAAAAGTGGATCAGAAGTCACAGGTGACGACGTGGTCTACTCACCAATCTTGTATTATATAAATATATATAAATATATTTGTCGTCTCCAGCCACTTTTCAGTTTCCTTTTGGGAATGCCCAGGAGTGCATGCTCATGCGTTGTATACATAGATTTGAACTCTTTTGGATATTACCATGTTACTAGGCAACCCAATTATATATATATATATATATATATATATATATATATATATATATATATATATATATATATATATATATATATATATATATATATATATATATATATGTGTGTGTGTGTAATATATCACGAATCTTGTTTATATTTCTTGTATTGTCGTCACTTCACCGTTGACAAATGAACTCTTCTAATCTCATTTTACAATTTACGATAAGAGATGGGTTTCGTTGATCATGTCAACATCTTCAAAGGTAGAAGTGAAGTAGATGCAAGGTATCTGAATCTACTTAATAAATAGTCAAGAAGGATACGGTCAAGTTAGGTGTTCACCAGTTGATGCAGATGGAGAGCTAAATATCCTGCCATGGTAAAATTGACCTTACTGATGACCAAACCACAACTTAATAGAGAAGTGACGACGTTTCGGTCCGTCCTGGACCATTATCAAGTCGTTTCGGTCCATCCTGGACCGAAACGTCATCGTTTCTCCGTCCTCTGAGTTGTGGTTTGGTCATAATTTTTTTCCAGCGACGTTATTGTGACTCGCCTTCTGTTTTTACCTAAGTGGGAGCTGGCTCATGACAGCTGGATGACTCGACAACACTATGCTAGTTCCTTTTGTACAGGCTCAAGTGAAAGCCACCATTCCATTCCCCACATTGTTACACTTAGGAAAGGTCGCTGACCTTCACTCTCCATCTCGCACGTGAAACTTACCACGGAACTTCTCGAATTAATCCTTAAGTTGTTGGAAGCGCTCAGGATCAGATGCTTGCAAGAATATGTCAACATACCTACAGGAGACGGCAAGTTTTAGGTCCATGCCAACGAAGACTTTCTGCTCAGTATCCGTGTAAAAAATTCGCAAACAGAAATAAAGAGGAGATAACCAGTCTCTGTTTAGTTGATTAACAGGGCTCAGGAAAAGGGGGGTTCGCTTTAGTATATACTTAGCAAACTGCTATGCATACTTAGCAGTTTGCTAAGTATGCATTCCAGAATGTCAAGAAGAGTGTAAATTAGATGCAGATAAACTGTCAATCATAATTCCCATCAATCATCACTACCCAATTTGCAACCATCACTATCTCTCAGAACGCACTCTTAAGATGAAACGCATCCTTCAGCGACACGCGTCTGGCCTAATCAGGATCGAACCCTGGTCGAGTCTTTTATTTATTTATATATATATATATATATATATATATATATATATATATATATATATATATATATATATATATATATATATATATATATATATATACATATATATATATATATATATATATATATATATATATATATATATATATATATATACATATATATATACATATTGGAAAAGCGTTTGGCTGTTGGATATAACAGAGGCGCATCAGATCGACAGAGACTGGATCATATTAGGTTTATATAATATCAAGGATGTTAGCACGCTCCTCCCTGACAGTAATAGTCTTGTCACTCAGCTTTTTGCTGAATGATGTCACCATTGTCGCTTCTGCCGCTGTAAACAGAAGCCTCTGACAGCTAGTATCACACATTCAAATTATGCCTATGCACGTTTGCTTATAAATATGTAAAATTTGTAAAATTATAATAATGCAATTATTTATGATAATAATAATAGTTTGTATAGCAGTATTAATAATAATATTTATAATACTAGAAAAATGATTATGTGTATTCATGTATTATCTTGCTATGGATAGCTATACATCATTTTCCCCTCTGAGTGATGATGTAATGGTGTCTCTTGTGGATACATGCCTGTGTGGGGTATACATGCTTACAGGCGTAGGTTTGTTCATATGTATAATTACATGGAGGTGAAGGCACATGTATGTGAGTCTGCAGGTGACTGCACATGTATGTATGAAATTGAAATTGAAATAAGTTTATTGAGGTAAAATACACACAAAGGGATGAGGTAGCTCAAGCTATTCTCACCCCGTTCAGTACATCGTGTTCATACATAGATAGACACACATCACAAGCAATAAACGTATTACCGAACATTCTGAGAGATAAACATATACATTTCCTCCTTTACACAAGTAATGTATGTATGAGTCTGCATGTGAATGTTAGATACTTACGGATGTGTATAAGAGTATGACTAGATATGTGATCACGCGACCCCATTTTCCCGGTGAGATATATAGCAACATAATACATGCAAAGCAACACTTAAGTGCAGACGACGAGTCACAATAACGTGGCTGAACAGCTGACGCCCATCCCACACATGCGAACACGAAAGACCGACGATGTTTCGATCCGTCACACTATGATGATCTAGGATGGTCCAAAACGTCGTCGTCGTCGTCCAAACGATGGTCCAAAATGATCTAGGATGGTCCAAAACGTCGTCGTCGTCGTAGCCCTCGTATTGTCTAAACCTTTATTATTTTCACACGAAACTAAAATAGAAACCTGCATTGTTTTATAAGCAATTTTGCTCTTGTGTCCGAGGCTGTCAGTCGCCAATCCAACCAATCGCCAATCCAACCAATCCAAATAGAGATGGTGACTTTGTTCTGACTTTTTTTTTGTTTGTCTTTGTCTTCCAATCTGTGGTTTGTGTCAGTATGTTTGTTTCTCTGTGTCGAGTTCAAGTACGTTTATTGAGACAATAACATTCATCTCAAAGGGATAGAGTAGCTTTGGTTATTTTCTCTCTCTCTCTCTCTCTCTCTCTCTCTCTCTCTCTCTCTCTCTCTCTCTCTCTCTCTCTCTCTCTCTCTCTCTCTCTCTCTCTCTCTCTCTCTCTCTCTCTCTCTCTCTCTCTCTCTCTCTCTCTCTCTCTCTCTCTCTCTCTCTCTCTCTCTCTCTCTCTCTCTCTCTCTCTCTCTCTCTCTCTTGACTGCACATCTTCCATTTCCTTCATCACCGTCTTCACCCTTCACCACCAAGAATCTATGTCTACATATCTAACTTTCTACATATACCGACAACTCCTTTCTAGCAAATTTTCGAAAACTGTCACAGGTATTGCTTCACACACGCGTCTCTGAAAAGCGTCCTAACGACAACGTTGCTGAGCTTCCGAGACCTCTACATCCGTCTGCTTGTTCGTCTGCCATCGACCTCAATATCAGTTTAGTTGCAAAGTTCCAGTTCTCTGTTTAAGGGCGAGTCGCGTGCCTCTGCTTGAGGGAGGTGTGTGGACCTCTTGCTTCACCCCCGCCACAGACCTGCATGCATCTCTGGCCTCACCTGTTAGTGTGCTTAATGGTTGTGTCGCAAACTGGTCGACTTTTACGTAAGAGAACTGTGTCAGCGCACGCACACACACACACACACACATACACACACACACACACACACACACACACACACACACACACACACACACACACACACACACACACACACACACACACACACACACACACACACACAGCTCGGACCATCAACGGATGGACCAACTGAAGGGAAAAAAACAATGAAGACATACGGGTCAGGCGTCTCTCTCGCTCTCTCGTGTTAGGGAAAGCACTTCTCCCCGCGCTCTTAGGCTAAAAGGAAATAATTACAGGTGTATCTAAATTATTAGGTAGCGTAATATTCTCCCCCAGCGACCAAGTACGAGGCACTATTCTTGAAAAGAGTACAAGACAAAGTGGGTAAAGGTGGCAGGTACCGGGAGGCCGCTGGCATCCACTGTAGTAATCAGGAAGTGAGGGGTGCCCACTGCAGTTTCAACTTGGGTCACTGTGGCTCAATTTATGAAGGGTGTGGCGCCTACTTGCGCCTTTTTTTGCTTACGTTTTGCTTCATAATAATAGTGATAATGTTTCTAGTGGTGGATAAACGCGGTGTTTGTGGCGGGAGATTAGCATGGGATATGTATACAGTGGGCTCTCCAAGCAGTGTGCGTATGGTGACAAGGAAATGTTATATACAGTAGGGTTAATGCATATAGTGTATATTCGGTCCCATCAGCACACTGTGTGTGTGAAAGTGTTTATTGGATTAGTTTAGTGATCCCTCCGCTATGGCTAGGAGAGGGAGGTGAGGGGGGGTTTGTTACGTAAATTCAGACATTTTATCTAAACAGTCAAAGATGCTATAGTGATTGATTTCTAGGGATATATAAGAACAACCACACACACTTGTATTTTGTCTCACACACACACACACACACACACACACACAACACACACACACACACACACGGTTTACGGTTGAGAGGCGGGACCAAAGAGCCAGAGCTCAACCCCCGCAAGCACAACTAGGTGAGTACACACACACACACACACACACACACACACACACACACACACACACACACACACACACACACACACACACACACACACACACACACACACACACATACACACACACACAAACACACATATTAGGTACAAGAAGTAGATCTCGATCCTGCAGGCACAAATAAGTGAGTACACACACACATCGGTGTGATGATTTCACGCCAAACCTGTCCCCCTAAAGCCCACATGAAAAGAATATCTCCAGCGGCGTATGCGAGGCTGGCTAAGATCAGAACTGCCTTTAGAAACTTGTGTAAGGAGTTATTCAGAACCTTGTATACCACATATTTAAGACCATTCCTGGAGTATGCAGCTCTAGCATGGAGTCCATACCTTGTCATGCATGAGATGGGTTCGAGTCACTTCTGGGGTGTGAATTTTCGGTTGCATATATGCCTGGAGGCCATTCAGGATTGTTCGCATTTGTGTTCCTCACGTGTGCCCCAAAGAATGAGGTGATTTTATAAAATACTATGCCCAAGATTACCATTAGAGTGCCGGCGGGATGATGGGGAAATAGCCTCGGCTACCATCATCTTTTGTCCGGTCTTGATGGTCGAGTGGTTAAGGGATCCTGAACACCAGTTGCATAGTGCTCCTGGCAGTATGGGTTCGTGTCACTTCTGGGATGTGAGTTTTCGGTTATATATATATATATATATATATATATATATATATATATATATATATATATATATATATATATATATATATATGTCGTACCTAGTAGCCAGAACGCACTTCTCAGCCTACTATGCAAGGCCCGATTTGCCTAATAAGCCAAGATTTCATGAATTAATTGTTTTTCGACTACCTAACCTACCTAACCTAACCTAACCTAACTTTTTCGGCTACCTAACCTAACCTAACCTATAAAGATAGGTTAGGTTAGGTTAGGTAGGGTTGGTTAGGTTCGGTCAAATATCTACGTTAATTTTAACTCCAATAAAGAAAAATTGACCTCATACATAATGAAAAGGGCAGATTTATCATTTCATAAGAAAAAAATTAGAGAATATATATTAATTCAGGAAAACTTGGCTTATTAGGCAAATCGGGCCTTGAATAGTAGGCCAAAAAGTGCGTTCTGGCTACTAGGTACGACATATATATATATATATATATATATATATATATATATATATATATATATATATATATATATATATATATATATATATATATGTGTGTGTGTTAATTTTTTGTATAAAATCAGATATGTAACTGTATAACCTTGCATAATAAAGTGTACACCATAAAAAAGGGGGTGGTAGGAGAAGCGAACACTCATACGTATTCAGAGTTAAATGGCAAGTTTTTCTCTGAATGCTCTGTGTTCCCTTCTTTGAGGCTGTGGGTCCCCATAATTGCACCAGAGGTGGTACCCCCCTATATATATATATATATATATATATATATATATATATATATATATATATATATATATATATGTCGTACCTAGTAGCCAGAACTCACTTCTCAGCCTACTATGCAAGGCCCGATTTGCCTAATAAGCCTAGTTTTCATGAATTAATATATTTACTATAATTTTTTTCTTATGAAATGATAAAGCAACCCTTTTCTCTATGTATGAGGTCAATTTTTTTTTATTGGAGTTAAAATTAACGTAGATATATGACCGAACCTAACCAACCCTACCTAACCTAACCTAACCTATATTTATAGGTAAGGTTAGGTTAGGTAGCCAAAAAAAGCTAGGTTAGGTTAGGTTAGGTAGGTTAGGTAGACGAAAAAACATTAATTCATGAAAACTTGGCTTATTAGGCAAATCGGGCCTTGAATAGTAGGCTGAGAAGTGCGTTCTGGCTATTAGGTACGACATATATATATATATATATATATATATATATATATATATATATAACCGAAAACTCACATCCCAGAAGCGACTCGAACCCATACTGCCAGGAGCACTATGCATATATATATATATATATATATATATATATATATATATATATATATATATATATATATATATATATATATATATATATATATATATATGTATGTATATTTATATATATATATGCAAAGGGCCGATACATTGTTTATAAAATACAGTTAAGTTTGAAGAATATGCCAACATAGGATATACATTATGCTATGACAACTTACGGTGGCCTTGGCAACAACGCTTTTGGTTAAATATCCAGATTCATATTCACCTCACGTCGCTGTCTTCGGCAGATCAGACACCCCCGAATAATCTCTATATATATACATATTACTATTTTTTTTGCATCGTTCATTGCAACAGTTTTGCAAGATGAACATGTCTGAACAATGTTGTTTTTTTAGGTGTTTCTTCCGATATATTGAGTTTGTTGTGGATTATAGTTTATATTTGTGATTTAAAATAATTACATGTAGAGTTTTATTACTATTAATAGACAGCCTACTGTCTATATTATTATTATTATTATTATTATTATTATTATTATTATTATTATTATTATTATTATTTATAATAATAATAATAATATCAATAATAATAATAATTTACATTACTTATATGTTTTAA
This sequence comes from Procambarus clarkii, assembly GCF_040958095.1. Lineage (NCBI taxonomy): Eukaryota > Metazoa > Arthropoda > Malacostraca > Decapoda > Cambaridae > Procambarus > Procambarus clarkii. The sequence goes on from NC_091177.1 coordinate 12,108,703, forward strand.
TGCAAGCTACAACTGCATATTTGTACAGTTATTTGCATCAATGTAAACATTGCAATCTCCTGCAACAAAGCAGGTCTTGCAATCACCTGCAATCATGTAAATAGTGCAAATAATCTTCAGCAGTGTAGACCTTTCAGTCTACACCTGCAACAATGCAGATCTTGCAATCACCTGTAACCCGTCCATATGTTCCAATCACCTGCATCAATGCATAATCTTGCAATCACCTGTAACCCGTCCATATGTTCCAATCACCTGCATCAATGCATATCTTGCAAGCACCAGCAACATATGCGGGTCTTGCAATCACTTGCACAGTAATTATTTTAATGAAGCAGAATTATTGCAGGCGGTATTTACCGCGTGCCGTTTTGTGCCATCATTAAGCCGTCATTGGCGAGGTGTTTGGGAGAAGCTGAAGTGGACCTTTATATTGTAGATGTTACTGTTGTCGATTTACGGGCTCACCATAGCCCGTGCTACATGGGACACTTCGTTCTGAGTAGCTAAATCTGAACCAAAAACATGTTGTCGATTTGACCAGACCACACACTAGAAGGTGAAGGGACGACGACGTTTTGGTCCATCCTGGACCATTTTTAAGTATATTGTGAGACTTGAGAATGGTCCAGGACGGAGCGAAACGTCGTCGTCCCTTTATCTTCTAGTGTGTGGTCTGGTCAAACTAACTTCAGCCACGTTATTGTGACTCGTCGCCTGCTTACTGTTGTCAAGAGTGGTCTGTTGTTATGGTCTGTGGGGTCCTTAGGTCACCTCTGTTTGAGAGTCTCTTGTGGCACTTCTCGGTTGGCTGTTGGTCCTTGAGGGAGAGAGCTGTACGGAAGATGATGATTATGATGAGGATAATAATAATAATGACACTGAATAAAAATAATAATAATTATTATTAGTAAAATATTAAGTGTGTGTGTGTATTCTCACCTAGTTGTACTCACCTAGTTGTGCTTGCGAGGGTTAAGCTCTGGCTTTTAAGTCCCGCCTCTCAACTGTCAATCAACTGATGTTCAGGTTCCTAAGCCTATTGGGCTCAATCATATCTACACTTGAAACTGTGTATGAAGTCAGCCTCCACCACATCACTTCCTAATGCATTCCATTTGTCAACTACTCTGACACTAAATTAAATCTTTCTAATATCTCTATGGCTCATTTGGGCCCTCAATTTCCACCTGTGTCACCTAGTGCGTGTGACCCTTGTGTTAAATAGTCTGTCTTTATCTACCCTATCAATTCCTTTGAGAATCTTGTATGTGGTTATTATGTCCCCCCTAACTCTTCTGTCTTCCAGCGACGTGAGGTTTAATTCCGGTGGTCTCTCCTCGTATCTCATACCTCTCAGCTCGGGTACTAGTCTGGTGGCAAACCTTTTAAACCTTCTCCAGTTTAGTCTTATGCTTGACTACATATGGACTCCATGCTGGGGGCTGCATACTCCAGGATTGGTACTAGGATTGGTACTCCATGATTGTGTGTTTGTGTGTGTGTGTGTGTGTGTGTGTGTGTGTGTGTGTGTGTGTGTGTGTGTGTGTGTGTGTGTGTGTGTGTGTGTGTGTGTGTGGTCTTTGTGGAAAACACACAAACCAACTAAATCACGTCTGTTTTGTTGGTAACGGATTTAAATCATTGACTCTGATGTATTGAGCTTGCTTCTAACTTGATGCCTTAACCATAAGAGATGTAGTCTGTAAATTGTGATGTTATGTGCAGTCTCTTGTCTTGTGCGCCAGACCTACAATATATATGTTTACATATCCATTTTAGGTCTTAATTGTGCGACCTACATTAGATATGCAAATTTTCGAGTGCATTTACTCGCAGTGTATTTCAAGCGTCAAGTAAAAGACAGGCTTTCATTAATCTTTAACATAATGAATTAATCGTCAGAGTGCATATAAAGTTTTCCCCGGTCTTGCCTCTGGATGGGGACGGTATATTTGGTGCGGCCATCAGATACCAATCACATGTTTTTATCAAACAACAATAACTTGCCATTATTATCTTAATACAATATTGATTTAACGTTTTCATTAAAGTGATTTTTTTCCGTAAAACATAAGTGTACTCACCTAATTGTGCTTGCGGGGGTTGAGCTTTGGCTCTTTGGTCCCGCCTCGCAGGTGGTATTATCGTTGTGACTATAAACATCTTGGACTAAAGTGTTTAGTAGGGGGAGGGTGGGAGGGGGGTTAAAGTTCAACTAGAGGTGTCCAATCACTCTGCCCTGTGGTAGAGTGATTGACTTGTCCAAGTCATCCATGGAGAGGGGACGCATCTTAGTAAATCATGCAGGGATTTGCGAATATCTCGAGGGACAACCTCACGAATCACGAATATTCCGTTGCTGAGCTTTCTTGAACCACGTACACGCTAATATATTGTGTACGTGGGAGGCAAGGTTCAAGCAGAGACTCCCATGTTCTCCCACCAACACACCTGCTCCTATAGTGCATTTGTGGGGTACACACTCGAGAGACTTGTTTCCTATTGTTTGCATCAGTATCAACAGATCCCACAAGCTTTATCGACCTCTTGCACCTCTCTGATGTTGCTTAGTAAACAATTCTTATCAGTTGATATCTTATCAGCTTTTCTAGGATTCTCAACATTATTTTCCTTAAAGGCTGTTTTCATTATTAAACTTTACTACTGTTACTATTACTACTCCTGTTATTATTACTACTTTTCTTATTATTATTACCACCACTGTTGTCATTACTATGCTTATTACTTTTACTATTAGTTGCTTTTTTTTTTACTAAGTACCACACTACTAGTTGCATACCAGAAGTGGTACGCATATATATATATATATATATATATATATATATATATATATATATATATATATATATATATATATATATATATATATATATATATATATATATATATATATTTATATATTGGTAGCAGTCTTTCCTGTAGACATATATTATTAAATATGACCGAAAAAGTAAGATTAATAATTCTAACACGAATTTTCTCAATATTTCTTATGGTTCTTTTCACTGTCGATGGTAATTGAAAAATCAATTCTCCAAAATTCATTTTTATTTCTAGTATGACGCGACACTTGAACGCATTTCGTAATAACTTATTACATTTTCAAAGACTTTAGTTTACACACACACAACTATATATATATATATATATATATATATATATATATATATATATATATATATATATATATATATATATATATATATATATTGGGGAATAATATAGTATATTTGTATTGGGGAACAAATTGATCGGCGCTACAAAAGATCAGAAAGCAAAAAGTTTCATGTTTCTGCGCCTCAGTATTGCAATTCAGAGAGGAAATGCCTGTTGAGTCTTGGGCACGAGTCCAACTTCGGAGGAATTCGAAGAAGTGTTTGACTTGCAACAGTGATCGAACCCGTCTGTGACATTTATCAATATTTCCCATGGTCGTGTTTTTCAAGAGATCCATAACCTTTAAGCACTTTTTGTATCAACCCAAGTATATCTTGTAACCATTTACATAATAAGAACATAAGAACAAGGTAAGTGCAGAAGGCCCATTGGCCCATTCGAGGCAGTTCCTATCTATAACCACCCAATCCCACTCATGAACATGTCCAACCCAAATATAATAAAGCACAAAAAAACACAAAAGGAAGGGGGTGGTAGGAGAAAAACACACAGAAACTGTATTGGAGGGGACCTAAACATTCCCTCTAATGCGTTATGTGTGGTTTCCCTCCGAGGCTAAGGGCCCCTCCTTCTTCCAGCCGTATATGTACAAATATGGCCGGAAAAATATCGGTCTCTAGTTCCCGCTTCAGGTGCTGAGAGATGGTAGTAAAAAGCATCGCAATGTTGACGTTTTCTGATCATGACTCTCGATAGGTTAGGTGGGTTGCTTAGGTTCGTAGATTTCTGGTTAGGAAAAAATAAATAATGGCAGTTTCTTACGTTGTCAGATCGTGAGGAGCGACCGAAAAGTTAAGTCTCTCAGGCCACTTTCACAATTTGATATTGCAATTTCACCGTTGCATACCGTGCAGTGGTTCCCAGCCGGCGGGTCGCGAACCCTGATTTTTTTTTTACACCACTCGAATTATTCACTTTAGTTTTGCTGATATCTGGCATCACTGTATTCTTTTCCCAAGCTTGTAACACTACATATATTAGCACTGAACTGCATCTACCAATTTGCATAGTTTAATCATCTATCTGTTCAGGTCTCGCAGAATCTTTTCTGCATATTTGTGTGAATTTATTACCTGTCCAATTTTGTGACATTGGTAATTTTGGTAATGGTGATGTTCACTCTTGTATCGAGATCATTTATGAACATGGCACATAATAGAGGTGCCGTGAAAAAAAGGTTTCAAGCTATTCGGCTTGTAACTGTTCCCTACATTTGAACTCCATTTCCTTACTAATTGAACTCCATTTACCTACTAATTGAACTCCATTTACCTACTAATTGAACTCCATTTACCTACTAATTGAACTCCATTTACCTACTAATTTGACTCCATTTACCTACTAATTGAACTCCATTTACCTACTAATTGAACTCCATTTACCTACTAATTGAACTCCATTTCCTGTGCATTAACCGCGCCCTGATCCAGTTCAAAAAAGTCCCCGCCAGGTGTCTCTACCGTCTGCATCACTCCCTCCAGTGGGACAGTAACGAAAGTTTCACTCAAGATTTTAGAATTGCCAGGGGGCCAGATTCACGAAGCAGTTACGCAAGCATTTACGAGCCTGCACATCTT